>NW_024582091.1:43815102-43959642 GCF_017639235.1 Corvus kubaryi
TTTTTTTCTTCTTTTAGGTCTGTTAATAAACTTCTTTATATTCTTCCCAGTTTGGTGCCTGTTTTGCATTTCTCCTAATTCTTATCTCACAGCAGATAAACAGTAATGAGTATTTTGGACCAAACCACTACAGTTAGTTATGGAGGAAAGCAAGGTACAATGGAAATATACCTTGTCCTCTTATTCAGCCTTTCAGTAATATTGTAAGGTAAGTAAGTCCACGTAAGGACTTAAGGTTTTGACATTATGTACAATGATACTGCAAAAAACTTACGCTGTTTTGACAGAGATAACTTTACAATGCTAGCTGCAGTCTTAAAAAAACCCAAAACAACAAAACAACAAAACAGTATGCTTTCTCTTTCTTCATCCTGAACAGATTTTTTCAGGAAAAATTACTTCTGCAAAATGTTGCCTCTTAAATTTGTAATTATAGTTCCCTTGAAATTTCAAAGCCTGGAATTATTTAGGGCACAGATACCCTGGTTCATTCGCTGTGAACAAGGCTAAGAACAGCTCTGCGCATTGGTCTGCTCCAAGTGACTGTTGCAGTGTAAATGTGTCCATCCACACTCATGCCTCCAGATCTCTAGAGAATCTTTCTGAAAAGAGATGAATGGATGAACCAGAATTTAATGGCAAAAAAGGTTGTATCCTTGTGGGTGACTGGGGTGATGTCAGTGGTTAGAAACTCAGATCTAGCTCACGCTTCACTGCACATTTTGGATTGGGGTGAATGGCTGAACACTGCTGAGGTGTTCCTTCCTCCCATTCTGGAAACACACTTGTTTGGGGGATTTCTGAGACCTATGCTTTCAAAATTCATAGAAAATATGACAAAACCTGAAAAAAACCCCCAGCAGATTCAGCCAAGACTGTGTTTATAGAAGCAGCAGACAAAGAGATTTCAAGAGGTTTTGCCATATACCCTAAAGACTCTGGGCTGCATTTTGTGTGGTATGGAGGGATCTGATGGAGGCTGCGTTGAGCTTGGGGTGAAAATAGGATTCAATGAGCTGACTTTCCTAGTTTTCCATACTGCTCTGAGCCCAAGGGGAGTGCACTGGCTCTTGCACTCAGGGATTACCCAGGATATTGCTGGACAAGGATGGATGCCCTGACCTGCCTGAGAACCCTGCCAGGAAATGCCTCAGCTTACAGACATGGGGACTTCAGGGTAAAGTGTCAGTGCTGGTGTTTGCTGGCATACAAAATGCATGGAAATGAGGAAAGAAATGGAAATCCTGCCAAAGGTGAGATGGCCAGGTGCCAGCTGCACAGAGGTGTGCTGCGCTGTCTCAGCACCGCCACACTGCCCAAGCACCTGGACACTGGTGTGAACCCCTGGCTGGTTCACCCAGATTCTGCCCAGCAGTCTGCCCTGAGAGTCAGCAGGTGCTGTTCTTCTTGGTAACTAACTCTTTTTATGCAGGCAGTATGGTAATCTCCTGTGGTCACAAGTGGGAAACCCCCTCTTTGCACACCACCTTGTAAAAGCACCACTCAGACTCTCCCCAGACAGAGCCTTCAAAGGGAAAAATTCCTCTTCAGACCTGTCAGGCATGTATCTGCTGAAGAAAAATGTTCCTGACGTGTCCTCAGTCCTTCAAGCTGCAACCTAAAGTCCTTGGAGCTGAGAATGACAGGGAAATCCAAAGGGATGTTTCTCCTGAGTTAAAGTCTTAACAGACTTCCCTTGGATTATGTCCAAAGCCAGCTCCAACACCAGCCCACCAATGAGGGGGCCAGGATGTGTTTCTTTCCCAGAGAAAGAAATATCCCCTGTAGAAGAAGGATTTTTCATTTCTCCTCTGGGGACGGGCTATGCTATGCTCTGTCTAGGGGAGCTGCCAGAGATCTCACCTGCTCTGTGGCAGCACCACGCCTGGGATCCCACCAGGAAGGACTGCTGATGGAACTAATGACATTTGAACACAGCCCAAATCTGGGCAGAGCTGGCTTGCAAGAGGCTTGGTGGTGGACAAGGGGAACCTAGCAACCTGCCTCAGGGTTCAGCAAGCATAGACAAGTGTCGGTGTGGTCATGCTGACTTCTAGTCACCATGGAGCACCCGACAGCATAGAAGCTGATGTTAGTTGGTCTACTGTAAATTTGTCATTTTTCATTTCTTTTAGTTAGAAAAATAAAAATACCTCATTTCTTCATGAGCTTTTTTTCCTCCTGCATATAAGCTAATCCAAGAGCTATTTAATTCTCACTTACATGGCAGTTTTTCTTCTGATAGCAAATATACTTTAAGTTCTTTTACTTGTGTTCCTATTAAATATTAGTACAAATATATTAATTACTTTTTCTTTTCTAAATTAATGCCGTCTTTTTGAAAGTTATCAGTGACCTGGTGGAGGAATCAAACATCACACCATTTTCTCATATTTACTCTGTTTGCAGTTTGTTTAGCCCTTGTACAACACAGCAACTGTATAGAATTAAAAATAAAGAGCATCACATTTTCCAGACTGAGGGACCAAAAGGTCCTTCTGTCAGCTGTGCTGGAGCAGCTCATTAGCCAGAGCACAGCAGTGGAGTTGCGTGGATGGTGCAGACATGTAGGAGTAGGGAACTTTTTGCATTGCCACATAATGCAAAAACTTGGCGGTTGAACCCTAACCCAGCACCCTGTGTGTCATCCACTTGTTCTTTTGACATCTGACTTGTTTACAGCATGAACACGTCTCTCCCACATACAGGGATTGAAACTCCCTGAAGTCTAACTTCAGATGCCAGGAGATAGGGTAGTTTACACCTTTTCCACAGAGGTAGGTAAAAAATTTTACCTAGTATAAAAGTTCTTCAAGGGTTTGACTTTGCTTATTTTTCTTGTGGATTAGATAGGTACACTAGGGGCTACTAAAGGTTAATGACACTGGAGAGCCTTTATACTGTAGGACATCTCCCTAGGTCAATTTTTGTCTGAAGTCAAAATTTCTTGCAGCTTGGAACTGAAGGTCAATGGACTGAGTAAAATGATTAGATTTTCTTAGGAATTCTGCTTTATCAGAACATGAACATTAGTACAAGGATGACTTTAGGAAGATTTTGTGTATCTTCCCAAGTCTGAATTGCACCCACATTGAAGAAAATCTAAAACCAATAAGGGATTTTTTAGAATCCAATTAATCTCAGTCATTATCCTTTGGAGATAATAAAATTCTAAGCATAGAGGGAGAAAATAGTCAGCAAACATCTTGGTTCTGTATCTAACATTTACCTTAAATAATAATGTAATGGAAATTATTGTTAATATGTGGTACAAGTAAATAGGATCACTTCTTCTTGAATGCAGCTTACATCCACAAGTCCTACAAGAGTTGCTTAAGAAGAAGGAAAACAGCCACTGTCATTCTATGTTAATTATTAGAAAAATAAATCTTCTTTAATAAATCTGATCCAGTGCTTTGCTGATGTCAATTTCTAGCCTGGTTGATGAAAGCAAATACATAGAATTTTGTGAGGTATTTGTTTTGGTATTGTAGAATATTTGGACAGGAAAATCTAGCAACTCTTGCTGGCAAAAAACCCCATGCCCATTAAACTGATAACTGATGCCCTGGCGTAATTACTAATATGTTGGCAATAAGAAATCTTTACCACATGAATTCTCTAGTTATTTTCTGCAGAGATCAGTGCCAGATTTGATCTCATTCTACTTTTTTGTCTCTGTCCAGGAAGAAAATACTAAGTCATAACTTAATATTTTTTTGTACAAACCAAAGATGCCAAGAAAATGGGAAAACTAAATATGGAGGAGGAAGAGGAGTCAGACAGCGTAAAATAGATAATTAGCAACTAGTCAGCTGAAACAAATGCACTTTAATACAGGAAACTACCAAGTGGGGTATTACATCCTGAGAGCAACAAAGAGAATAGGGGGCACAGTGAGCAAATAGCACAATATGAGCTCACAGTTTTACAGGGGTAAAACTGTTTACGGATGTCTTGGCAAGCTAACAGAAAAGGTTTCTCTTGCCCTTGTATTTCTCATTGCTGAGGTTTTGTTTCTTTCCATGCTTAGAATTTAGTAATTCTAAAACTTTTCATTGGTTCTTCTCAGATCTCACTGAAATCACAATTTTATCTTTATTATGAATATTTTTCCACTACAAAGAGGGTGTTTATCCCTTGATTATGTCAGTAAGTCAATACAGAAATAGATAAAAGCCAGCTAGATGAACTTCTCACTTCACTTCCTTGTTCATGCCACAGTGGTTTATTCTCATCTCCCTTGATAACCTCAGAGTAAACAAGTGGGTCATCTATTTGCCCCAGTTTGTAACATTAATCACTGTGCAAGCCTTGGTACACAAATTCCCTGGTACATCTCAACTGCATTATGATTCAAAGAAGCTAAACACTTATCTGCAACCAGCTGCAAGTGGTGTACAGAAAACTGAAACTCAGTAGTTTTCCTTGTTGTTTGAAAAAATTTCAGATTTTTGTTTTGTCAGAAAAGAAACTGATAATGGAGCCAGGTAGACCTTCGATGCAATTTCATTGGCTACAAAGGAAACCCTATTTTCTTGAATGCATTATTAATGCCTGTAAAGGATATATTGGTTTTGGCAATTGCCTTGCCATTAATGCTTGTTCCCAACAGCCCTGTCCTGATACATCCATCTCCTTTTGGTCTGATTTGCTACACTGAGAACATGTTGGCCCTGAACCTGGAATTTTTTTAAGAATTCAAATACATTTCTAGAACACTGTTAAAATAACCAAGGAAATGGTAAGGAAGCAACGGTAATGAATGGTAATTCATTAGTATTTAGATGTTGTTCAATGCAGAGACTTGCATGTGGTTTCACATGCTCCCTTTGGGCAAGTTTAATTTTGATTCCTCTATATCCCATGGAGTACCTGAAAGAAAACACGACAAAGTGACTTCAGAAAAATGGAAATGTCTCCAAAAGTGAGACTCAGTTGATCCCAAAGCTATGGGATTGTTAGTGTGCAGTGAGTACGTTCTCAACACACATAGAAATAATTATTGTTATTTACATATCAGATCTTTCACCTCAGAATGTCAATGCATGTTGTAATCATCAATTAATTTAATCTCAGAACTACTGAGGAGAGCTAAGTGAGTGCTACATCCCCAATTTTATTCAGAACAAATAAATAAATGGAAGAAGTGAGAGGTTCATTTCCCAGAAATGCAAGGCATTTAAATGCCTAACACCCATTGATTTCAGGAAGCACTCGTTGCCATAAATTTTGAGTGACTCTGTCGTTTGCCCAGCATCAAACTGATTAGTCAGGAAGCTATGCAGAAACAGGCAACCTGTGTATTGCCCTGATTTCCTAACTTTCTCCAAGAGGAAACATCTCCTTAGAAATGGGTTGTGAGATTCAGCTCATCAAATGTGTCCCCTTTAGAGTGTAAACATCTGCATCTGGACTAATCATCTGGACATTCCTTGTAGTCAAGGAAGGCTAAGACAACAGAGATGAATCCCACCCCGTGTGTCTGCACCGCAAAAGCGGAATACCAAAACACAGCCTACACCAGCTGTGGTCATCCACTTACCCTTGATATCCAGAGATTCACTGGAAAAAGTTACAAAACAAATCCAGGGGATTTCCACACAGTCCTTGATGTTATCTTTAATGTTCTAATTCAGTTTCAGAATAAAGCACTCATTTATACTTTTTCTTGTGTCTACTTGCCTCTGCTTCAACCAACTCAAAACAAAGAGATTTTAAACATTTACTGGCTCCACATGCCTATAAACTTAGCATTTGCTCATTTTTATGATATCTCTGATGTCTTGTGATTATTTTCCATTTATTATAAGCTTTTCTGGATTAACTTTATCTGCTGATGATATTTTCATTGTTGCAGTATTAAAATAGAGATTTAGTCAATCTTTTATGCATTAGCAAGTATTTTTCAATAGTTTATGGCTTTTTGACTGGGGAAAAATAAATCACAAACAATGATCTAGCTAGACTTTCTCTGGAACTGAAAATATTTAGTTACACCCTGAATTATAACAGAAAAAGCATATTGATAAAAGATTAAGCACAAACACAGCTCTGCCAGCTATAATACAGATGTTATTATTACAGACTGAGGCTTCATTGTCAACAAGAAGAAAAGAGATACAACCTACCCATAACTGCTGTGTTTGCTGCTGGACTTTGTCGAGAGCTTAGTTTGAAGTTATTTACAAATAGGAAGCGCTGTTAACTCAAAAGAATAAATACTGTGAAATTTGGAAGGTCAGCCCTTTGCAGAGCATGGCTGGGTTTCTGCATTTCTACAGATAAATTCATCTGCAAGACAAAGAAGGCAAGCACAAAGAGGAGCCTTAGGGGCTAGAAATTTTCAGGAAGCTGCATTTGTGACCCTCACCTTCTTCAAAGCCTTGGGAGTAGAAGAAGGTGATATCTTGGGCGCTGGCTCAACAGTGGGAGCAAACCAAGATGTACCTAGACCAGTGGGAAAACAGTGAAGAAGAAGCGTCATCGTGCTGTGAAATAAAATTACAAGTACCTTGGGAAGTTGGCTAAAGCTGGAAATGCTGTGTCATCTATTTAGCGCATGCAGATGTGGAAAATACAACAAAGCTCTGCACATTAAAGATCATATAGTTCCTCATCCCAGCTGATGACAGGTTTCTCTTCTCGGAGGGGAGAGGGAGCGTGGGTCCGAGGACAGACATGTGGCAGTGAGATAACTCAACATTGTGGATGGAAATCAACTTACAGTGTGCAGGCACATGAACAAACCAAATCCTCAGAAAAAATCTTACCACTCTGAGGAGGACTCGGTGTATCACGGAGCTCAGAGTGGAAAGCTGCTGCAGCCCCTGTGCAGAGGAGATGAGCAAAGATAAAGGTCTGATGCAGCACCAAACTGTCTGAACTGAAAGTTGGTTAATTAAATCATGAAAGCCCAGTGACAAGAAATTCTGCCTTAATAGGTCCTTTCTGCTGAGTACACAAAAGAAAAAGCGAGAGGAAGAAATTCTGGTGATGAATATATTAAATTTGACATTCATATAGACTTAGGTATGGGCAGTCCTGATGGGGCTGAGCTACATGTTTAGTGTGAGTAATGCATTTTGAACTTTAATGGTGCACATTTCTGTTATGACTCAAATGCACAGGAGTGCCAGCAAGCACCGGAGGCTTTCCTGCCTCCAAGCACCTGACCTGGCACCAGCCTTCAAAGAGAAGAGCTCTGCCAGGGGTTATCATTTATTGTTCTATCACAACTGTCCAAAGTTCCCTTTTTTAAAAAAAAAGTCTCTGGAAATGATGACTTTTCTTTTAGGCAAATGTAGACTGGTCTAGACATACACATGATTGTGAAAAAGCCATGCAATATCATCCTTTTCTGTTAGGCTGAATCTTAATAATACATACATGAAAAATAATATTATTTCTTCCCACCAGTAAAAATGAGCTTTGTTCTCATTGCAGATGATAGGTTACAGGATAAATAAGCTACAATCTATCATGCTGAAATATCAGTTTGACAACTGCTGTTGCTGTGCATTAAGGACCACAGCAAAGGCTAAAACACCTAGTTCCCATTAAACTGTAGCAAACCACCAAAACATGCATCTATTTAAATGGAGTGACTTTAACAACGAGGTCTGCTCAGATAGGCATGCCTCTGTGGCATGAGGATATCAACAGCAGAAATTTAAGGTGCATCTTTTCCCTCCAGATGTATAAAAGGAAGTAAGAGACTATTTTTTAAATGTTATCAGACCAAATTCCCATCCTATTTATACTAAATAATGTCTCACTGCTCGGGGACTGTCTGAACATTGGTCAGGGGTGAGCAATTTTATTGTGCATCATTTATTTTTCTTAAGTTTTATTCCTCTCTCTTTTCTTTTAATTACTACTACTATTATTATTATTGTTATTATTATTATTATTTTGTTGTTGTTGTTAGTAGTAGTAACGGTAGTATATTTCACTTTGTTTCAGTTATTAAACTGTTCTTATCTCAACCCATGAGTTTTACTTTTTTTTCTGATTCTCCTCCCCATTGTGAAGGTGTGAGTAAGTGAGAGTGCATCTTTTCACTCCAGAACATATAAAAGGGAGTAAGAGACTATTTTTATATGATAGCCGGCCAAATCCCCAACAGAATATCTGGAGTAAAGTTGCAGGAGAAAATTGAATTATTACAGCTTTACATGAATATAAATGTTACTGGAGTTTGCAGCAAGATGTTTATCCAGTGTCACTGCAGTTTACACTCTTCTGTCACCAGTGTCAGGCAACAGGAAATTAAATGAATCCCTCAAAAAATAATGTTAGCATGTGGGATTTCTGACCAGACAATCTCATGCTATGCCATACTTCATGCCGTAACCAAATTCTGTCCCACAGTGCTCAGCAGCATATCTGACAGAGGTCAGTAGGAAAAGCATTCTTTTCAAAGCACAAAGCACCACACAGGGTCGTGCTCCTCTTAGCAGATCCCCAGCTCACTGGCTTTGCTTTACATTGTAAATGAGAAGGGGATTTTGACTCCTTCTTGTGACATGACACCCAGTAGTGGCTCTTTTAAAAAACAGTACTGGCTGGGAACTGGACTAACTCATGATATGCATTTCTATGAGCTCATATGAATCCCTTGACAATGAGCCACAAACAGAGAACAAAACCTAAGATCCCCCTTGCCCGGTAATTCACCAGGGGAAATCTCAATTCCTGCCCAACACCACTTATGTGTACTACAGCTTAACCCAGAAAAAAAAAAATTGTGGGGAAAAAAACCAGCCAAACCAATAACAAAAAGAATCATTGCTGTCAGAGATTGGGGTGGTGGGAGGGAGGAGAGTTTGCGTTCGTAACATCCACTTTAGTGAGGCTGCAGGAGGGGGCAGTCTGGATAGCATGCCGTAGACTGTCTTTCAATATTAGACAGAGGGAATTTTTTTGAAAATTAAGACTAGTACAAAAAGAAATCATCATAAAACTCCCAAGCAAAATTACCTGTTCCTATTACAGATTTCTCTTTGATGGATGGTACAATTGGGGTTTTTTTAGTATGATACACGTATATATACACAGAGGCTTTTTTTCAATTGACCTTCACCTTGACAAATGGAGGTGTAATCACATGGGGCTGACCAGGTTATCTACAGCAGCTGTTTGGTGGAAAAGGGCTGCAAGAGCTCTTGGCAAGGGTGCTGGGCTGCCTGGGAGGCAGTGGGTGGACAGCCATGGCTCTGACGAGACATCAGCAGCAGGCAGCTGCTGGAACCTGGGCAGACTCGTTGAGCTGGCTTGACCATAGCTTGAGAAGTGGTAACATTTGTGTAGGTGCAGGACTGGGCTGTGAGGCACATATAAGGGTATCCTACTGCATTGAACATGTAGATGAATAACCCACCTGAGAGCTGGAGGCAGCCTTCTCCAAAATTACCATGGATGGTCAAGGAAAGGGGAGTTAATGAAATAGCAGCTCAATTATACCACTTGTCTTTCTTACTATGCAGCTAGGATAATGATTCTGAACCAGGCAAGGGTTGATACTATGAGTATTTATCACTGATGTGGGAGAAAGGATCAGCACAGGAATGACTGAACAAGTTTAGTTTAGTCCATTGAATCCACTCCCATCAGTGACAGGTTTGCTTTTCTGCATGTCAGATGTGGGACCTGACAAATGGAGCACTCCAATGTACTTTTAACTCCAGATTTTAAGGTGCCTTTGCAGTTCAATGTGATCTGAAATTATAACTGTTCTGTGTTGTGGTTTTCTATTTCAGTGATATATGTATTACACTATAGTCTCCTATTCAAGTATGCAGGACAAAATTATGCAGCCAGTGCTCCCCTGTGCCTGTCACCTGAACAAATGTGCATGATGAACTCATGTGCACAAAATTATGCTCAGAATGATTGTTTTTGAGATTTATACCCAAACCACATATTCAACATCTAAACACTAGTGAAGTCTCCATGAATCTTCTCAAATACTGCCTTCAGCCCCAGAAGTCCTTCATCCCCTCTGTCAGTAAAATCTCCAGTTACTGAGGGTATCTGTGGTGAGTCTGTGTCCCAGTTCCCACACTGCAGAGGCCTTACTGCTGCCAGAGTCTCAGCAAGACTCTCAAACAAAGCATCAACCTGGACATATGAACTGCCAGGTCTTGGTTCTACCAGATATCCCTGCTTACTCATTGTCTCCTAAACACAGCTAGAGACGAGCAGGTAAGTTCATAATTTTTGTTCACTAGGTTGACTTCCCTCTTGACATAGCTGCTCAGAAGCCCCTGCCGTGCCTGTTCAGAAGAGGAGCTTAGAGTCCAATATCCCAGTCCCAGGTGGGAAAGACACCTTAGCATATCCCAAAAGCTTTGGTCTCATGATGGGGGCCTGTTTCTGTGTGTTTATCCTAATCACTGAACTGCTCTTTCTCCTATGCCTATCACTGTCAGTGTAAAGGCCATAGCTGCCAGATAAGTATGGTTTATATGACTTCAGATACCTTTGAGGAATGGGGTGTATAGATTACAACAGTCTGTAGCAACTGCAGGGACATCAGGATGAAAGCTGGCAAAACGGCTATCACTTGTGATTCAATCAAGCACATAAAAAGTAGACATGAAGCCACTCCTACATTTACAATCATTCAGCCCAACGTTTTTCATTTCCATTTATTGCATTGCTACTTGCTCCAGGCCATCAGTGGGTCAGCTGGAATCTGTACACCAAGTTGCACGGCAAGCAATTCACAAAAGGCTCATCAAACCAGACATCCTTACTTCAATAACCATTTTTCAGCTACTGCCTTGGAGAAGGATAGTTCTCCTGTGGGTTTGTCTGCAGTGAAGAAGCAGCACTGCAGGCTGCAGGCTCCCTCTGTCTCCAGGTAACTCTTTTCTTCCACTCCGCTGAGTGAGGGCGAGTGCTGTGAGGGGTGGGGATGGGGCTGAACAAGTGCAGGAGGAAAAGATGGGCAAATGGCTCACAGGCCATCAATATGCTGCCTTTCCCTTCTGTGTTAATGCAGAAATAACATCACAGCCCGCAACTGAGGCTGTAACAGCAGGGACCCTCCGTTGTTGCTTTACCAGCAAACTGCTGACCATACTGAGTCCCGCCTAAGGCTCCCAGGATACGCAATTAGGTCAGTAGCTCAGTGTTACGTGTTTTGATCTAACACAGTACATGCTGTTTTGTGATCCCAAACCTGTTAAGTGGCCTAGTATTTCAGATCATGCCAAAGACTTGCCAGGCAGAGCACTGAAATACCAAAAGATAAACCTATGTACTCCCTACACTGAAAATGTACTAAGTGCTTTCTTCTTCTCTGTATCATGTTATCTATGAATTGAGTAGTTATATCCCTGAGAAATCCAGAAACATAGATAATATTCAGATCACCTTATATTCATCTAAAGGTATCCCTTCCCCAAATAAAATGAATGTGTAAGCCTGCACAGCAATCCCTTCCTGCACTATATTACAAGGAATTCCAGTACAATACAAGTAGTCATTAAGCCATTTGTTTCATATTGGGATTGTTTAGCCTGGAGAAAAGGAGGTTCAGGAGAGACCTTATCACGCTCTACAACCACATGAAAGGAGGTTGTATCCAGGTGAGAATCAGTCTCTTCTCCCAGGTGAAAGTGACAGGACAAGAGGAAATGGCCTCAAATTGCACCAGGCGAGTTTTAGATTAGGTAATAGGAAAAATTCCCTCACTGAAATGATTATCAGGCATTGGAACAGGCTGCCCAGGAAAATGTTTGAGTCCCCATCCCTGGAAGTGTTCAGAAAAGGTTTGGATGTGGCACCTGGGGATATGGTTTAGTGGTGAGCACATCAAGTGTTAGGTTAACAGTGGAAGTCAGTGATCTTGGAGATTTTTTCCAGTCTTAACAATTGTATGATTCTCTACTAGTTTTGCCTTTCTGCTAAGAAAAAAAACTCTGGCTATCGAAGATATGTGTCTTAGAAAAGAGCCTTCTTTTCTAAGTGAAGTGGTCACAAAAAGGGACACTCCAAATAAAAGTTCTCTCTTGCAGAACAGGAAGGAAAAAATATATGAACTTGAAGAGTTGTCTGGGCAAAGAGCAGAAAGCATCAAGAGGGTCAAAATCCCCTAAGGACATAAGGGAAATACCAGAGTATTTAAAAAAAAAAAGAAAGGCCCCACTAGCTTTAATGTTCCCACACAAGCAACTCACAAGAGACAGGCTGGGCACTCATTTACATCGGAGCTTCAGAATGAGACCAGCCTCATGTGACACAAGGGTTATGAGTAATGGGCCCAGAAAAGAGCAGAGAAAAATCAGTGGGATGTGGGGCATTCGATCTGAAATCCTTCCTCTCTGCAGAAGTTGCAATTAACAGCAAATGGAGTAAATCAGCCTCTTGACACTCAGGGTGTCATGATGGAGGTTCTTTTCAGTGAGCAGGGACTGGTGGCTGCTGAGAGTGGATGCCATGAGCTGCCTCCATTTCCTGCTGCCTGGCTGCAGACATCCCTCCCTATCTTTCCCTGCTCTTTCACCACTGAGGTGTCTGCCTGGTGCAAAGTTCAATGAATCGCAGGGGCATGTGAGTTGCATGAGTTGTAAAGAAGGGAGAAGGTGGGTACTGGTCAACAGAGTCAGATTTTGTGTAAGAGGAATGTGCTGTAGAGATGGCATTGATAGGTCCAGCAGGCTCTGCTCTGGGGGGAGTAGGCTGACTTCTAGGTTGTACGCTCTGAAAGGAGAGGGAAGCTCTGTGAGTGCAAAGGGAGCTGGGCTATGGATTAAAGAGTTAACCAGGACAGACAGCAACTGAGCTGAGAGGACAGCCTCTTGGGAAAGGGTCCTCGACTGCACAGGGATGTTTGCAGCCTTGATTCATATTTTTCTTTCATGTCATGAGCAACACCGAAAAGCCATGATAGCGTACAGTATGGCAAGTGTTTGTATGTATGCCTGTCTAGGCAGAGGTCTGAAACACCCGAGTGCCAGTACAGGAGTTACAGTGCAGAAATCCTCTGGCAGTGAGGCTTGGTTAAGCTGAGCTTGGGATAAGAAGAAAACACTGCTTTCATGTAGTTCTTGGAACAGCAGCTGGCAACTTGCTCTTCACGAGCTACTGAGCAACTCTGATGCCAAGGCTTCCCTGCTGTCCCTGACAGAGGGAAGGTTGTAGGCCTGGCCTGTGCCTTTGGGGCTGCACACACAGCTGGGTGGAGGCTGGGATCATGTGCTGCCATCACCACCTCCCAGGGTAGCACTCAAGCACCACTCACTGGGAATTCCTGAAATAAGGGATGGATGAACAAAGAAAGCTAAATCAAGTCAGTGTAGGTTAGGTTTCGTTGCAGTCTGCTCCTGCACCATGCATACTCTCCCACACTCATTCTTCTGGGGATGAAAATAGTCTGCACCCACAGGAGCCAGCTCCTCACACCCAGGTCCTTCAACAGAGCCAAGAGCTCTTCCTGAGAGAACACCCACTCACAGCAAGTTATCACCTCTTCCAGGCACTTGGCTACATCATCTGCACCAAGGAGCAGTCAGTAACATGCTGAATGGTACTGCTGAACAGGAAGGCTTCCTTCAGGGGGTGTCCCATCCTCAACCGTGCTCTCTTGCGCAGATATAAAAATAACAAATTCAGTCCTTCAATAATTTATTTCTTTATACCACAGAAAGTTTTTCAATTATACATTTAAGTTTGTAACTTCCAACACTAGGGTAAATATATGTTAAAAAAAAACTAGCTGTGCAAATTTCAAATTGCATTGTTTCAAATAATATAAATATTTTAATAAAACATACGTTCACATTAAGGTTCACAAAATATATAAAATTTAACAGAAATACGTCATGAGTTACTTAATTTTTTTTCTTTTTAGAAACTGTTTTTTTTAGTAACTAGAAAAAGATTCTAAACTTGAGAAGCAAGTTAGAAGAGGTATCCAAAATCATAGCAGCAAAACAGGTGCTAAAAACTTAAAAGGTGTGAAAGGAGAAGAGAGAAGCAGGTACCAGGCACAGTGGTAAAGCTGAAGTTCCTAAAGAAAAATTGCAGATTGAGAAGTGGAAGCATAAACTCCAGGAGTAAAATCTCAACCCTGAGGAACTCATGTTACTGAGCTCCAAGCTGTTTGCATGATAACAGAATCACATTAAGGATGACAGAGAGCGTGACAGAAACGGGAGGGAGGATATGAACAGCACACACATACTCCTCCTGACAGTTGCAGTGCAAGAGAGGGAAGAGTCACTCTTGTTTCAGAACTGAACACAAAGGGATTTGGGGTTTTTCTTTGTCTGTTGGAGATAATTCCTTCCACAGAAGTGGGAAATGGCAGGATGCATTTTTGCCATCATATGCATTTCTTCTGTAACTTCTGTCTTTCCAGCTGTCTCGGGATTTGGGAAAGGTTCTAAATGCTGATTAGGTTAAGCTTGTTAAAGGAGCAGACCAGTGCTGGTCTTGTTTCTGGCTGTGGTTTGCTGAGGGCTCTGCAAACACAGACCGCTTGCTGCTATCACCCTAAATGCCTGCGGGAGCTCCCGCCCTGGCGAGCTCTGTAAGAACAGCAAGGACACGGGCAACCCAAACCATGTTTCTTTGGATGTCAGCTGGAAGTTGCATCAGTCTGTCCTGGGTAATCCCATCCAGGAAGGACTTGCCCCTGACTGATGTATGCAGACACAAAAAGGTCCAGCACCTCTGACAGTAGGCATGGGTCCTTGCCTGGGAGAGGGGAGGTATTGAGAAAGAGGCAGAATTGGGAAGTTCTTTGGATTCAAATGCTTCATACTTCCCTCCTGGGAAGTCCAAGAATTAAATATGGCATTGTAAGACCTTAGTCATGAATGAGAGCTCTGTGCAGAAGGCAATGTGACCTTCTCAGCAGTCCTTGTATGCAGTGTTTAGAGGAAGTAGAAATTTATTCCCATTCTTGGGAATAAACATGATCTGAGCAGACAGCTTATGTTTCCCCCCGCTCTCCCACTCCCAGGACTGTTAAGTGTTTTGGACATAGCACCATTTCAGTGAAGGAAGTAGCTGGCATCGCTTTCTTGTTCCCTACTAGCCATAGATCTGTTTGAACTGGTAGCATTCATTGCAGTAGCCGTTGCACTTGGCATTGCCATAGTGATCACAGGCAGGGGCTCGGCAGCGCTGCTTGGGAGGCTCCTGTGCCGCTGGCTCCCTGGCACTCCCCGACGGTGGGAGCTGACTGAGGCGCCGGCACTCCGGGCACAGGTCATCACTTCTGCAGGCCAGGTTGTTTCTACACGAAGCCACACCACATTGTCTCTTCTGGGTACTCAGTGCTGCTCGCTGCACATCTCTGTGCTGCCCTGTTCTCTTGAAAAATAATAAAACACATTGTCAGTCACTGTGCTGGCAGCACAAATGGCTTTTCATTCCCTTTTTACTCTACTCATGGTTTGTATAGGTAATCACTTGGGGATTGCTTGCAGGCGCTTCTACAAAGTGCAATGCCAAGAGCCAAGTCGAGTTTTACCAAAGAAAACCACAAATTCTGTCATTTCTTAGGAAAAAATGTTGGGTTTTTTATCTTTGGCAACCCTCAATTCTAAAAGGACCAAAACAAACCACATAAAATACCTCCATCTGGAACAAAGACAGTCTGTAATGGACTCAATCAAAAATTCAACTTGAACCCCATGATGCAGTTGCACAGCTCTAAGGGTAAGAATGAAAATCCTCCCCAATCAACAAAACAACCCAATTGTAGGTCCAATTGCTTCCACTAAAATTGCTGGCAAAATCCCAGCTGAGGTAAAACTGAGCACGGTCACTGACAACCCTAAAGTGAGAATGACTTTTTAGGAGCACTGCTCAATTGCAGCAGAAAAAATCATGCTCTATGGTTGTCTTTCCATGATAGCTAGGATGCAGTCGAGGATTTTCTAGTATGCATCCCAAGTTGCTCACACAAGAGAAAAACATGCAGCGCTAAACAAGAGGAAGATTTTGAGAAGTTCACACTTACTTCTGGCTGTCTCACCAGCTGCTGTTCTGTCCTTCTGGCTTCTTGGAATCGCTGGTTCTGGGCTATAATGAAGCAGTTCTGGCAGTACCCCTCAAGCATTGTGCTGCCCAGGGTGCCGCAGTCGCGCCGCTGGCAGGACACAGTGTTACGGAAGCCGGCAGCGGAGCTCCCTGTCTCGTCTGCTGCCGAAGACTTCCTCTGAGATCTCCTCTGCTGGCGTAGCAGAACACTGTCTGTAATGCAAAGTATGAACAGGAGGAGTTCGAATGTGCCCAAGAGATTTGATGGCCCACAGCAACTATAAAAAGTTCCCCACCTTAAAAATGAAAATAAATTAAAAAGATCAACTAGCCTCAAGCGTGGGTTTTTGACATCTCTGAGACACCCCCCACTTGGTACATCATTCTTCATGTTATGTAAATAAGGGTGCTAATGCAGCCTGACTTTCATATAAGAAGTTGTTGAAACAGATGATTTGGGAAAAACTTGCCCTAAGTGGGAAACCTGGATCTCACTGAAATTGAGAAAAATTTCATCTTTGACTTCATTTTGACTGTCATCTGTGACCTACCCATTTCAGCCTCCCCCATTTCAGTCACATCAGATTATTGAAGTGGTACAGAGCTTAATAGGAAAAAGTGAATTATACTTTTTAGTCTCATGAAGCAATCTTATATATTCCACAATCAGAAGGAAAAAAAATTTCATTGTGAGCAATGCTGGAAAATAAGTTCTTGCAAGCTGGCATAGAAGTTCCCTAATCTGAATTCATGTGGAAAGCTCATTGTTGTGAAAGATGTCCCTGCCAATGGCAGAGGGGTTGAATTAGATGATCTTTAAAGGTCCCTTCCAACCCAACCTATTCCATGTTTCTTTACTTGTATCGGCAAATTTACCAGCAATAAAACAGTCTGAAGAGATAAGTAATAATTCTCTCTTACTTATGCCTTTCAGGCTCTATACCTAAGGGCTCTTTACCTGTGAAAGAGGGCAGCAGCATGAAAGATGAAGATTTCATGCTGTGATTTATTCACAGATTATTGCCTTTTTGAAGGTCAGTCTTTAAACACATGTGCATGCACATGCATGGTATTACCAAGGAAGACTTCAAGGCAGAGTATAACAATACAGGCCTAAATTACTCCAAAATATCAGCTAATTATCCACAGTCAACTGCTACTTGCTCTGCTTATCAAGGCAACTACAGTGGTTATTCCAGAGCATTATACCTGTTACATCCAGAACAGATACGGATCTTCAAATTCTTCAAAGGTTCTTAAACGCCTTGCTAACATAATGGGTTTTCAGTACCTTCCATACATTTACAGCATTTCCTTCACTGACCTCTACAACTTGTCTAGCTGTGAAGAAAATTCATACCAAACCATAATTGCAGTGGATGCTGGGGAGGTATCAAAACCCACCCCCTTTTGAGTTAGTTTTGCTTCCATCAAAGCTGAAAGGAAGTTTTACGAGAGATTTCACAGATTTCTCACACTGCTGCCATGTGCTCCTTCATGGTTTTGGCTGGGGTAGAGTTAATTTTCTTCACAGTGGCTGGTATGGGGCTCTGTTTTGGATTTGTGCTGAGCACAGGGTGATAATATCGAGATGTTTTTGTTATTGCTGAGCAGGGCTTAGACAGAGCCAAGGCCTTTTCTGCTTTTCATAGTGCCCCGCTGGCAGGGGTGCATGGGAGGCCAGGAGGAAACACAGCCTGAACACCTGCCTGCCCATGGCAAGCAGTGAATTAATTCTTTGTTTGGCTTTGCTTGCATGTGCAGTTTTTGCTTTTCCTATTAAACTCTCTTTATCTCAACCCATGAGTTCTCCAGCTTTAACTCTTCTGATTCTCTACCTGAGCCTGCTGGTGGGAGAGTGAGTGTGTGGGGTTTGGTTGCTGGCTGTTGTTAAACCATAATAATAGGATAACAACAGACAGAAAATCACCTTCTCCTCACACTGTTTTCATCACCCCCTGCCTTTGTATCAGCCAGTGCACACAGAATTTCACAGTTCAAGGAGGTTGATCTGCAGCCAAAGTTTGTCAAAGCTCACTCTATCTCTACTTACCATGGTTTTCCCGGTACTCAAAGAAACACAGCGTGCAAAAACCCTCATTTTGTGATGTCCCAAAAAACTTGCAACCAGGTTTCCTACAGAGGTTGCCTCCCCTGTTCTCCTCAGGAGGCTGTGCTGGTTGTGGGGGCTCCTTGCCATGGCTGTTGGGAGCCTGATAACAGGAGTGCTGGTGGAGGATCTGTGAGATCTGGGACGGGTCTGATGTTGATCTCTGGTGGCAGGTGGGCAGGAAAGCGGGACTGTCATTTGGGGACTGCTCTGTAGACCTTTTGAAGCAAGTGCTGCATATACCATTGAAGGTCCTCTTGGCCTTCTGACAGCACATTTTGCATGTGGCATAGTCTAAGTGTCTCTGGTCATCCAAGTTGTTGCAGGGACCAAGCTGTCTGGAGTTGTAGCAGCGTTCACACAGCCCATTGTGTTGCACATTCAATGTAAAGGGGCAGTCTGGGGTCCTGCACTTCATGGCTGTGGTTTCACTGTACAGGAAAAGGCTCGGAGCGGTTGGAGGTGCAGAGCGAGGCTCTGTTACAGGTCCTTCAGATGTCCATCCCCCAGGTTCACAAATATCCCCACGGGGCAAGCCTGACCCAGGTGCCTTCAGCTTCTCAGGTGCTGCTTTGGAGGTCTGCTTTCTTCCTTTGTTTGCTTGGGACCTCTGCTCAAAGCATTCGTGGCAGTAGGGCTGGGTGTTCACAGACATGTAGAAAGGGCAATTCGGCGTTTCACATTTCATCTGTAAGAGCGAGAGCTGGGAAAGTGACAGTTCCTGTCTATTCCTGGAACACATCTCTCTTCTAGTGGGTTCAGCATTCTCCTGCCACTTCTTGTACTCATGCTGTACCAGCTGAAAGTAATCTTCCACGAGGTTTATTTCTTTGGGTAGGTTGCCTTCATCTAACCTGACAGCCAAAAAAGGAAGATTGCATCAGTGGTTGAAAAGACCAGATGGTGGGGGTGGAAGCAAATACAAGCAATGTGGGAAGGAAATGTAGATTTAGTGCACATCCATATTACTCAGACAGAAGATCTGGGATGTTACACTGTTGCTGTAAATGGAAATAATTTTAAAAGCAGGTGTTCAGTGATGGAGACTTTCACATCTGAAATAAATGTCCCGAAACAATGCTAAACAGAAGTATTCTTAAAAGGCTTTGCTAGGTGAGGGTTTTCTGTCTAAGAGCTGTTTGCACAAAGAATATGGGTAACCTCTCAGAAGCAGAAAGTCCCCCAAATGGTGAATTTCTCTGAGGACCAGTGCTGAACTGAAGAGAGGTTAGAGTAGAAGATGCTTTTCTTCACTAGTCCATACTAAGAACAAGCCCTTCCTACAGTGGGCTCAGCATTCCATGATACAGTTTATCACAAAATCTGCTCCTGCTTCTGCCCTGCTGTGTCTGTATCTACCAGCAGAATTCTTCAAACAAAGTGGGGGGTTTCAGTGTGGTGCGTGCAATGCTACCATCCATCACACCATCCTTACTCTGCCTCCAGCTGCAGGGAAAAGATGAGGAGCTAACATTTCTGGTAATACTCCGGAACACATCCAGGCAGTGGGACTAGGGAAGCTCAAGTGCTACCCTTTATGTGTGCGTGTATCCTTTTGGTAGGAGGACTTCAATTTTCAAGGCCCCTAAACCAGAACCAGTCAACAGCATAAAGATTCCTTTCCATGTGGTAGTGGAATCAAAGACTGAGGATACAGGGAGTTACTTTCCTCCCTCAGTTGTGAGGGGACTGGCTGGACATCGCTGCCAGTGTCCATTAAATATGAGAAGCTGATGTGTCTTGCCAGCTGCTCCCTGTGTGTTACTGATGCTCAACCATCAGGGGGATGAGCAGAGACACCGGTTCCTTCACTGGCCACAGCTTCCTGCCTACTGCCACACGGAACAGCCTAGGGTGTTGAGGCATCTGTGCTAAGACCATACTGCCAAGTACTTTCCCCAGGGCAGTCAAAACTACACCAACTGCCCATTATGCAATGTGCCCTTGCACAAAGCACAAGAGCTTGGGCTAACTAGTTCCTGCATTTAACTACTTTTCAACCACCCTCCTGTGTAATCCAAAACTCAGTGAAACTGATCAAATGGATTTTTTCTTTTAAAATGCTAGTTTCAGTTTGCTAAGTCTGACCACATTTTTGCCTTTAAATTTGAGACAGGCCTCAGCTCATACTATTTCAAAACATATCAACGGTAATGCCAATGTTTCATATTTCAGGTAGTAAACACATGGGTCACCTCAAAGGAAGGAAAGACCAAAAGAAGACACTGGGCTGCCCAGCTTGTCCCACTTTGGTAAAAAATATAACTTTGAGGAAACAGGAATGACACTCACTTTGCAGCATTAATTAGATGAGTTGTACCATGATCCCAGCCTTGCACTGGAATTTCCATCACTATCAAGTAGTCTTTTAGCAGCTGCTCTTTCTCCCTCTCTTCTGCATCTGTCAGAAAGTGCACATTCAAATCCTCAAATCTGCCTTGTTCACTGGTGACCAGAGGGACAGCCCGGATTTCTGTGGAGAAACAAGATGGATTAACACATACACATGCACACATATATATACACACACACACACATAACCAACTAGTCAGGAATAACCATAAAATGCAACACATGGAGATATCACCACTAAATTTTTGAGAGAGAGGAGAACAGCTGGGCAATCAGTTTCTATATGGTACCATGGGGGAGGTCGCAGACACACCTACATCACAAAGTTAGCTCCATGCCACAGTAGTTTTAATGTCCCCACAGCAACTATCTTCTCTATGTGAGCAGCACTGTGGATCTTTGTTTGTTATGCCTTTCTGTGGGATGATGCTGTAACCTGAAACTAGAGAACTGCTGGCCACTCAGAAGTGATGCATTAAAAATGGTAAAGCATATATTTTGTTATTCCTGCCAGGCAGTGGTACCCTGCTGTGAGACTGCATCCTTCAAAGCTTCTTCTCTTATGATGTGATCTGGAAAGGAGGCCAGAACACAATAAAGCAGAGGCTATCCTTTGACTAATTCCAGCCTGCAAGCAGGTGAGTTGCACTCTACTTTCCATCAATACCTTGAAGGTAACATTTAGTTTCTATTCAGATCCACAGACAAAGCTGTTTCTGCTCACATTTTAAGAATGTATTTCAAATTCATCTTTTACATTTATTTAACTTTATAAATGGAAATCTAAACCAGATTATATTTTAAATGCTTTATCAGCACAATGGTTTTGAAGAAGGAACATAAATACCAAACAAGGTACTTGAAAAATACCTGGCCCGCTGTCCTTTAGAGTCACCAGTGGTGTAAAATGCATGTTGTCATAGCCAAGCACAATTGGGTATCTGTAGCATTCTTCAGCTGGCCACAGGAGAGGCAAGTAAACACCACCAACATTCAAAGGAGCAAAACTGGAACCTGACTCTAAGCTTCTAACCACTTTATCTGCATAAAAAAGAAAAAGAAAACACAAATAATATGTGCTACAGGCAAGAGAAAACATATGCTGGGGGTTTTAGAATAATTGCTGAAAACACTGTGTTCTGAAATGCATCTACCTGAAAACAACAGTTGTTGACTAAGACTACTAACACAGGACAAGAGTAACGCAGTGGGATGACCAGCCAGGCAACTCACCTGCAAGGACAATGACGGGCCTTCTGAGGATGTTAGCAAGGATGAAGATGTGGATTTCTTCCAGTGCATTATAAGGAAGCCTGTTTCGAGCCCCAGATATTTCTGGGGAGGTCATTTCAATGAGGTATTCCCACTCCTCCTCCCAGTTCTGAGGAAAGAAACAGTTGTCACCAATGGTTCAAAGACATGGAGGTCAGGAATCAGCTGCAGTACAGCAGTGCTCAAATAACTGCATTTTCCCATTTCCTCCAAAGGAAGACTATTTCTGCTCTCCATTAATGATGGAATCCGTGAAGCCCAAAAGCAAACAGAATCAGCAAGGCAACACTGGTGAGCACTCAGAAAACAGCACCATTCCCTCAGGCTGCCTTACCCGGGTGTCATAATGGAGTCCCGTTTCTACAAACTCCTGGGATTTAACAGCCTCCCGCTGCCAGCGGAGCTTGAAGTTCCGTGTGTCAATCTCCCTGAGAGCACTAAACAATGTTTTTCTTAAGACAAGGTCGATATCTTCAATGCCCCACATGTACTGCGATGCTGCATGCATAAGGCAATTTCCATCACCTGCAACAAAAGAAAGAGTGCATTATTTTCAAATGGCTACTTAAATAAAACACCACAAACCTGTGGGACATAGAATTACACTGCACATATGCATATTCCCTGTGCACTTCTCTCTAAGCCTCAGAGAGAAGGGTTGTATAGAAGGAGACCAGAGTTATGGTCTCTGTTCAGAGACAGAAAGAAAAAACTCCCCTCCCTACTGGTTTTGTCTCTGTACCAGTCCAAGTTAAGCTGTCATTCAGCAATGCCCCTTACCTATCTTACTTAACTTTGACTGGTATCACACACTAAATTTTTGGGTCAACTACAAATGTCAAACACAGCTGAAATAGCTTCTTAAACACAACGAAGTCATAAAATTACAAAAGAAGATGTAAATCTCCCTCGTTGGTGTTTATACAAATATACACCAAATGGCATGGGGTTGAAATAATGAAAGCCATTAAGAAAATATTACAGTAACACCAAGCCTCACATCCCCTGATGAGCACTGCTTGGCACTTGGCTGTTCTTGATGGAGGAATTGTAATAAAAAAGGAGACAGAAAGGGAGTGGCAGGCGATTTATGTAAAGCAATCATAGGAACACCTCTGGCCTTCCTCTCAGAAATGATAGTGTGTTGGGTGTTTACGTGTATTACTTAGAGGGCTGTTTTTCAGAATCCAAAATTAGAACTAAGTAAATGAAAGACAGTGATTCCATTTTCATTTACGCAATCTCCTTGCATTGAAAAATTCCTCTTTCCATGTAGGAAGGATTGTGATATTCTTCAGTTTCAGAGAAACTGAGACTCAGAGGAGATAACTAACTTAATTAAAAGGTTTGACAAAAAATATATCTATATCTGGGTTTCGAATTCTATCTCTAGCCATCTTCTTCAAAAGGGGATGTCTCCCCTGAAAGGGAGACATAAAGAATCATTATTGTCATATCCTCAGATGCAAAACTAGGTCTGATGTTTACTACAGTGGTAAACAGATTCACCCAATGTTAAGAAACCACAGCAATTTTTTTGGAATAGAAGACATCAACCCTGGTAAAGCTACTAGATTTTTTCTCATGTGAAAAAAAACCCAAACAAACCCACCCAAAGAACTCCCACAAAAGAATTAAACCCAGTTTGCCACACACATTATGAGTTCAATTACACCATTGTGAACACTTTTGCTACTTATTCTGTGAAACTGCAGAGAAAAGCCTACAATAGACCCCAGTTCCTGAGTAAGATATAATTTGAAATCTACTCAATGCTTCATAAATTGTTATGGGATTGGTGGATATCAGGTTCCTGCAACTGCCTTCTGGTTTCTGAATGCTGTCTTGCAAAGCTTACTTCAATTCTGCAGACTGCTTACTTGAGCTCAAATATCAGGGAGCAACAAAGACGACAGAAAAACTGACTGGGTTTCCTTCTGACCAAGAAAGATGACATATTAATCCCATTAAAATTTTCCCTTTGCAAAATCTAGAGCAAAGATAAGATTAAATTTTTTCTCTCTCTGAGAGCTCACTTTCGGTTCTTTATTGAGAAGCACTGCCCAAAATTCCTTACACAGCACTTGGAATTCCCCCACACCGTTTGACTAGCAATTGAGCAACAGTTGTACTTTTTGTTCTGCGGGGTGCAGCGTAGCCTCCCTCGGACTTTCCCAGGGGGTGTGGCTGGGGGAGCTGGAATGACTGCCAATTCATTATACAAGTGAAATCTCTACAGCCAAAAGATGCTGGAATTTTTAAATTTAAAAGAAGGAAAAAAACCCAAACAGTTTCGATTTTTGTACCTCCTACCGCTTTCCTTCTATCCTCCATTCTCAGATTTCTGCAAAGAAATATGTGGTGATTCAAAACAGCTTTTTTTAATTAAGAAAACCCCACCACTCCACAGATTCACAAACATATTAGGTAAAATGTACATCAAAAGATCCTGTAGGAGATACTTACTCTGTTTTCAACAACTACAACCTTGATCAGAAAAACCCCAGAATTTTCTGAAGAAAGCCCACTGTTGACTGAAAGAATTAACATATTCCTCCCACATCTATAGGTTAAGCAGCTAAATGCTTAAAGAAATATTTTTTATGCCACATGGGAGGAAAAAAAAAGTTACTTTCTGGAATAATACAGGGCTTCTCCAGGCTTCTGCACTTCTTTCAGAGATCCTCTCCTACTGTCCAACCTACCTTCCTTCTCCTGCAAAGGTCCTTCAATGCAACTACTTTGCATAACCCACAGGTTTCCAAAGACACTCCTACTCATGCACTTAATGACCCCAAAGCACTGAACTGAAGCCAAGTTCTTCGTCGGCACAGTGTATGGGGAGACCACAAACCGAGTCCTTGCTTTGCTTTCCCTCAATCTACCCTAATATTTCAGCATCTCGTATACTGGTGTGCCTGCTCACAGGCGGGATCCAAGTCCATGCTACTCCCACCTGTAACACTTGCCGATGGTCATGAGACAAAGAAAGAGGTCAGTGTTACTGAATGTAACGTGGTCACCACAAGGGTCTGTCCAGGCAGCCTTAATCCCTGCAGGATTTCTATTGACAAGAGAGGGGGGGATTCTAAAACTGTTACTCTTTGCCCCAGGCAAAAATTGTGCACATTGTCCATTTTTCTAGAAAATCTGTTAGAGTGAAGTTTTTAAGATGCAACACTTGGAGTGATGTTACCTTCCCAGCATCTGCAAAGTGCTGTCTGCCCTAGCTGCAACTCCAGTCCTTCCAAAGCTCAAGATTCTGCAACGTCTGTGCACACCCCAACTGCAGTCATGAGAATTTTACACCAATGCAGAGGCAGCCCAAAAAGCCCACCAAAAGGTCAATGCCTCTACAACAGTTACAGACGCACATCGGGATCAGGCTTTAGGTTGCACAGTGACATCTACCTATTTTTAAGGCTTCTGTATAACACAGCTGTGTACAATCAGACTGAGAAATATGGCAGAACTTGGAAAGGGAACAATGTGGACTAGGAAGATAAGTATAGAAGCAGATATGAAAAGAAGCAACCATAGAACACAACATGGACTTCAACAAGGCTGCAGGTCCACCACACCCAGTGTTTCTGTAACTGCTGTGATCTGCTCCTTGAGCAAAGAATATGTATTTTCCATCTTCTTGAAGTCCTCACCGTCCCAGTCTATTCTTCCTGGTTAGGGACAACCTGTGCTGTAAGGAATCCTGGGTCCAAGTTTGCAGCTGCGTGACTGTAAGTCATAGCCATTACCGAATCTTTCCTCCACTGAATGTGAAATGCCCGGTGACTCTTACAGTCATGTGCCAAGGTTTCCTGCTCAGGACTGTGGACAAATGCAACCCGTTCAGGAAATCTTGGCGCTACTTCTGCACCTTTTCCTTTGTAGCACTTGATGCAATACACACACAAAGTAACCCAAAAGCCAAGTCCTGAAACCAGCACTGACTGTTGAAAGAAAAGGGCACTGCAAACTTTGTGTTGCACAAAGATGGGTGTCAGTCACACCCATGGGGGCTACTGGTGGGCCCTGAGAGAAGGTGAGAGCTGGCAAACCCCAGCAGGTAGCTGAGGATGAGGGAGCAGCCCTAGTGTGGGGTGCTAACCCCAGGGACAGCAGCATCAGGTTCCCAGAGGCTCCATGTTCTGAGTGCTATTGCTGTCACTGTTCTTAAAGTTGGATCAGCAAGCAAACCCTGCCTGCCAGCAGGGGTTACTGGAAGGATATTAGCTTCTGCTAAATATACATGGGAATGCATCCCTGTCACTCAAAGCATCTGAAGGCTCCTCTTGCCTGGCATTAAAGGATGTTTGGTGCTTCCGACGAGGCTGCCGACATGTAGCAGTCAGATTCGTGGGAAGGCGGTGGGTTCCAAATCAAGTTTCCCTGCCTTTTTCTTGACTCTGAAGTGCCACAGCTTACCAACATTATTAAAATATCTGTGAAATTTCTACGGTATTCACATACTGTGGTATGGGCAGGGGTCTGCTACAGCCTCAGGGCAGTACCTCACATGGAAAGAATTTTAATTTACAAAACTAAGATTAAAAGGCAGCACATTTTTAAAGCCATGTGCTTCTGTTTCAGTAATGTGAACTCAGATGCTATTAATAATGTTACCTACATTCGTAGAACCCATTTTACTGTGAGTGCAAAGACCTGCTCATAACTTACCATTAGTCTTCAAAGGAACAAGTCTCCGAACTTCCCTGCACCAGTTGAGCTTCCTCTGGCGCTCCAGTGAAGTCTGGGTAGCCTGGTCAGTCAGGGACTTCTGAAGCGTTTCCCGAAACTGTGGACAAAACTGGCACATTCTGAACATTTCTATGGTATATCTGTGCATAGTCCTGAAGTGATGAATTATTCCACCGGGAGGTTTGACTAGATCCTCAGGTGTCCTCTCTCTGATCTTCATAGCCTTCAGCATATTGCTCTGATACAAAGCTTGAGGAAGGATGTGTTGGCCAGCCATGTTTCTAGAAGACATCTGAAATGAAAGAGGATCCTTTTATTGCCATGTTAGTGTCCCTCTACCACAGTGCTATCACTTCTGCAGAGACTGAGAAGACACTTTCAGGGGCTGGATTCTGGATGCAGTTTTGCCTAAAACGAGCACAGAGTGGATGCAGTCCAACTGAGCCTTTCATAAATAATGTTTGTTTAAAGCTCATATTCACTAACTTTTCTGCATTACTCAGATATAGGCAGTGATCATCTTATCCCACTCATTTGCTGATATAATTGACTGTGATATTAAAGAGGATTTATTCATAAGTAAGGAAACTGCATCATCATTCAAAAGAAAGCGCATTTAAATCAAAATAAAGATAAGAGAAGGCAAGATCAAGGGAAGGGAAAATTATCCTGGAAACGTAACTAATTGATAATTGCACAGCATAATCCCATATGCACTTGCTGAATTTCAGCACATTTCAAGCTCTTGCTTTGATAACATGCCAAAAGAAAGCAGATAGTGACCATTCAGATTTCCACAGCCCAGACATTCTGAGAAGTGATGGTCAGTAGAGTACAGAAAGAGCCCAAAGAATTGCAAGCTGTTCTAGTATCAGTCCCATACTTACAGTGGCCAGATACGGTAGATGAGGAATTTGCCACTCAAGGAACAGACTTAGGCTACTTTTCTTGAGGCTCTTTGTATTTTGTGAGTGGTAGAGCTACAGCACAGAGGTGCTTGTGCCATGTGTGGGGGTGCAGACTGCAGTGCCACTATTACTCAGTGGTAAGCCAACAGAGCTGAAAAAGCATTTCCACTTGGCTCAAAACCCCCAATATCTTTCCACAGTAGGACATGTAATGTTTACTGCCCTGCATCCCTTTTTCAGTAACTCTGGCCTCATGGGGTGCAGCAGGAAGAACATAAAAAGAAACCCATAACCTCAAACCCTCTACACTCTATGAAATACTTATTCAGAGCACACTTACTTTGTGGCTAGTTAGAGCCAATGTAGGTACAACATCCCTCAGAACTCCCGTGCGCTACAGTACAAACAACAATAACCTGTTTTTACGTGGAGGGGCTCTCCACACTGTCCACAAACATTCCTGCTTTGTTTAAAAACAAAGCAAAGTTTGTATCAAGACAAATAAAAGTATGCATGCTGAACATGTTTCGAGTATAGCTAGTCACATTAGGAGAACCCACCATTGTGATTATGTGTCTAGGGACAAGTATCAAGCCACACACGTGTATCAATCTACGGACATCAAGTACAGGGAAACAAGAAACAACCAAAAATTGTTTATGCAACTATTAGGAAGTTTTCTCATGCAGATAGGAGTCAGGAGGCACAGGGAGAGGAAGAAGAACTCCAGTCTGACAGAGTGACTGGGAAGGCATTCCCAGGTCTATGGAGGCAGAAAACCCCTCTTGCACAGAAGGACTTCAGCACCTCCTTCCCCACAGGGAAACATCTCCTTACTCCTCTTTACCCAGACACTTCCATTGGCAACATCCACCTCCAAATGCCCAGCCAAAGCTTTGGAAAAGACCCTCTCAGGGTGAAAGGGGACCTCAAACTCCAGGTGCCAAGAGCTGACCTCTATAACCTCTCTGAGAACCAGCTGATGGAGACGTACAGTGGACATCCTGAAAAGCCCTGAACAGAGGCAGATGAAACAGGCGATGCTACAAAGTTCTACTTTAGGGCAATGTCATTCACACACCCTACAACACAGGGCTGTGACATCTTGCACATATGGAAAAGCTTTCCTTTAGGTAATAGAGATGGCATGTTCTTATCATTCCCCCACCAGCATACAGCCTTAAAATGAAAATAACACATTTTCTCATCCACTCTCTTCGCCAGTATAGTTTTAACACATGCTATTTACGTAATCCTGTATTTAAATGTATGAATGATTCTCAAAAGGAAATATAAACAACCCCTTACTAATCTATATAATAACCACAGCTCTACTTTGCTCTGAGATGACCAAAATACTGAATTCCTTACTTATGTTAGTAGAAACATTGAGTCAATGGGATTTTTTACACAAATAAAGACTAATCACATGACTAAGCACTACCGGCACGGACCCTTGAAATGGTTATTTCCAGCTTTAAGTAACAAAAAGTACTGAGTTTACAGAAGTACTCACTGAAACAACATCATTCGATACTATGTTCTACAGACATTTTTCCCCCTCCACATGTGGAAATTACTGCCTATGCTATTTAGAGTCATAAATGTCAATCAAGGCAAAAGCCAAGCAACCCTTATTTTCAAAATCAATGGGATGAAACAAACAGAACTCAATAGCCATTTAAGTTGGAGATTTAAAAGTAGAAAACCGACCTACAGTTATTATTTTACAGTCTACTGTGCTTTGTTGTGTGTTATGCTACTTTAACGTTCTGACAAGTAATGACTAGGAATTCCCAGAAAGGAACAGCTGTAAACAATAATTAGAGACAGCATCCTTTCCAAACGTGTAATACTGAGGATGCTGGGCTCGGGAAAGCTGAATAATGTTCTGAGATCTGCCAATGGTTTCATAAAGTTATTTTAATTTTCTGTCCTCTATTTGAGAAAACGGCAATTAATAAACTTCTCCATAAAGTGCTAAAACTCCTAAAATAAATATGCTTAATACCTTTTAAGCCCCCATAGATTTTTTCTGCCTGGGTCTTTGCTCGGTACAACCCAAAACATAGTATTACTCTTCACCAAATCAGAAGATGAGGACCGAGGGTCTTTTAAATCCCACAGGACTGGTTTACCCACAGTAAGTGTTCCGCGTTCTTCGTTCCCTGACCTACTGCTCTGCTGGAGGCTGGGTATGCAAGGTGGAAAGGACACAATACGGCCCGCCAGCTTCCCAGGAGAAGGACCCGAAGCCCCAGGGCGGACTTCCCCGCGGCCGCCGGCGCTCGGAGCAAGCCCGGCCGCACCGCACCGCGCCCGCTCTGCCTCTGCCTCCGCGTCGCGGCGCCCGTGGAGCCCCGGGGCCGGGCCGGGCCGGCAGCAGCGGGCACAGCGTCACCGCCCGGCCGGCGGCGGCCAGCGCCAGCCGGAGCCGGCACACGGGGCACGGCCGAGCCCCGCCGCCAGACCCGCCTGGTCCCCCGAGGCGGCCTCCTGCAAACGCGCCCGGGGCTCCGCCGTGCCCTGCCCAGAGCGGCGCTCACCTCTCCGCGGCGGGCTCCTCCTCCGGCCGATCCTGCCGTGACTCCTGCTCAGCAGCGAGGCTGGGGCGATGGGGCGCAGCCGCGCTCGGGATCCATCAACCCCCACCGTGCCGGGGCTCCTTCCTTCCCTTCTCTCCCCGCCGGAGCTGCTGCTGCTGCTGCTGCCGCCGCTGCGGAATGAAGGGCTGAGCCCAGCCTCTTGTTTTTTTTCCCTTTCTGTTTAAGCGCCCGGGTGAAAAAAAAAAAAAAAAAAAAAGAGAGAGCGAGAGACTGAAAACACAACACAAAAAACCCCAGCGGGGATTTCCACCGGCAGAGCGCAGGGACTTTCCGGCCTGTGACAACCGCCGCGGCCCTGCCGCCGCCAGGGGGCGCCGCCGCCGGGCAGCCCCGCGGCCTCCCCGCCCGCCGTGACTCACCCACGGGAATTTCGGGAGCCGGGATGGCAGTTCTTCCTTCCTTATTCCTTTCCCCTCGGGCAGGAGGTTGCCCATCCCGTCCCGCAGGCTTCGCTCCGCTCACGGGCCGGCCCGGTGCCGAGTGGCCGGGTCGGGAACAGCTCTGTGTCCCTGCGCAGAGCGGCGGGGCCCCGGCCGTGCCCCGCACCCCCTGAAGGCCGGCACTGAGAGGCGGCTGCCCCGGGAGCCCTTCCCGTGTCCTCAGTCCCACGGGCACGCGTGGCAAGCGCCTGCCCTGGCACACAGGTCTCGGGCTGCTGGTGCCCGGGTGTAGATGCCCACACCCCTGCCCCAGCATCCCAGCAGGACAGGAAGGGAGCCCGTCCCATGGAAAGTATTGCTCTTCCCGACGGTTTTCAGACCCAAGCAAGTATTTATTTTTTTCGTTTAGCTTGTACGTGCTCCACAGTTTTGGCTCTGTATTTTAAGTAACCACAAGTGACTTCATTTCTTTAATTAGAGGTTAGGCCGATATGTAATCCCATAATCCCATATGCTGGCATTTTTGGCAGGAGATGTCAATGTGCTTTAATCCAGCCCTGCTCGAGGTAAGATTGTTGTAGTTAAGGGGCAGAACAGTGGGCTAAAGCTATCAAGTCAGGGAGATCTTAGTGTCTGAATATGTTTGTAAATTATTGACTGCAGCTAGCAGCTTGTAGGAATCATTAAATTTAATTATTGTAAACAATTCATTCATACCTTTAAACAATGTCCTAATATCTGTGCAGTGAAAAAATTCACTGAATAAAACCCCAATATGTAAGGGCTGCTAATATGATTAATGGATGGGATTTATGCTGGAAAAGGGGCAGTTTTTTGCTCAACATCCTTGCAATCTGAAGGCACCCAGAGATGAAAGCAGTGCAACAAAGTTTCTTGCAGTATTGAAAGACTTCATCTTCCCAGATGATGAGCTCCTCCTGCCTGTTCCTGAGTATCCACCCCTCCCACGGGCAGGATGAGAAGCCGGGGTTGCTGCACACCTCGAAATCAGGTCTTAAATATTGACTCCTTCAGAGAACAGGTGGATTTTGGAAGAGTTCAGCCTTGAACTCCTTCACCTCACCTCCAGCAGCAGCAGCTGGCTCAGATCATGCACTTGTGTCACACAACAGGGTTATGTGGCAACATGATCTTTCCCAGGGTTTACAGGCCTGTGCTGGCTCTGCACAACATGCCATCCTTCTCCTCTGCCTTTGTTCAAAAAGAAGTCGGGGATATGGCTGGAAAAATAATGATCCCTTCCAATTTTTTTTTTCTCTTCTCCTTGGAGAGTTTTCTTTTAAAGATTTTTGTGTGTTGTTTTTCTTTCTTCTTCCCTCTCCCCCCTTTCCCCCCCCCGCCCCCCCAGCCTCTCTGATGCCTTGGAAAGTATAGTTGGGTAGGAAGGCTCTGCATTTAATGATTGATAGCCTGAGGGGTGTCTAAGATCCAGGGGACTGGATATCTGAAGGAACTGGGCCTGAGTGATTCCTTGCATAACTAGGGCAGCATCTGTGCTGTGATTTACACAGTGTATGTTTCTGTCAGCATCTTGCAGTTCCCTTCTCCTGGACATTTTCCCCTGTTCGCTCATGGGGACTGAGGTAGCAGATTACTGAAGTGATCTGGTTAGAGGAAAAAAAACCTTAAAAATATATTTGTTTTTATCCAAAACATTTCTCTCATGTGATATGAAGCCCAGCACCTCACAGAGTTTTACAGAGAGTATTTGAAGTGATGGAGGGTTTCACAGTGGAGTAGGAATGATGAGCTAAGGTAGGAAGTAGGGAAAAAAGAGCTGACTTGTACCCTGCTTTGCTTATGAAACTGCAGCAAGTAGATTCACAAGTGGTCCTAGCCATGGTGGAGATGCTGAGACCCAGGAAAACCTGAAAAGGCAACAGCTTATTTTTTGTTTTCTAAATGGTAAGCACGTCTGAATGTTAATAATTACTGTTTACACCTTGATAAACTGAAAGTTGATTGCACATTGCTACAGCTGATGTTTATCAAACAGGTCTGAGCAGGATGGCAGGAATTCATTTGATCTGAATTTGCACAGCACAAAATGAAGTTCTGTCTTGTCAACCATAACTCCTAGGCAATATGGATATGCATTAAAAACATCAGGAACATCAATAATTATAGAATGCATGAATGTACAGTCCTCTTTTCTGAATGATTCCTGGGGGTTTTTTTGTAGTTATACCCTATAGTTTATCTCATAATTTATGGTATAATGCTTATATTTCATAAAATATAAACATATATACATAAGTATAAAGTCAAGGAAAATTTGCTTCTTTGAAGTGTGTAAGTATGCACACATACACATAACTATATACACACACACACACGTATTTTTAGGTATATATGCATGTCTATATCTCTTGAGGGAAGGGGGAAGTTCTTGGCATTAAGGGCAGAATAAGAAATACTTTAAATTTCAGCTACCTACATTCTGGTTAAGTATAAGGATGAAACAGTCCACCCCTATAAATGTCTAGGGGAACTGCAGAATATCCATTTTTTTGGTGAAAATTTAAGTAATCAGTTTTGTGCACATCAATCAATAACAATTCTTTATTGTACTTGGGAAAAAGAAGAAATCTCTCAAGGCCCCATTCAACTCTGTATCTCTAAATTATTTTAATTACTTTGCTTCTTTTTAGAGTTTGGGAAGGAGTCGCTCATGCTCACTAAATTAAACCAAGACCTCAGAGTGTTCAGAACACCATTGCCAAATGTTTCAGAGGTTGCACCAGGAAAGACTCATTGTTAAGACAGTACTCATATACTATTCAATGCTAGGATGATGACTATAATAGTATGAACAGATAGTAACCTTCAGACTTTTAATAGTTCAATCATTTGCTAGGTCTTTTAATATCAGATAATTCTGTAAGAGGTGTGATTCATCTAGAAGGGAGGAAAAGGATCATAAAAGGGAAATCCCTTTTAATGCAACAGCAGTGCTTGAGGTCATGCTTGAGTTCAGCATTTGTGTCTTCCAGGAGCTCTTCCGTTGCTTCTTTTCCCGGTGGAGAAGTGATAAGAGCTTGTCAGTGCAAAGGAAAAAGAGGGGGAAAAATCCCCTAAATATCTATCAGACAGAAAGATGGTGCTTATTACTGAATCACGTAATGATGGTAAAAAAAACCAACAAAAACCCCAAATCATGTCTGCCAGTTAGATAGCAAGAGCTGAACTGGTTTTGTGATTTTTTTTTCCATTGTACTCATCTGAATACAGTAATAGAAACTAGAGATTCCCAAGAAGACTTTTACCAGGGTATTCTGGCAAGTGACTGTACTGGAAGTAGGGATTCCTATTTATGCCCCTGGGCCAAGGTTTCCTCTGCTTGCTGCCTTTTTTTTTGTGTGTGTGTGCTCATTTTCTTGATCTTTTTAATATCTGTGGTAGAAGTGTCAGAAGTAAAGGCTGGAACTGCAGTGGGCTCAAAGAGGCTGAAAGTTCAAACCTTGCCTTAGCCCCGTTTGTTAAGCGGAACGGTAAGGGTGGTATTCTGCCAGTAAGGCTGGTGAAACAGTGTGAAAAATGACCTATGGAGGCAAACACTGAACGTTTTTAAAAACAGGTTTTATTAGCTATGAGGGAATTAAGTATGGCATTAACCACACAAAAGATTGGCCTTAACTGTACTGACCTCCTGGTCTAGAGGTAAGTTTCATCACTGTTTTCTGTGAAATGCGTGAAAAAGTCTAAGTGGCGATGATAAAATCTTTGTAACTTGATTTTTATTCCTCTGATATCTGTAGATACTGCAGCAAGCCTCAGGGCCCCTAAGCACACATAGCTATGGTATAGCTACATTTGAGATGGCAGCACAGCCCAGCATGACTTACCCTCTTCAATGCACAGTACAGAGAATTCCAACCAGGCCCCAGCAAGAAGTAAGAGGAAGACCAACATTATTTCTGCATAGGAGAGCAAAGTGATTTCAGTGGATTTTGATGCAGGCTCAGGCTAGACTTGGAGCTAAGCTGAGGCAAATAAGAACAGCAGTAGTAAGCCAAATCAAAGCCCATTGACCTAACTGCCCTGTTTCTCACAGAGGTTGAGAAGGTGTCCAGGAAAGAGCATAGAAATCGGCTGGAGTGTTCCCAATACTTTTCCATCCTGCACTTTGTCACAGTTTCTTGTGGGATTTGGGGCTGTGGCTTACATTCTGGTACCTCAGTTTCTCAGTTGTATGGCAAGAGTGTGAATGTTTCTTTCCTCACACTTTTCTGTACATGCTTGTTTAACTTTGACTGCAGACTCTTTAGAATAGAATCTTTTCTTGTGTTGTGTTTGCTGTACTTTAGCACCTAGACACATGGTTATTTACCATTCAGTGTGGTCCCTGCTTTCAGGGAGTTACCATCCATGTGTAGCAGACTTCACTTAACTGTGAACTACTACTGTCGGAATGGTCTTTGATTTAGGTGGAGGGTTGTAAGCATAAAGCACTGCATGGATAACACTGCACAGGGATGGATTCTGCACAGGCCCGGTCTTTGCTTTGCAAAACTGCCTTAATGTACAGAGCAGTGGCTGGGTTTAGGTAGTGCAAGCCCAATCATTGTAACTTTAAACTTGATCTTTAGGCTGGCATAACTGCTGTGCTGCCAACATGTCCAGCACGCACCACAGCAGAGGACTCTAAAGCAGAGTCTGGTTTTGGAGCTGTTTGCTTCAAGCAACAGTTCAGCATCCATGAGTCAGCAACTGGTTAACAAATAAATAGCTAAAGAAAATGCCTCATCTGAAATCAAGCAGGGACTACTCTTGTTTTCCTTTCTATATTCCTATCTGATGAGATGATCAGCTATTCTAACTTTAGGTATGAAGTAAGCATTTAGCACAAAGCTGTATGCTCTGTGAGTGGATGGGAAGCATCAAGGAATGCAGCTAGTGAACACTTGCTCACATAATTAAAGCTCTTTCTGCTCTCTCCTCTGTTCCTCCAACAATTTCAACATGTAAGGAAGCCAGTAAAACTTTCTTAGATAGAACAACCTGCTGTTCAGCAGACTTGCCAGTCTTCCAGGTCGTTAGCATTCTGTATTCCTTTCCCAGTGAATTCTAGTTTCACTGGAAGTTCTTACTTTCTCCCAAAATATAAGCAGTTCGTATAATCTGAATGGAAAAAAATTAACTGCAAACTGTTCTAGTTTCTTTCATACATGTCCAATAATGTATTTTGTTACCTATGTTTCCATTTATTGAGACAGCCTTACACTCTTCAAAATCAGTAAACCGATTTTGAATTGTGTTTGATTTCCGTGTACTTGGTGCATACGTGAATGAATGACTCTATCATTCCTTGCCAAAATGGGAGAACTGCTGATACTGTTTTCTCTCCAGATGGAAGTAGTTCCTCTCAGCAGCTCTTAGCGATGGAATTAGGTGGGGAGTGCTAAGTGAATAAAAAGTGACCATGTGAAGGTAATCTTTAGTCATGAATCATAGAGCATGAAGCTTGTCAATCTTTTCCCTCTGTAATTTTTGTAATTTCCCCCAAATCATCTAAATGTGGAGAAATAGCCAAGAAGGATCAGTTTCTACAGTACTTGGTGAATGCTTCTGGCCAGCTTTTTATGTTTGCAATTGTCTAGTCTGACAGACAATAACACAGTCTGTTGAGCTTCTTGGGGTGTTTCTGTGTCAGCCCTGTAACTGCTGCCACATGGTCAACATCTTTTTCAGGAACAGACTGTTTTGATTTTGTTAAAGGGAACAGAATTGTATGAGGGGTCTGGTACCCACAGTGTTTACTCTAAATCCTGTTTTAGAGTGACTAATTTAGGTATGAGAATTAATGTCAGTTGGCACACCCTCAACCAAATTGTTCAGCTGAGGTTTTACCTCAAAAGCGCTAAGCATTCAATAGGTTTCAGTATCTCGTATGTTAAGAGGTTAACTACATTGTGGGTCTGTTTAAAGCTCACAGTGTTTTCAGTGACAATGAGGAAGTGAATTCATTCCTGGACTTTCAAAAGCAGAGGAAAGGCATTTCTTTTGCGTAGAGCAAATTCTGTGCATGGGGAATAACATGAGAGGCTTTATGAGTGGCCAGAAATTCAAGCTAGCTTTCCAAATGTAGAGAAAATCTATTTGCCCTGTATCAGCAGTGCCAGAATTTCCCCAAGGAAAATACCTCCAAAGAAGGATATTTATTTATGCCTGGGGATTTACCAGCATATGCTGAACTAAATAACAGAGTCCATAGATTTTTTCCTAAAAGCTAACAGTCATCTCCCATCAGGGAAATGGTGAGTTTGCTTTGTAAACATGGGTTTAGTCAATGTCCACGAGGTGAGTCTGCATCATGTGTTTTAGCTCAAAAAAGTACATTGTTTTCTTCTGATTTCAGAGTGAAGGGACTCCCCATTTTTGCAATGACAGCACTTGTCAGTAAGACTAACATAATCATTGATTCTTAACTTCACAGAGAGGATTTTTAAAGATTTCTGCTATATACATGGGGGAGGGGGTGTGTTTTCATGTCATATACTCCCACTTTTGTAATTTTTGATGCTGCAGAAGCAAAAATTGTAGCTGCTTGCTACAAATTCCAATTTACTCATTCAGGTGGAGAGAAGTAAAAGTAGTCCTAGACAGATTCGGGAATCATACAGGAAAAGGTAGTGTATAATGTCTAGGAGATGCTATAGAAATACATGCATCTCTGGTGTATGTGGAGCACCCCAAGTAGTTGTTTCCATCCATACGGTTCTAGAGCATTAAAACTAAGAACTGTCTGATCTGGATCACCTGGACCATGTAAATGCATCTCTCTGAGTTGACCATCTTCATAATGGAGCAGGACTTTCTTTTGATGGTGCAGTGATGGAGTCCAGACTGAACAGGACACGCAGCTTCTGAGAGGCCATAGGTTTAAGTTTTTTTGGTATGTTCCTGTAATAGTTCATTGTCCAAAAGCATTTCTCATGCTTTCCAATTGAACTGATGAATTTGCCTTACTCTTAAGAGAAGGCATTTCTTTATTTGGTAGACCAGTTTTACAGAAATTTTCTTTGTTTATTGCAAAACCTTTTTTTTTTTTTTTTTTTAATGCGAGAGCTGCCAAAGTCCTAGTCAGCTCCTCACCATTGTCATCAAAATAATTTACCATTCAAGTCCTCTCCATGCAGAAGAATAAATGTTGAAAAGGAAAAAAAACCCAGATGCTTTTGCATGATATCTAAAAATAGAGTGAAGGAAATACGCCACTGTGGACAAGGTAAAGACTGAAAGTTTATTGCTAAAAATTTAAGTGCAGTATGTATTGCTTTATCCTAGCTGAGTCATGCCCAGCTTGTGGAGCAGGAGTCAAACAATTTAAGAAGTCTGGCACACATCTCGTCCTGATCGCCTCAGCCTGCTCTTTCTGCTGTTTTACCATTTTTTCCCTTTTATAGTTACACACTTTGCCCAAACTAGTTCATTTTAAAAACAGATGAAAGAGAAACACTAACCTTATGGCTAATTCTCAAATAACTTGTTGTGAAATTTCATGAGAACATGTGGCAGAGAAACAAGGAGCCCATAGTCAGTAACTATTCGATGGGATTTGTTACCACAGTGAAGGCCTGCTCCAGCCTGAGGTGTTTCAGTGAGGTCAGTTACATCTGCCTGCATAGGTTTTCACTGTAATTTCAGCAGATTTATGGCATCCTGTCATTTCCTGGACTAAATAAAGTAATTTAGGTATACATTGAGGACCAGCTACGATATTCCTGTGCTTCTATGACTGTTCACTCTTCTGGCTGCAGGTATATTACATTGGCTGTGGGAGCAGGTATCTATATGATCTGTGTTCTCTTTCTATGGTACGTTGAATCCCTAGAGGTCCAGGGAGGAAGTAATCTCTGCACACTCTGCCTTTTTGATAGATTCTTGTGGAGATTGCAGAAGGAAGATCTGTTCTGCCCCCCTTGGCTGCTTGGCATGTGTACTATAACTGGGCATTAATGAAAACAGGGTTATCTCCAACCTCATGTTCTGCAGAGAAATTAGTTCCTTTACAGATGGGGCAGATGGCACCATGGTGGGAGTAGTTTACAAAAGGCCAAAGGAGAGCTTTGCTGTTACTTCAAAGTGGGAGTCTTCAAACTCTGGAGAAACATCCTGGTACCAGAGCCATCCTGGGCAGAGAGGGTGACTCCTTCCAAGAAAGTCCTGCATGAAGATTCTGATGAAGCTCTGAAGTAGTTCATCCACTTCCACTGAACTGTGCATAAAACCACCACAATGCTGTTGTAGTGCATAGATAATTTAACATCTGAATTGCTTATCAAAGGTAAATCCCCTAGCTGAACATTCACCACTGCATGAGCATTTTTGCACATTAGAGGCACCTACGCATGCTTACCACTTCTTGCCTTATTTCAATACTCAGTGTATCTGCTTGATGTTAAGCCAGCACTGTTATCAGTAAGACAAAGTTGATAGGTTTCTCAAGAATGAAATTAGAGCATGTGTTTTCATCTTATGTATCAATTATAACCACAATCAGGCAAAAGTGTTCAGCATTGCTGGTGTTAAAACCCAGTTTCCTGGTTTTTTCCATGCTTGTCAACCCCTTTTTTTTTTTTAAATTAAAGTATCTGCAGTTGTTTTCCACAGTGAATTTGGTGACAGGTGGGAAAGAGGGAAAGCCTGACTTAAAATAGGTAATTCTTTTCTAGGGACAAGGCTAAAGAAGAAAAATACATAATTTTGTTTTTTTAAAAAATGTCACTAACTTTTTATTTAAATTGATCTGATGACCCAGTCTTAGGAGCAGAAACCCGATTTCTTGCAATAAAAAGACTTGTTCATCAGGGGATGTGCCATTTGCCACTCAAAGAAGTGTCAGCCCAAACCTACTGCTATTTGCACTTGTGGATAGAGACTTTTTGCCTGACATCCAAGAAATATGCTCTGGTTGACCTGAAACTGCCAAGAGTCAGATCAAATACTTGCACCTGTCTTCAGGGTGAAGACAAACAGAAGTACCAATTCCCCCTGTTGCCCAGTGGCTCAGGGGGGTCTTGTATAGAATGTCGTTCCTGCTTCTGCCATGGAAAGCAAGGTGAAGACAGGGGCGAACCTACCTTCCCTTTGCCCTTCTCGGTGATGTAAGGAAACCTACAAGCTATGCTGGAGCACAGAGTATGCAGAAACCTCTTGTTCAAAGTGTGGCACTTAAATAATTTTTTCTCCTTTGGGTAGGAGGGAAAGCACCGAGGAATTAGGTTTCATCATAGACTAATGATGAGAAATCTTACTGAGGCTATTCCAATTAAGAGTTAAACATTTCTGAATAGGGTAGGCAAGACTCAACCTGCAAGGCTGGGAGCACCATACCCTGGACTGTACCATCTGGTGATATTAGATGTAGAAAAAGAGCCTGTGTCTTCTCACATCCCAAAATATTAACCAATGGCTTAATTAAAAGGTAGGAGGCTATAGCACTTTCTCCTGTTCTTTACTTTGTTCCTTATTTTTTTTTAATATTTCAAATGCTGCATGTGGAAATAAAAAGTTTTCTAATGAGTAAAAGTGCAGGTGATTATACTTTTTCAGGTTAATAAAAGGAACAGAAAAATCTGCATTTTCTCACAGATCAAACTACTTCTTTTATTGATTTTTTTGCTCTTACACTAAACCAAACCAACTTCATCCAGAGATGGAGTAAATTGCCATCCTGTAACTGTGTGCTCCCCACAGTGTGACGGAGTATGTTCCATCCCCTTACAGATCCAGTATTGCCCACAGGGTGCAACTGTGCAGGGTGATCCAGAGAAGGTTTGCTGCAGCCCAGACCTGTAGGGCAAGGCTGGACATCCTACAATTCCAGCTCCCCACCAGTCCAAATCCAGGTGGGAAGCAATAATTATATAATGACTTAGTAAATGAAAAAATGGAGCTTGTCCCTATCTCATAATTTTAGTGCCCTTTGTCTTGCTGGCAAGCATTGTAGAAGAGGGGAATGGGAAGAGCCTGGTGTTACTTGAGTAGCAGTTAAGACTTGGTGATGATTGCTGGCACCTAAAGTTGGAGAACACTCAGCTTCAAAGCTGGGGAGACTGTGGATGCAGAGCAGATTCTGTGGGAGATGAGAAACTGGGAGCTGAGAAGCTGCCTAAGGGAAGCAATTCACTTAATCAATTCATTCATCAACACTACTAGAGTAGAAACAAACTGGGACTGGGAAGATAAGTGATGGAGAGAACATCAGCTCCTCCTAGGACCTAAAATATGGGGTGAGAAAAGGAAATGATTGGAGAAGAAAAGATCAAGTAAAGGAAGTACCAAGTGGGATGGGGATAGAAGGAGCCTAGGGGAAAGGCTATTAACAAAATGTGATATGAATTTTGAAATGATGAAGACTTAGTCAAAAGGGCTAGAGGAAGACTGGAACTTGGTAAAGGAAGGAAACAAGAGCTTGGTGGCAAAGCTTGAGGAAAGGAGACAGAGAGCTGAAGACAAAAAAATTAGAGGGATAGGAAGAAGCAAGTGCAACCCGAACAAGGAGGAGTGAGGAATAAAAAGGGGAAAATGTGAGGCAGTGGGGAAAGGCATTGTGTGCCCCACTGTGCAGTCTGTGCTTGAGCATGGTTTGGTGTTCCAACTCACTGAGTTTTGCCATTTCTACACCAGGGATAGAATGTGCCCAGTACCTTTGTCCCACACTTTCTATTGCTCTCCCTGAGACTAAAGAACACTAAAGTCACTAAGTGTGATACAGAAGAATGCCTGTTTCCTTCACGTAATACATTTGTCCTGGGGGAATCAGTGATATGAGGCAGAGAGAAAAGGGCATCCCCCATATGTCCAGGACCTCCACCTTGCTTGCTGTCTTGTTCTGAAGCTGCAGGCTGAAGACGGATTGCGCCGAGAGCAAGCACAGCATGTGGTGAAGGCAGTCACATGCTGCCCTGGGAAACTGTGCTTATCCTCCTCTTTGCCACAAAATTTCTGTGTGGTGCTGGGCAAATTTTTGAAACCTACCTTGTCAGAGGTGATGACTGACTGGGTGCTCCTTGTATTACGCATGTGTGGGTGGAGATTTCATGTCTGACGTGAAGGAGTGCTGAGTTCTCACAGCAGAAGCTGAGGTAGCGCATTCTGGGTTTTGGAGACAGAAAGTAGAGTATTAAATAAATTGAGAAATCAAGTCCTAGGAAGTACAAAAAAGTAATGGAAACTTTTGACCTTAATCACTTTGTGCTTCAGTTCCCTATGTGTAAAATGTGGATTGTACCACCCCCTCATGCTGCAGGGCTTACTAACAAAGATTAGCTCACATTCAAAGATACTCAGATGCTTTGGTGATGAGGTAAGAGCAAGAGTCCCTGAGTAATTTTATTTTCAGAGCCGTGTTTGAGGAGTAGGTAAAGTGTGAGGCTATGCACTGAGCAAAGAGCAGGACACAAAAGCCCAAAGAGCTGCTCACCAAATAACTAGCTTTGCAGCCTGCATGCAAAGAGATGGCTGTGGGATGGGAAAAGTCAGTGAGATTACATTTCCTAATGTAACTTAAATTTTACAATTTCCTACCCTGAGGGTTTGGTTTGTAAATGCCCAATAAACATTTTTGTGTGCAGTATGGACATGAGTTGGCAAGATGTTCGGTGAGGTAGACATTTCTCTCTGCCTATAATGTGTGATAAGTGAGGCTTTCCTCATCATAGAGTAGTACACTGTGTTGGTGAATAATTTTGATACTAATTCGATGATCTTAATTAATATGTTGGCATCCATAGCAGTAGGTTCTTAGAAAAGCAAGCATCATGACCATTTTACAAATCTGTTCTATCAATATTTGAAATGTGCATTGGAGAGTTGGAAACAAACCCTGGATCCCTGGATCTTGCTCTTTTCCCTAAAGATGAAACCAGGCATGCATTTCTGTTCCAGTCAGATTGGGTTAGGAACACTGCATAATTAAACAGGTCTACCTTGGAGTCCAGCGGTTGTCTCACCATTTAGCATAACTAGGGTCAGGTCTGGGATAAATAATTCTTTAGGAACACTGAGCATGGTAGAGGAAAAATCCTGGTCTGATATTGAAGAAAATCTAAATGCATCTTGATTTTACAAAAAGATGGATGGATCTGATTCGATGGAACAGCTGAAATCCAGGGACATGGATGAGGTCTGGCTTTGGAACTAAAGGCAGTTTCCTAGAACTGACATTTACCTGTATGTTAAGGAGGAAAGGGGTACTCCTTTTGATTGCACTGCAAGTGTGTGGAATCCCCTCTGATAACTGATAATGAAACTGTCACTGATAGTTTTAAAGTCACACATTTGGTGGTTTGTTTTTTAAAAATTTCTGTGAGTCACAGGAATCTGTGAGACCAGTTGGGAGCAGGGGGAGAAAAAAGAAACCCTCTACAATGTAGGTCACTAATTCTCAAAAAGTCAGCGGAGAAAAAATAAAAGCCCCAAATCAAGTATGAGTCCTTACACAAGTCACTATTTTGGCTACAGAAACATTTAATTTCTGAGTGAAAAAGAACCCACACCTTTGTTTTCGTCACCATAATTTATTCCAAATGTCATTAGTCTGTAGATTCAGAGAAATGAGTCTTACACCACGTAGAACATTTATTAACATTTAGTAACATCTTAAAGCTAAATATACACCGTTCTCTTGGTGTTTGTCTTCACTAATGACTTCTCTTAGTCTCAGACTTTTCTCCTTTACATACTCTGCACTCATAGCAGGAGCAATATCTTTTCTCCCCCCTTTTTTAAACTTTTTGTAATGTTTAACAATATGGCTTAAAACTAAGGCCACAGCTTTCTTTAATTTCACTGTGGAAGTAATGAATAAAAGGTAAATGAAGGGATTGTGCTGTTTCTTACCTTGTCTTCTGCTGCAGCTGTACCTACAGCTGAAATTGTGAGCCTGACATCAACTACTGGAAAATGTTTAATATTAGTTATTCTATGAGCAGAAAATGCTATAGGCCTTGACCTGTCATTTTTCTTCACTACAATCTCCTTCTCTCCAATCTCCCTTATCTCCTTTAGACAACTGATTCTCTGCTGCATTTGCTGTTTTGGCATATTAGGATTTGCTCACAACAAGCACTCTCAGTAAGGATTGGTACCTGTGGCGTGGAGGAAGCAATGAGTATGAGGAGATCCTGAAAGGTATCTTGGGATCTGGAAGAGAACACAGAAACAGTAACACAGTTCAAGGAGGTATTTAGTTCTAAGATTCATCTCAAGCCATTAAGGACCCTATTAATTAGGTTTTATTGCAGATATGCTGTTAGGGAGCTTCTATCTTATCTGGTTAAACTTCTAGAAGATTATCTTTCTGGGATACCTTCTCCAGCAACAACTTTTTTTTTTTTTTTTAGAAGGATTCAGCAGCAGGACAGCTGATTTTAATTGTAGATGGTGTTGTTTCTAACCCAGTCCATTTGAACATCTGGTTTATTATCTGGAAGAACATACCTATTTGTTATTCTGGTCTTCTGCATGAAAACACATGAACTTAAGCCCTAAACTCTAATTTTTAAAGAACAGTGAAAAAAATGAGGAGCCAGGTGAGTGTAGGTAGAGTTCATATCTTATCTGAACAGCTGATAGAGCTGGAAAAAACAGATGAAATATTGAATGAACGAGCCCTTCCTTCACTTTTAAATAGAAGATTCACTTTTCAAAAATAATGAGGTGTATTTGCAAGTTGGAGAAAACATCTTTCACTGAGAAATTTAAGAGGCACAAAACTTTGAGCTGAAAGAAGATCAGCTTGGTTTTTGATAGGCATCTCCTAAAGGAGACAGGGCAAGGTGCTAATGGTAGAAAAAGTCAAACAAACCCCAGTGGCCAGAGGTCAAAGCTACACAAATTCGAACGAGAAGTTAACTGCTCATAGCTAAATTGCAGCTAATCATTATTGGGACAAATACAAGATGAAGCCAAGATCTCTTGAGTGTCAGATCAAAACAGGACCGCTCTCTGGATGAAAAGCATCAGCCAGACACCACTGAATACAGCTAACTGTATTCAGTACAGGAGTGACTAGGAGACTTGTAACACTGGGACTGGTGAATGACTGGATTGTGTTTACACAGCTGTGAAGGTGTTCTATGCTTCTATGCTGCAGTAAAAGACAAAAGTTATGCTGATAGAAGTTAGGTGTTTCTTAATAAACTATGTCTGAAGCCAGACTTGTATGATTCCAGTAAAAAGTACACCCCTAATTTACAAAGTTACTTGCAAAAAAATCTGGGATTACCTGAGAAGTGACTTTTTTTGCATCTTTTTGTTTTTTGTTTCTTTCCTTAATTTGGACACTGGCTCTAGCAAGAGAGAGGGCTGTTGAAATGTGGATATTTCAAACACATCCTGAAATTGGATTAGCCCGGACCTGTGTGTGTAGACATTGAATGGGAAGTCTCTTTACCAACATCCACAGCCTCTTAAACAAATGTAGAGTGAAACATCGTCCTGTGAACCCACTCAAAAAAGGAGGAGACATAGCTCTTCCCTGTAGGGACTGTATCCACAGAGCACTTATGGGTCATAAAGGTGCGCTCACTTTCATGAAAATGAAAAATGGCCAAATCGGGTAATAAACATCCTTGTACAGTTATGTTTTAATTGAATGAGGCATCCACAAAAATAGCAATTGCCTCCTTTGGAAGGTATATAGAAAAGTCCTTTTTAATATAAGGTAACTAGTAATTATTTTTTATTGCCACTCAGATCTTCAATATTATTGTTTACTTTGGGATGTCTTATTTTCTATGTACTTTACACCCAAAAGAAACTCAAGGAAGAACACTCATGCAGCATTGTAGAAGAATCTGCTTGGTTTAAGTACCACTCTAAAAGACACCAGCAAAGAAAGGCAAGTGAGTTGATCAGTCACTTTTGAATGGTTTGCCCCACAAGAGAGTGGACTTCTGTGTGCACATTGGCCTGCATTACTCCTGGGTTGCTGAAACACCAATCTCTGTGGTTTTCAAACACAAGTGTTTAATACTGCTGCAAGCCTTTAGCATTTCCCTGTCGAGCCAGTCATGACAGAGGGTAGTTTTATCTTGTGAGGGTTATCTCTGGCCAGTAGTGTGGCAAGGCTGCCATGGCTGGAGGGAGAAGATGCATGATCCTCCTGCTACTATTTTATCAGTGGGGGAGAGTCTGCTGCTGTTACATGTTTGAAAAATGGCACAGTAAATCAGGTCAGTGATGTTGCATCATGATAATACATGTTAGGTTGCAAAGTTGTTTTCATCAGGGCTTTAAGCAACAGTGCTTTTCTCCTAGTAGGTGCATGTTTAGACAATTAAAAGAGTTAAGCGCAACATGTTGATCTAGAAAAGAAGGTCAAACCACTTTTATCCTTTCCTATTGTCTCCCTTTTTTTCCACAGCATTTGTGACTTTCTCATCAAATAACAGTCCTGCTGCTGCAGACTTTCAATCTCTCATAACCTCACAGATTCTCTTCATACCTGTCAGTGGCCACAACAGACCAACAGTTGCTTAGAGACAGCTGTTGACATCCAACCCATTTTATTTGCCTTAGCTACATGATCAGTGTCACCCCAAAAGGGACTTATCTGGTTCACTTGCTGGCGTAGTTGCTTCAAGAGAGGGCAGATTGAAGTCACTAGTATGTTGTGTTTCTGTCTTCTGCTATCTGTTCAGTGGAAAGGCCCATCCTTGCTTCTCTGGTCTGGAGTAAAACTGTGTGCTAAAGATATGTGCATGTGGGAAGGAAGAACCTCTGTGGAAATGAAAAACCACTATATTCTTAGAAATGGATGGCCTCTGCAAGTGGTGAGTGGAACGGTCAATCATCTCAGCCCACTTTGTGTACCAGATGTGGGAGGATGTGCCCACGCTAGTGCATTTATATAGGTATAGGCTGTATTAATATTGCTTGACTGCTTTCTTCTAAGCAATATCTTCTTTTCTTTTTCTCGCTCTCTCTTTTTTTTTTTTCGAAGGGGAATGCCAGACTTGACTAACAAAAACAAGAGCAGACTAAATGTTTCCTTAACAGGAAGCCATGAGCTCTCCACTTAGCAAGTGGGGAGGAAAAGCCTTTAAAAATGTTCAAACTTTCTTATGCAAATTTCAGTTACACACAGGTTTTGGGAGAACTTATTCGAGTGTGAATTGAACAGTCTCAGTGATTATAAATGCACATTACACAAAACTGTGTGCAGCACAGCACAGAAATCTAAAGGTGAGGGTGCTTTCAGGTCTCCCAGGGTGTTGTTCCACTGTTTCCAAACAATCTAGTTTTGGCTGCAGTTAATATCTTTTCTAAGAAAAGCATTAAAAGAGCTTTAAACCAAAGCAATTTAAAGGCAAAGCAATGTGGTCCCTCTAGAGGAACATGACAATTTCTCAAATGAAGGCATTTATTATGGTTGTAGTCAGAGTTTTTGAGTGACTGAAACACCTGCACATACAATTGCCATAATTAGAAAATATCCCAGAGCCCTGTCAGAGATCAAGGATGCTTTCTAGCTGCTCTTCTCACATACATCAAGGAGATAATTTTTATCTCCAGACTGTTCTGCCTTGGACTTGGGATCTGTATGCATACCTTCTTTGTGGCCTCAGCGATGCTAATCACATGACACAGAGATAAGCAAATGAGCAGTGACTGAAGCTTTGTTCAGTGGCAAGATACCATCAGAGGGTAAAGCTGAAAGAGTGGTAAGTGAGAGATGGGCCGTTGTTAACAGGTTGTCTTCTCTCACCAGTCCTCATGGTAAAAAGGAGCATTATGGATGTGAAGGAGTTCTGCTGAACTAAAGAGCCACTGCGGGTGCCATAATGGCCTTCCTAGAAAAACAGTGTTGGTTCCAAGATCTCTTCCCTGGACCTCTGTCTGTTTCTTGCAGACAGCCACAGAAAATCTTCATGTAGCTTTCCACTGAATTTTGTGGGACACTCTGCAGAGGGCAAGGGCCTTGGTGTGTGTTAGATGTTGCCTTATAACTACACTGTCTGACACACACATCCCAGAGCTGAAGATCATTGTGTGCCTGGCCCAATGGCTGTCAGAGAGACCAGCCTGCGGCTCTGCTTTTATCTAGGCCAGCATCTAATGGTCCTACAAAAGGGATAGCACAGCTGAGTATCAGGACAGCAGAGGCATGTCTCCTCCCTTCACCTCCACCCTGCTACTGCCAGGAAAGCAGGCAGTAGCTTGTACAACCAGAGGATGCCTTTTACATTTGAGTGAGTTACCTGTGGCTGAGGTATCTGCCTGCTCAAAGCAGGCACAAAGCCTGAGGAGAGTGTTGTTTCATGAGCTAATGCTTCAGGGCAAGAAGTGCAGTCTGTCATTTTTGTTCTGGGACCAGTTTCCTCAGCTCAACCCCTTCACCGACCAAAGGCACAGTGTTTAATCATGGTGACATGGCCATACATCTTCATGAGGACTGCCTACTCACCAGCTCTTGGTGTGCAAGACCTGGGCTCTATTCTTGCTTCTGCTATGGTATCGCTCTGACTCAGTTTCCTCATCCATCAAATGTGAATAAGGATGCTACTCTCCTTTGTGAGGTCTGTTGTGCTGTGAATGAAAGCAGTGCACCAGGGAGAAAATTGTGAGAGGACAGAACTCAGCGCTGGCCTGCTGCAGCTTAGGGTGTGCTGCTATGCTGTGGGTACAGAGTGACAGCTGTAATCCTTGTCAGGTAAGGAGAGAGGTGGACTCTTTGCTCACTTTGCTCATCTTCTAGAGGAAGCAACCACTTTTATCCATGTGGCTGACATCTGAGAGAAATTACCATTCTCTAGGGAACTGAAAGTTCTTTTCGGTACATTGGAGAATTTTATTCCCCAACAGGGAAGCACAGCACTTTTTACTTAGAAATAACCCTGGCCAAATCAACTGTCTCTCGCTGTCCACAGCCTCAGGTTATCACACAGCCACACATGCCACACACAATAAGCACAATAAGGTGCTTTGGGCCCTGCTGGAGAGTGGGAGATGGTTAAGGAAATTCCTGGGTGCTACATATGGAAGGAGTTACTCAGGAGTCAGCAGGTTTTTTTTTTTTCTGACTCAATGCTGATCCTTCACCTCTGCCTGTTTTTTAGACATACTGTGTTGTGCATAGTTACTGTCTTTCTCATGGTGTTTAAAACTGACATTGTGACACTTTTTAGCATCAGCAGATGCTACAGTGCTTTTTGCAGTATCAGCTTGAGATGAGTTTTTTATGGGTCATGACAGACAAGGCACTTTGGGCATTCAGAGGTGATCTGTCCTGCCCTGCCCTGAGACCAGGCCTCGAAGACCTCAGCTGATTGTGATAGATACCCCTATTACCTGTTCTTATAAACCTGCAATGATAAGGCCTTCATACTTGCTGTTGGCAATCTGGTCCAGCATCTCCTTAGTTTTACTGACTGGGGGTGTCTCCTCATGTTTACCTTGCAGCTCCCTAACTTGTGCACTCTGCAGTTGGAGCCAAGCAGTATAAACATCATTTGGCACCAAAGACTTCCACTTTGCAGAAAATAAGCAAATTATTATTTTTCCTATTAAAGAAATGTGGGGAAATTAGGTATTGAGAGCAAATATCTAGTTTCAGAATTTGCTTTCCATCTTTATAATGAAAAGCCAACTAGGAGAATCCACCACTGCAGGCTGGGTGTCTCGGGTGCCTCTGTGCCCTGACCCGCAGTTAGGACCAGTGACAGCACCAAGTCTTAACCCCATGTCAATGGCACATGCTGTGACTGCTGCTGGTACCACTCCTGGCAGGGGCCAGTGCAATCAGCAGGGCTGCAAGGCCCGGTACCACTTTGCTCTGGCATTTCACAAGTCTGCAGCAGAGCTGGAGGCCATTGTGATGGAGGTGGGTTAGAGTGTATGTGGGCAACTGAGTCACTCTCTGGGTGGTGGCAGGCCAGTGCTCACATTTGGTGACCTTGTTCTCACCCACCCATCCCCAAGCATTCTCTCACTGTGTCCTGGTCTCTTTTTGGTTGTGGGAGGAACAGGTGGTTCCTGACGGATGTCAGTGATTTCACCTGTGCTGGGCAGTGGCATTCAGCGTGTGCCCCACGGCACATCAGCTGGGTGATCCCCGTGGGGTGCTGACACCAGCTGGGGTTTGGGGCACAGCCAAGGCAGCACAGTGAGACAACAAGTGGCACAAGGCAGCCTGGGAAGCCACATTCCTGCAATGGTAATGCCATAAAAATTTTTAAGGACTTCCTGCAGAAACAAACACAAATGAGGTTAATATCTCTATTGAAAGCCTTCGAAGAACTTTGGATCTGCCCCCTCCTGTCCTATAGACTTATCTTTTACTTCACTTTTACTAACCAGATGGTTAAGCAAAGAGCTGGATCTTGAATAAATCAGAACAGCTCCACTGAAGTCAACAGCACAGCTATGTTATTTTAGTACCAGGGTGTGGTACAAACCTCAAATTAAAAATTAATTTACTATCTGCCTGAATATAAATTCATGGTGCAAGTCCTTATTTTCCCCTACTGTCCCATCCTGCTAAAAATGCCAGAAGACTTGGTTTGTCTTGTTTCAGCATGGATGTGTCTGCAGTTTTTGCTGCTGTGGGTCATAATCAACAGCCACTGCCTGCACAGCAATTCCCTTATAAATTTTCTCTTTCAAGGGTGGTCACTTTACTTTGTCCTTACCCAGCAAAATTCTGTCCTCAAGTATCAATTTCAAACATGTGCATTTATCATAAGTCCACTTGTATATTGACTCATTACTGTGCCTCTGCTGAATTTGGCAAGAATTTTGTGTTAGCCAAACTCTTGTAATTGCGTAATAGCAGAAAAAATACAAAAGAATACCACTTACATCATTTATACTGCACATTTACCAATATTCCTTGCTGCATCTATTTCTTGTGTACCAAGTATGTGGCAATTTCACACGAACTGACTGCCACTTCACTGAAAGTGACTTTTAACTATATGAACCAAGGAAAACCACTATTATTTTTCATTTCCCAACAACAACCAATTTAGCTCAAAATTGATATTTTGTAATAGCTGAAATGAAGATATTTTCTACCAGACTCTCCTGATGACTTTTTACCGTAAGATGGGCAACAGTGGACAGATGGAAGCAGATCATTTCCACTAAGAAAGGTCATCAGCCCTATTGCAAAAGTGGTCAGTTCCAGCTGGACACATAATGACTAAATTTTAATGAAAGTTTTTTCAAGTCTGTAGGTTTGCTCATTTTTACTCTACACTGACCTTCTACATTTTCAATTGTTTTGACAAAAGCTCCAGAATTTCTGAAGTGCAGCTGTTTTTCTGCTCAGCTCTGCTTCTAATAGTTGCCTAAAAACATTTTACTTTTAAGGGCATGTACTCCTGCAGATAGAAATGTCAGCTCTAAAGAAGAAAGCATTTTTTCTCTTTTTTTATTAACCCATTTTTGACCTGGCAAACATAGGTGTGATTTAGGTGATCGCCAGCTACAGTGGAGGGTTTGTTGAGCTTGCTGCAGCTGAGGCCAGAGGCTCATCTCATGAACACTGTTTTTACAGGCATGTGACTCTGCTGACATCCTTTGACTTCCTGTTCAGTGAGGCTGTGTTTGACATCCTTGGATTTAGGAGCAATGTGAATTTTCTTAGACTTCACCCTCCAGCCATTGTTTTCTTTCATCAGCCCTTCCCTGCCTGTGAATAATGGTCATGATCACATCATGCAATGGCCACAGGGAGGGAAGGTCCCCTCTGCTGCAGCCCTTTCGGTGGCAGCAGTGTGGGTGAGGTAGGTGTCCGTGGGAACGAGGGGGAGTGGGTTTCAGGCAGTTTCTGGTAGCATGTAAGACATGCAGTGCGTGGTGATTCACCCCGTCAACACCATCAAACCTTCAGATTATGAGTGGGTTGAATCCTGTAAGGTCATAGGCACACTATAAAAATAAACACAGACCTCTGAGGTAGATAGGTTACTGGTGAGGGGGCAGTAGTGTGGATAAATCTGATCATTCTTCTTTCTTATAAACACTGACAACAAAATCAACTGTTCCTACTACCAGGCTCTAAGGCTTTGCCTCCTCTTTTCATTGCTGGCATGGGTGCTGTAGTGCATGTCTGACACCAAGGAGAGGTCCTGCCCATGCTGAACTTTTTGAGTGCATTTGAAGGTGCTGAGTGCTGTGTTCTGGTGCCAGACCACAATAATAACAATGGGCTAGCGAGGAACTTCTCTGAGAATTACTGAGTCCAGAATTAAAGGTCATGCATGCCCACACTTATACCATGTCCAGTTTCACACTCTCTCTGTCAGATACAGGGAAGTTGGGGCATGTTCAGCAAGATATTAAGGGCTGAAGCACTTGCCCTGTGAGGAGAGGCTGAGGGATTTGGTCTAGTCCAGCCTGAGGCAAAGAAGTCTTTGGAAGGACCTAAGAGCAACCCCCCAGCGCATACAAAGGGATCAGCAAGAAGACTTTGCCAGAATCATCACAGCACTACACATTGGGAGGACAAGCAACAAGGGACTGAAGTTGAAACAAGAGTCTCAGGCTGGATATAAGGATACACTTCCCCAAGGGGAGAGAGTCAAGCACTGGACCAGGTCACTCAGTGAGGTTGTGCAGCTTTTGTTCTTAGAGTTTTTCAAGACTGGTCAGACAGGGTCCCAGGAGACCTGGTCTGAGCTTAGAGCTGTGTCTGCTTTGAGCAGGAAGTTGGAATACAGACTTCTTGACATCCTTTCCAGTCTGATACTCTCTGATCCTATGTCTAGGTATCCCATCCTGTGAGGGTCATGAAAAGTTTTAGGTGAAGTTTTTGGGTGAAGCGTTGAAAAGGTAAAAAGAATGTATTTTGACCCCTCTCTCCACCTTTGACCAACTGATTTCACTCCAGTCCAGCAGCAGTGATACTTCCTCTGTTTTCTCTAACCATGATCAGGCAGTGGGCTTGTGTAAATGTTGTCCTGGCAGCTGAGAGGACAGGGGTGCTGGGCAGAGGGGATAGGGCACCCACTGTCTGAGGAGATTCTAATGCTAAAGCAAGGCTCAATCAAGTGGGATTGGCTGAGCCTTTTGGGGTGCCTTGAAGGCTCAGAGATAGGAACAGAAATCCAGCTTTGCCCAGCAAGATATACCCGGTGGGATACTCTGGCAAGTAAGCTGTTGATAGAGATACAAAGCATGTAACATTGGCCAATTTTGACAGTTTTAGTCTCCACAGAATACAAAATCAATATCATACCACAGCATTAAAATAATTTCCCCAGGATACAAAATCTCCTCAGAATACAAAATTAATAACATAAAAATAATTGCAATTATTTGTGGTATTTCACTTTCCAACCTAAAATTAGTTGTGTGCAAATTCATCACCGAGACTAGGGCACCCATGTTGCCTGTGGGGCAGTCACTGTGCTCCACAGTGCCACTCTTATCATACTTTTTCCTTCCTTCCCTGCAGATCAGAAACTCGATGTGGGTCTCTTCCCTCCCTGTGGATCCCAGTGCTGAGAAGCCAGCAGCAGTCAAGAGAAGTCACCACATTTGTGTGTTGGTGGGTTTTTTTATGAATGCAAGGATTACCACAATTGAATGAATAATTCATTCATGAAAATGATGCTTAAAAAAAGAAAAGTACTTTTCTGTTATTCTTGGAAATTGTTAACCCAGTTGCTTTTTTTTGCCTTTGCTGTGGTGGGACCTGGCAGTGGCTGTCACTGAGAGCCAGCAAGTTCATCTCAGTGAAAGTGAGGGGGGGCAGGAAAGATGCAGGCCCTGCCCCGTTGTCACTGATGGCTTTTGTGGGTGTTCTCAGAAAGTCCTGCCTGGCGTCCCGGGTGACTCACCGGCAGCTGACTGAAGGCAGGCAGGACGCCAACAGCCCCTGCACAACTGGAAAGTACAGAGCCATCCCAGTGTGTACCAGAAAAAGGAGAAGATGACATGCAGCGATGTGTCTGTCTGCCTGCCTTGTCTGTCTGTCACAAGGCTAGTAAAGCAGTGACTCTGTGTTTTTGGTAGGATATATGGGAGCTTGGTGCTGTGAAATCACCTTTGTTCTTGCTAGAGGGACTGTTGGATGGTCACACAGGAAGGTGAGGAGCTATTGCAGGCTTTATTCAAGCTTCTTGGCAAACAAAACTTTCTAAGGCATACATGGTATTAAATCCTTTCACAGGTACAGTGTAGCATCCCTTTAGGGCCAGGGTCAAGTTTACTCAGTCAAACCTACCCACTCCCTTATGAAGCTGCTCTTGCTGCTTTCTGGCAGGCAAGTGATGTATACCCAGAGGGATAATGCACATGGTCATGAAGGGGTGGGAGTGTAAATACAGTCCAAGTCTCATCTCTTTCACTGGGGGCTCTGAAGAGCACATTTGGATAACCTATTCTGCATGTTCACCCTGGAGATCATGAACCCTTTTTCCTAGAGAGCTGTGCCTTCAGCTTTTGTGACAGGCAATCTCCGACTGAAGGTTTTTCTGTGATGGACTTCTTTATAATACATCCCTTCTCTGTGGACTTGCTGGTGCACAAGGAAGGTTATCCTCCTTCCTCCATCCCTTGGGCCACTCACCCAGACAAACTCTTCTTGTAGATCTGGAAGAATTTAATTTTCTTCAAAATTCGTATCTATCCTTGAGACTCATGGTTGGCTTTGGCTAACAGGCTCAGGGCTGCCTGGCATGGTATTTCTGACAGGAAGTTACCCTGCCAGGGTATTTTCTGAGGGGACAGGCAGGAAGGGCAGGAGGGTCAGGAAGAAAAACAGACACACATTCTGACTCCTGGCACTTTTAGAAAGAGTCGAGATGAATGGCTGTGGAGGGTGACCCCAGGTGGGATCTTGTTGCTGCCCCAGAACCCTGCCTAGACAGAGCTGCAGTTCACAGTCCACCAGCAGCACGTGCCTGCGGCTTGCACTAACAGGCCTTACCAGGCCCTGCCTGGACATCCCAGAGCCGTGTCTGACACTGGTTCCCTCACCAGCTATGATCCTGACCCTCACCCACACACCTACATCCTGTCTCCTTTCCTGGGGAGTTTCCCAGTGCTGAATCCTTGCCAGTTCCTTCCTGGCCCTGGATGCCCACAGCGCATTAACCAGGAAGGAAGAGTCATGGGTGTTTGTCCCTAGCTGCAGCCAAGCCAAGCCATCGTATTTCAGAGAGCATCCTCCCCCCAGCCCCAACTCTCACTGACACCTAAGTTATTCATCAAAGGCAGGAAAAAAGCCTTCCTGGTTTCAAGCCCCTGGGGAACTGGGACATGGCTTCAGCATGATAAAACGCAGAGCAAATGGTGATTCAATTTTGATTCAAAGCCCCTGGTGAAGGGCACAGACAACTTGGTTTTACCTCTTTTTTTCCTTGAAAAGGCAGTTTTCCACCAGTATCACATCCTGGGAGGGACAAGAACACACGTTCTCCTTCCCCAGGGCCAAAAATGGGAGGGTTTTGTTAAGGAAGTCCATTGAAGGGAAGCCCACAAAATCCACATCAATTGTCTCCACCTAACAAGTACCATTCAGCTGCTGTACCATGACTCAGATTGCATGGAAAATGCTACAAACTGCTTTCTGGGGGTAGGAATGCAGGTATTCCTGCTTCCAGTGAGCAAGGTGAAGAGGCTTTCTGGAGCACCACAGCTGCTCTTGCTGATACACACCTTGAAAGCCCCACAAGTGATGCTCTGGGGACAAGCCTACAGAACAAGTTTACATAACTGCAGTTCAGGCTGGGTGGGTTGAATCACCACTTGGGTCACTGTCCTAATATGGGCAGGATGTAAAACTCTGGAGTTTAAAGAGGGAACTGACACTAGTGTGTAGGGATGAAAATAATGAAGTGTTCCTTTATTTCAGTAATAGTGTCTGATCTCCAACTGAGAGAGGGAGTTTTTCAGAATGCAGGCACATGCCTTCTGTGGTTTGTACCACCTGACAACCATTGAAGCTATAAAAACTCTCAAGTAAGTCTTTTCTGTGGTGAATGCAAGAGAAAACTGCAAAGGAGCCCTCTAAAAACAACTGACCTCTGCAAACATTCAGTACTTTGTAAAATCAAGGACTGATAACGCCGGTGAGAGAGCAACACAGCTTGCAGTCGGCACTGTGCGACCTCTGCTGCTGAGAGGCTGGTTTCCAAAGTGAGGGTGGAGAGGAGGTGAGGTGTGTGGCAGTGTTTCTGATTTTAGGAGCTCTCTAAACACAGACACAGAGACTGGTTTTAGAAGAAACTGTTTATTCTGTGCAGAGTGCAAGGTGAAGGTTTCCACAAATCAAGTACACCAAGTGGTAGAAAGTTTTAACTTTTATTCAGTAAAATTTACATGAATCCACCTCTCTAATACATATTCTCCGCCTACTTAATGCATATTTATTTAGGCCGCATAATCTTCCACGATGCTTGAAACATAAAGTTCTTTTTTTCATTAAGCAACTTCTATTGTAGACGTTATCTGATGACATCAATTACATTTACAAAAGGTGAGAGAAGTCAGCTTGAAGACATCAATTCCTTTTGTAGAATTCAGCCTGGGGACAAATAACTCAGCTTGAAGACGTCAATAGTAGCAGAACCCCATAGGGATCAAGGAGGAAACAATTCGTTTTCATACGCTTGCAGTAACTGGAACTTCTTTCTTTTTCTGTGGGTGTTTTGTTTATTTTTTAGTATCTGATAAAAAGGTGTGACAATCGATTATTCTTTTAGCCCAACCTAAAACCCAAGGGGACTCAGCAGCAGACAGGTCTGTGACACTGAACTCAACAATGTTCAGAGAAAACCCTCAGTGACAGATCCCCACTGGAGCTGCTGGAACAAATCTCTTAGGGCACCTCTACTGCCACCGCAGGGACGTCAGCAAGCAATGCCACAGCCCCACGGTGCTTGGCTACAGACATGCATGGGGCATCTGCAGGACAACTCGGGATTTTTTTGTTAGCCTGGCACTGTGTCAGGAATGATAAGTTCTATGCTTTTACAGAGAGAATCAGTTTAGACTCAGAGACATCCTAGGAGCACTGGTACAACTCTACCAGCAGCCAGAGCAAATCTGCTGCAGGTCATAGAACAGAGTAGAATCATTTAGATTGGAAAGGACCTCTAAGATCATTGAGTCCAACCTTTAAACCAGCACTGCCAAGTCCACCATTAAACCATGTCCCTGAGTGCCACATCTACATGTCTTTTAAGTATCTCCAGGGATGGTGACTCCACCACTTCCCTGAACAACCTATCCTAATGCTTGACAACTCTTTCCATGAAGAAATTTTTCCTGATATCTAGTCTAAACCTTACCTGGTGCAACTTGAGGCCATTTCCTCTTGTCCTGTCACTTGTTCCCTGGAAGAAGAGGCTGACCCTCACCTAGCTACACCCTCCTTCCAGGGAGTTGTAGAGATAAGGCCTCCCCTGGGCTTCCTTTCCTACAGGCTAAACAACTCCAGCTCCCTCAGCCACTCCTCGTAAGACTTGTGCTCCAGCTCTCTTGCCTTTCTCTGGACTTGCTCCATCTCCTCAATGTCTTTCTTGTAGGGAGGGACCCAGAAATGGACACAGGATTTGAGGTGTGGCCTCAGCAGTGCTGAGTACAGGGGGATGATCCTAGCCTTGGGCCTGCTGGCCACACTGTGGTGTCATCTACAAAGGGGTGCCCCTGATCTCCTCATCCAGATAATTAATAAAGCTATTAAACAGGGCTGGCCCCAAAACTGAGCCCTGGGGACACCACTCATGACCAGCCACCAGCTGGATGTAGCTCTCTTCAGCACCACTCTCTGGGCCAGGCCGTCCAGACAAATTTTACCCAGCAAACTCTGCACCCAGCCGGCCATGGGCTGCTACTTTCTACAGGACAAGGCTGTGGAAATGGTGTCAGAGGCTTTACTAAAGTCCAGGCAGGTAATATCCACAGCCCTTCCCTCACCCACTAAGCTCCTTGTCATAGGAGATCAAGTTGGTCAAGCAGGACCTGCCTTTCATGAACTCATGCTGGCTGGGCCTATGTCCTGCACATGCCATGTGATGGCTCTCAGGACGATCTTCTCTATGGCCTTCCCTGGCACTGAGGTCAAATTGACAGGCCTATAGTTCCCCAGATCCTCCTCCTGACCCTTCTTGTAGACAGGTGTTGCACTTGCTAACTTCCAGTCACCTGGGACCTCCCAGGCTAGCCAGGACTTCTGGTAATGATGGAAAATGGCTCAATGAGCACTTCAACTGGATCTCTCAGTACCTTGGGTGGATCCCATCTGGCCCCATAGACTTGTGCATGTCCAAGTGCTGCAGCAGGTCACTGACCATTTACATTCAGATTCCTCCTTAACAAGTATGCATCTAAATAATTGCTAAAACACTTCTGATACAGAATGTGGGTTGAAATTTCTCATCTTCATTGATTCCTATGGATTGAAAGCACATGCCAGTCTGTTAATCAAAGGCAAAACTAGGCAGTAGGTGGGAAAACCAAAGGCGCAGAGGAAACTCCCTCACACTGATTTTACAGTTCCCCTTCAAGTGATGCCTAAACTGCAGGAGGCAGCTTAAATAATCTCCTGTATTATTGCCTCCATCCACTGCTCCATTTCCTTCTGCGTCAGTTGTAAACTTGTGTAAACCAACAGTCCACAATATTCCTTTTTGCTCTTTTGCAAAGACAGTACAGGGCTAGCAGATAGGCTATGGTGGGCTAAATATAATTTCTTCTTAAGAAGAAAAGAGATATGAAAATTCTTTCAGGCACAGTAGCTATGGAGAAGTCTTGGAGGAAGGTCAATGCTTTGCTTATGCCAGTACATCCCACTTGTAGTAATATATTCATAGTTTGTGAAAGGTTTAAACTAACATAAAGGTGTGAAGGGTGGAAAAATACTCTCCTGCTGAGCTGTGAGTGTGCTCTAGTGCAGGGGCAGGGAAGCCAACTGGAGGCAGCAGGACAGTAAAGTCCTCCAGGTCTGAGTTTTCTTCCTTGAGACTGCAGGGCTGTTACTGAGATGGTGATTCCCAGCAGCACTTCAGTGTGATACTGCATGGGAATACATCACCCTGAAGGGAAACCTAGCAAGTTTCCTGGTTCCCACTCCTTTAGGGAAGCTATGTTGTTGCCTTGATGTTCAGTAGAGAAAACCTTTTAACCCTTTAATTTACTTCTGTTGCATTCTGGAGAGCTGCACCACAAGTGACATTGCTTTGGCTGGTTTCATTAGCAGTATATGAGAGTGTTCAAAATGTAGCTCATGCAAAGTTCTGTCATGTACCAAGAACCATCAAAAATTAAAAAATGGTCTTGAGTAGGGCTGTTTGCAGACACCGGAGTTTCTGTGACCAACTTACCCAGTGCTAGGAATAGAGATGATATTCCCGTGGCAAAGCTCCTGGAGTTCTACTGACAAAACCAGCTACGTGACATTTGACATTAGTGTCACTGTAATGGCTGTTAGCAGTGCATGTGCTTCATGTGCAGTGGTATGATTGCAAGACAAACTGGTACAGGCCATGTCTAAACCTAGTAGAAGGAAAATGAGCAAGGAGCCCATGTAAAGGGAAGTCTCTAACAGCTGAGCCTTTGTGATGCTTAGCATAACAATTGAAGATGCCAGCACTGGCAGCTCTCTGCACTCCTGTTTCTTCAGCAGACCCTGTCCTCACTAGCAGAGCTGGTGGATCTGCATCCTGCATATGCCTTAGGGTCCCAACTGAAATTCTAGCATACCCAGAGAGCTACCATTTATTAGAATAAAGTACCAAAAGTGTAGAGAACAGCAGTTTTGTGTTAAGATTTTGGTGCATGGGCAAATACTCCATTCTGTCTGCTCCCTCACAGAAAAAGAAACCTCTGGCTTTGGTTCCTGGTGGTCCAGAAGGGTCAGTAGTATCTGTCCTGGCTGGATTTACCAGACTGTGTCAGACTTAAAAGGGGTTACAAAGCGGACTTTAGTTAAATCAGCACAACTTCCCTGTATAGAGTTTCTTACAGTACTGACCTAAAAAGGAAGCAGAAAACAAAAACTTAAGAGTTCCCCCAGTCCCCACAAATCCCCGGGCTCTGTATTCTTTTTCCTGAAGAGCTGGAAAATATGTCTGTTTCCTTCTGAAAAGGATGAACTCCCTGTGGATTTCAAACTGCATTTGCCTATATCTGAGTTTATACAGTCACAGTTTCTGAGGATTCAATCCCTTCATTCATAAGGCAGAAAGGAAGGGTGAAAAATTCAGGCTATTTCAGCATTTTCACCATCAGGCCACATCAAATCCTCATAGTGAATGTGGTCTGTGCTGAGATTTTCAGAATGCTCCCAGAAGGAGTGCCATGGCACAGTAATGAAGAGACTACTGTTCCAAGTGTCTAAGTAATTACTTGATTTATAGGAGAGTGTTCCGAGAAGAAATCCTTTATTTATAGAAGAACTCCTCCATTCTGGCCTTGTGGAAAGGCACACTGGTCACTGTCACTGTGCATTCCCAGCCAAGCTCCCAAAGACACAGTGAAAAGCTAACATTCTGCTGTAATTCAGTTGTAGGAGCATCAACAGAGCATCCTTGCCGATGGGTGCTGTGGGGTGGGGGTTAGGGGTGGGGACAGGGAGAGCGGGGAGGTGACAGCTGGGTGAGAGGAGAGGGTGGGTGGCAGAGGGCATGTGGTACACAGCCAGAGCAGCAGCAGAGAGCTCTGAGAGGATCTGGAAGGATCCAGAAAGGATCTGGAAGGATCTGGGAGGGGAAGAGTGCAGGAAAGAGGAAACAGAAATGCAAACGGAGAACAGAGCAAGCAGATTTGCAGTGTGCATGGAACAAGATCTGCACGGAGGATTTGGAGGGAAGCATGTGGCAAAGGCACCATGCCAGAAGAGGAAGATGAGCAATTTTTGGCTACTTATGCAACAAAACTGTACCTACAGGTGCTGACAATAGCCACTACACCCATCAGTCTTGGTAACGGCCACTGAACAAGTGCTGACAGTAAACAAAGCATTTATATCTATTCCAAACCAACTGAACTGGCTACGGTTCAGAGGAAGTTGTGATGGGGTAAGCTTTTCGTGGAACTGCATTTACCACACTGGTTCTGGTCACTTTGCCTTCTGTGCATCTCTCAAAAAGTATTCAGGGAAGTTTTATTACCTTTAGTTAACTGTGCTCCCCAAAATGCAAAGATCCCAAGATCATAATGAGAAAGGTCAAAATGTTTATAATTAAATATTTCCTTGGGGAGAAATGATGATTTAGAAAAATCAGTCCTTGCATTTGGGAATTTGTAATTTCCAGGGAAAAGTCCGTTTTTTTGTGGGAAACATCTAAGTAAAACTTGAAATATCAGGTGAATTTAATTTTCTTTCTGTTTATGAAAAAAAATTCTTCAAAATTACTATAAATCAAGGAACAACATGTATTCAGGGTTTAGAAATGGAAGTAGAGATGCTCATATTCTAAATCAGGGTAATTTAAGGGGTTGTGAGGAACAATACACTGCAACAGTGATCTAAGAAAAACTGTAACGCACATTGTTTTGTGCACATTAGTCTTCAATGACTTTCCCAGACTTTGCTGACTGCATTCTGGGAGGGCACCACCAGGTCATGTTTCATTTTCTTTTTCCTATTGCAGCTTTCAAATCCTCCTCAGCTTCAGCAAAGCTAGAGAACACGTAAAAAGAAAAGACCAGGGGGGAAAAAAAAGGCAACAGTTTAACACTGGCGCTAGGGAAAAGTGAAAAGTTAAAGGATAGCAGGCTCGAATAGTTATCCACCACACATTTTCCCCAATTGGAAACAGTATAAAAACCGGAAAAAGAAAAAAGTAAATTCCTTGTTGAAGGAATCCTGCATGAGAATTCGTTTCACATTCTCACTGGCAGAAAGAGGGGGCAAAGGGGTAATACTATTACCAAGTGAAAATAGAGTTTCAGATATTTGAAGAATATGTGTGTAGGCTCACACATGCTCTCACATACACCAAAACATAGTCCCCTGCTGTCTGCTAGACCAAGTAGCAACCTGCCTTCTCAGATAGATTTCAAATTCATAATTGATTTTAAGGCAGATTACTTGCTAAGGTGCAATAGTAGGACATATTTTCATGGGCAAAATTGTTACTGATTTTTCTGTTTATTTAGAGAATTTCTTAGAGACTTTATAGAAAGTGGAAATGGGTCCATATCAGCACAAGAAGGACTTGAGCTTTATCAACATTTAAATTTCTGGCTGAGGATTATGGGTGAGAGGATTTTTATTAAGATGTCCTTGTTAGGGTAGCATTAAATTCTCAGGGGACTGGTTTTCTGAAACAGTAGAGGGATTCATAATTCCTTTCAAGAACAATGTTTTCAATTGAGAAAACAGTCTCATTATGAAATACGCATTTTCCTTCTCTTCTGCCTCAATGTTTCCTAGCAGACTATGCAAGCAAAAACAACTTTTGTTTCAAGTATTTTGTTTTGCTTATAAGCTCTTTCATTTTCTGCTTCCTTCCTTTTTGTTTCCTGACCTTGGCAAGAAAATTTGTGTGACTCGGTGTTAACTTGAATTCTCTTTGGGAGGGGGCCAACTTCTCCACAATGACTTTTGGGTGCATATAGAGATTAATTCCCCTTTCTGAGTAAGAAAGTCTCAGTCTAAATTCGTGTAACTAAAGACTGTATAACTGGAATTGATTCTCAAAATAGAAAATAGAAAGAGAAAGAACTGTGAAATGGAAATCATATACAGTGGGAATCTGTTATTTTTAGAACTTCCAGGTAAAGTCCAACTCCAGAGTGTGGATGATACTTAGGATTTTACCCATCTTTTTTATTTTATTGTTCAGTAGTTAAAACTTGGAGTCATTATAGAAGATGTTGTTGTCAGGCCAGTCTCACTAGCCGCCTCCCCGTCCTTCCTTGTTTGCCTGGAAGTTCCCAGCTTTTGAGATTATGGTGTAAATGTAGAAGAGACAGAAGTCAGTAGGAAATGAGTGAATCAGTTGTCTAATGTGCTGTGTGTCACATAGCAGGAATTCCAGTATTTTCAGCAGTCCTTTTGCTCCCTTGTGAGAGCACGGTTGTTTCATATTGTCCTTTTAAGATAAGAAATTTTGGGCACTAGCAGTGTATGGTGCTGCATCAGTGTCATTCTTTGATGACCCTGGCTTGCCAGTGTCTGGTTAGAGTGGCTGCCAGCAGGACCACAGAAGGCTAGTGTCCCCTGAGCAACGCACGTAACCTGCGGCAGCTTCTGTTTTTCAAACCTGCTTGAGAATAAGCTTCTGCACTTCTGCAGCACCATACACTGCTAGTGCCCAAAATTCGTGTTGGGAGAATGCAACTGTCTTCCTTTTTGTTCCCATTTCCTTCCTGTCTTTACAGTGGTGTTCTGGGGAACCAGGTTGGAGGCAATGACCTCAAGGACAGCAGGCTGCACGCTCCCATGTGGACACTTTCTTTAATCAGAAATAAAAGGGGCTTCAAGAACTCCCCCATGTCAGATTAACCCCACACCCAGAAGCGGGAAATACGTTGTCCTTTAGTCAGAGACAGGGTCAGTGATGTTTCTTTCTCTGATTATGAAACAGGGAGTGTTGCAGTCACCACTTGTATTTCCTGATAACAGCAATACTGAGTTGTGTTGTCAGATACCTCACTGCGGAAGGAGATGCTGTCACATTTAATCCCACTGCCTCCCAAGGAGTGGATGGAGCAGGATGCTGTAGGCGATCACAGTGGATGGGTGCCAGGCACCAGGAAACCACGGAGCCTCTGTCACCCAGAAAGGTTCCTGTGAGAGCACCCACTGTCATGGGGAGCTCCAAGTTGCAGATGAGATCCTGGTATCTTTAGGAGACAGCTACCTCTTGTTCTTTCCAATGATTAAGCATATTGATGCCAGATTACACAAGTGCATGAGGTGCTGATGCGATGTGGGGGACCATCTGTGGAGGTGTGAGGAGATGGGGATGTCCAGAGTAATTTTGCCTCTACCATCAGCACTGAGTTTCTCCAGCTTGTGGAGAGGAGACAGAATCAGGAATTAGCACATGGAGTGCAGAAAGCACGTGGTGGTTTTGACTGGGCTTTTTTTTGGATGAATATCCCAAACGATGAATATCCCCTGAGCCCCTTAGCTTCCTTCTCACCCTTCCCTTCAGGCTCACTCTGTGCACTCCTGCCCTTTCTCTCCTTCCAAACCCTTTCCACCCTTTCCCACTTCCTTGTTGTGATTACCTTTCCATTTCACTGACCTTTCTGTTATGGATATGACACTCCTCCCTCTGCCCAGCACCCACCTGGGTCTAGCGGTGCTCAGCCACATTTGCATTTGCAGAAGGGCAGCAAGCCTCTTCTTGTGCAGAACTGCTCTGAGTTTGGTGTTGCATCTAAGCAGTGAGTCTCTGAATTAACTGAGGGCTGTGAAGCAACTGCTGTGAACAAATGCATTTTTTATTTTTGATTTAGTTTCTGAGACAGGTATTTATTAAGAAAAAGATAAACACACATGCTTACACAGACCTTCTCCACAAAATGTACTCTCTTTTACTAATCAGAGAAGGGACCAAGCAGTAGTATGTGCAAAGTATGAAGAACATGAAGTAACCCTATCTCCTCTGAAAATGTTCAAATGAGTTTGGATAACTAGACTGATTTCTGGTTGATCTTCTGGATAAACAGAGGCTTTTGAATAGGGAGAGAGGGGGGAAAAAATCCCAAGAAAATAAGAACTATATTTTTAAGGACTTATTTAAGCTCTAATCAAGCACAATTTTTATGGTGTGACAGAAGATCATCTTCAGCTTCTCAGTTTAACCCTAGGAAGACAATAGATTCACTTGGAGACTAAAGGCCTTAACATTAGGGAGAAAAGATCTTGCAATCTTTTTGACAAAATTTGTAAAGGTCTTCTGTTAACCGAAATGAACTGCTGCCTAACAGGCAGAAGAATTTGGCTCTATGACAGAGCAAGAACTGAGTGCAATGTTAAATTACTACAGACCAGAACTTGTTGAGAAGATGCTAGGCTGATCCTTCGCTCTGTTAAAAGTATCATTTCTGTGAGTCATTCTAGGTGATTTCTGAGATACTTTTCTGGTCCTACAGCAGGAATCCTCTCCTTCTTTCTGGTGGGAATTTTCCCTGTGCAATAGCAGAGGCTGCTGTGGTTTCATAGAAAAGAAATCCATATGTCCTTCCCATGTACGCAACTGTCAGGTCTGTGGTTTTCTTTGGTAGTTACAGTATTTTGACCATATGATCAATTTCTTCCTTCACTAACTCTGAGTGCAATGAGCAATTGTATTTGGAAGGCACTGTAGCTAGTGGTGTCATGAAATATTGACAACTCTTGCTCTGTCTCCTAAAGAGAAGTGAAAAGCTCTGGGGACATCACAGACTGTGATGCTCTGCTAAACATCTTTTTCCCAATGCAGGAGTGATTGCTGCCCCAGCCAGCAGCGCCAGCTGTTGTGCTTGTACTGCTCAGGGCTAGAGTGCAGTGACTGTATCCAGGTCACAGTGGTCTTGCCCCAGCCCTCTGTGCTCCCTGCAGTGCAGCTGGAGCTTTAGGACATGACCAGCGTTTCTTATGTGTTTTCTCAGTTCAAAATGTCTGAAACAATGAGAGGGCAGCCCATGCAAAGGTACTTCTATGGCATGAGGCCTACGGACACTTCCAGGCTGCAGCATGCCAGATGTGTGAGGTGAGGTCATGGGGAAGTTGGTGCCTTGGGGAGCCTCTGGGGGACAGGCAGGACAATGTGGAGTAACAGTAGCCAAACCTGTTGCAGATCTCCTACACTACATCCTCAGGCCATCCTGGGGTGAACTGTTTTCCCCATTGCACCTGAGCTTGGTTAACAGTTGGACTTGATGATCTTAGTGTTCTTTTCCAACCTTAATGATTCTATGGTTCAGAGGAAACCAGCTGCCCTCTCCAAAAGATAGGAAATGAACCTGTACTTCTCCAGGGTGGATGAGCATGGGGCTAGGAGTTATGGTGGGACTGTGTTAACTCATATGCTGGATGAGGGTATGACGCCACAGCCAGAACAGCATCTGCTCCCACCCATAGAACAATAGAGTCCATAAGGTTGGAAAAGACCTCCAAGATCCTTGAGTCCTACCATTAATCTGACACTAACATTTCACCATTTTGTCATATGTGCCAGTGATTTTATCTTGTCATCAAAAGACCAGACCTCGAAGGCTTCCTGGAAACGGCACCATGACCCCAATTCTCATTGACTTGGGGATGCAAGAGAGACTGTCATTTTGCTGAGGCCCAGAAGCATTTGAACATGACTCCAAGTGCAGCATAACTGCATAGAATGCCCTTGAAAGGGCATGTCTCACTCTTCTCTGTTGCTGGCTGGCCTTCCTGCTGCTTTCCCAGAGTCATTTAGTGAGCAGGTGGCCAGACATGGAGCTGGAGCCACCTGTAAAACAGCCAGAAAGAGGATACATCTACTAGAGACTGACAGGTTGGCAAGAGCCAAGCTATCCCTTTGAAGAGCTATCCCCAATCCTCAGTTGCAGGAGGATATGAGCCAGCAGGGTTGTCCTGGCACCCAGTTGCAAGCCCAGTCCTGCTCTCTCCCACATTATTCCTGGAATTTCCCCTCCTCTCAGTATGTGGTAGGTGTCTTGTAGCCATTGTCGGGGGCACAGGGAATCCTCAGGATGCAATGGGGGGGGATTGGAGAGTTTGTCTGTTGTCAGCCCACCTCCCAGGGACAAGCAGGAAAACTGGGATGGCTCAATTAAAACTGCAAACTCAGTCCACAGAAATGAAGACAACTTAACTGTACCCCAAGCATGCTTTTACTTGTAGAAATGGAGTTCACACCTTTAGCAGAGCCTTCTTAACTTTCTTGAGAGTCAAGCTAGCCCTATTTAGATAAACATTCAGTGATTTCCAGAGGAAGACAAGAAGCCTTTTTAATGTCAATGTAAATATGGCCAACAGGCACCCCATCTATGTGGCTAACAATCTTCAGCTAACAAGCCTTGCCTTGGGCTACTGGCTGAGAGGGGAATTTTGGTAATGTGCCCTTTGACAAAGAAACCTGAACAAACAGGGTCTGACAAATTCAAGTAAGAAAGCACCAAATGGCAGTCACTTGCCTGCACAGGATACTCAGAAATAAGTGTAAGAAATGCAGCTTAAGGATCCCAGTCTTGGTAAGGACAAACACACACTTGTGTTTCATTTTTCCTAGGGTGAGTCAGGAATAACAGTATCTATCATGATTCAGCATGAAATAAGCTTGTCACTAAGAACAATGTCCTACCTGGACTATAACAGAAAAAAGAAAAGGGAAAAAGGAAAATGTAGTTTAAAGAATTAGATTTGAAAATTGGCCATGGACTCACATCTCTGACTCCAGCTGTGTCTGGTTACTGACTGCAGCTGCTGTTTAGAGCTTTAATCTAATATCATAAGAGGAGCTCATCTAAACTGAACCCACTGCACTGTAAACTGGGGAAAAACCTATTTACATAAGGGTTTATACTTTGTGCATACTTTAACATTTTATTCCTGCTAGAAGAACATTACTTTTCTACCAGCTGATGGAAAACACCTCAGGAAAACACCAGTTGCAGCTTCCTGTCTGTGAGCACACTGCCAGGATACTGATGATGTGATTGATGCCTGTCCCAACAGTATAGTCATCCACTTCCGTCATACAGCAGTGATTGCTCTGGTCAGAGCTTTCATCTGTGCTGGACAAGATACTTCCCCATCCTCTCTATTCCCTCTTTTAAACCTAGCAACAGTTTTGGTAACATCTTTGTTTGCTGTCCTGCTTCCCAAGAGGGGAATAAATGGACTTTTGTCATTGGAAAAACCCAGCATGAACCATGAAGGCCTCAATGAAGAGATGAAAGGCAGAGATACTGAGATGAAAAAAACACACAAAACTTGTGGAGAGGTGGATGTCTTTGAAATGCAGAAGGCCTGGCCCTAAGGCAAATGAAAGCAAGGAGGGAGCCAGTTGCAATGCAATCCTGCCTGATTTCCTTTTAAATGTGGGGAATTTTCTCCTGGTATTCTTGCAAAGTATCTTGTCCAAATATGCAAAACCCCTCCTTTTGTTTGTGTCATCTCTGCATTGTTTTCTTGAAGATGCCTTATGGTTCTTCACTTGATATCCTGAATAAAACTCACTCTACTTTTTCCATAATAGTGTTGCTTTTTATAAAAGCTCTGTAGGGAACATCCCTGTAATGTCTGCTCTACAGGCTCCAGAGTCACAGGCAGTGCCTGCCTTCTGTAGGACTCCCTCACCTTCAAGAGTAATGCAAGGGTACTTGAAATTACTACTATACTCCTTGTTGAGACCACACCTATAAGCTCCCTTTACTTAAAATGAGGGGCTTGCATGGAAGACCTGTATTAGCCATGCCTACACCTATACCCCTGTCCTAAAGCAAGCTGTCCAGAAAAGTGCAGTATTTTTACTGCCTCTTTCTGTTCATATGTAAAATAAGGGAATGTAGGACACTTCCCCTGTGACCCCAGTACTCAGTGCTCTGCAGTAACAGGTTTGGTCTCCTCTGAGGTTCAGCCCAGCCTTGAAGAGTTACTTCTGGCCTCTCAGAAGCCTCTCGAAGCAGTCGTCCTACACCTGCTTGCATAGAAATCCTATACTTCCTTGCAAAAATGCTCTACAAGGCATTGCCCCTAGCAATAGCAGAGAGGACTTTGTGTTTTCAAACCTGGGCTCACACAGGTGCTGGGAGTGCTCAGCCCTGCCCAAATACTCAGATGTACACACTGGCCAGTGAGAGAGATCTTGGCATGCTGTGCACCTGACTTAGTACAAAAACACCCAGAACAAACGAAAAAACCTAACAGAAGTACTGGTAGAAATTCCTGAGGCAAATAAATCTGTGGACTCATTATATGTAAAACCTTTCCACCAATATCAAGTCAGTTAGAAGTATGGAGGGTTTTTACTAACATGGTTATGCCACTAAAAGCACTAACATAGATTCAGTTATACCAGTACAGATTGCTTTTTACTCAGGTTTGCTTTCCAGAATGAAATAATCATACTAGAATACTACAAGATGGAGTTCCTCTTGTGGAGTCTTTGAGCATTTTAGGCTGTTAGAAGACATGGTAGCAAAAGCTGTCTATTCTCTGGACAGAAATCCAAGGATCTCTCAGTCTAAGTTACTACAAGAGCCTCCTATCTGGGTAAACTGGCAGATTCACAGCAACACTGTGGTGCAAAAAAGTTTATTCAAGTATTCATACACTTGAATCTATATATAGCTTGAATGGGAAAACATGGAGAGAGATTTTTGATGAAGAAGGCTTCCAATTTACCCACGGTGACAGAGATTGAGGAGAGAAGGGAAGACTGGGAGACAAGTACTAGAAAAGGTTGGAGTCCTGAGTCAGGGAAGGCAAGGGTTTCGTGACCACTGCTGTCTGTGAGGAGAGGGGTGGACAGATCAAGACAGTTGTTAATAGAGTATTTGTGAGGTTTAGCTAGGAAAGAGGTGAACAGAATCTCAGCAGAGTGCCATTTGGAGGCTCTAGACTGAAGATAATGTAAAACCCTTGTGCCAATGAGCTTAAAGGGAAAGAAACCCAGAGGTCTTCACTTAAAAAGCAATAGAAATTGAGTCTCTTGTTCAATAAGGGCAACACACATTCATAATATGAAGGAAAGAACCAGAGGATAGTGAGGGTGGAGCTACAGTCAGTGTTCTGAGCCAATGTCACAGCTTGTGGCCACTGAAAGAGGAAGGTCCCAGCCCGCCACCCACTGCCCCCTTTCTCTCCTTGGCCAGATGTTGCCTCTTCCCCTGCCCTGCTGGCTTTCAATTCACTACTGTAAATTCAGCCAAATAAAAACCTGGAGGAAAAAAATCCAAGCTAAAAGCCTTAGAAAGACATTTTCTGCAGGGTTAGTGAATGGAATTGGCCCAAAGAAATACCCAGTGAGCTGGCATTCCTGGGGATCAGTGAGGGAATGGCAGGAACTGGGAAAGACGGGGCAACACAACCCCTCCCACAACCCTGAGAGGTGAGATTGTCTACATTACCCTGTGTGATGTCAACCTGAGAAGCTGCAGAAGAGGTAGGGAAGGGGGATGGAGAGATAGGCTGGGGTCCTTGAGGAAAATGACTAGGCAAGAAGGGAAAGGAATTCAGAAAATAACTTTCTGACAACAAAAAGACTGTGCTGGTGGAGAGGCAGGAGGAAGAACAAATTAAGTTAGAGGTGCAGAAATGTTTCAAAAAGATTAAGGAAGAACAAGAAAATGAATTTTGTAAGGCTGCAGGAAATCAGCCTGGCCATAGAGTCAGCCAAAGTGGTCCTCAGCTCGGCCACCTAGCAGGTAATGTGGGTCAGTTAGCAGTGCTGGGTGAAGGTAAGAGCAGTGCTCAGCAATGCTGGAGAGCACAGTGCCTCCAGAAACCCAAGTGCCTTAAATGTCAGATGCAGTGCGTGGGAGGACAGGACTGTGCTGGAAGGCAGTGTGACAGAGTGACACCAAAGGAGTAAACAGCTATGAAATTATGGCAAAATATTGATGTTATGACAAAGGCAGAGAGTTGACAGTGGTCAAAGACAGAGGGAAGGGCATTAGGAAAGGGGGAGAGGAGATGACAGGAGAAGGAGGGAATGTGGAATAGAAGCTAAAATGGGAAGGAGAGGCAGATGCAGATTCACTTATTGGTCATGTGAAGAGACTAAGGCTCCATAATTAATACTGTTTTAGCCTTTGGCATATGACAAGTGACACACACTCTATGTAATCCCAGTCTGATCCTCTGACCCTGACTCCCAGACTTTTATCCCTACCCATTCCATCCTGCCTAATTTTGGTGCTTGGTCCATCTGCATTTGTGTAGGCATCTGTCTTTTCTCTCTGTGTCCCGGGTTTAGGAGGAGCCAGGGCTCCCCAGATGTATTAGCACCATTACTGTCTCAGCTCTGGTGCTTAAATCTGGTAGTGCTCTGCATCAGCCTTTAGCACAAATCTTTCTGAAGTCCTGGTTCTAGACATGCTCACTGCAAACTGTCCCTGGGGAAGATCCAGTGAGGTTTTTCCTGAGGATGTGCAAACTGAAATTTCTCCAAAAGTTTCTATATTTTGACCAAATTTGGGTAGATTGTTCCAAGAACAACAAAACTCCCTTCTCTGACTGAAAGCCATTTGCTAACTGCTAAGCCCTGCTCCAGCATGTTGGGATACTGCAGCTTCGCCGAAAGTAGATGTCTGCCAAAATTATGGGCTAAATAGCGTTCATTATCCAATCTCACACTCACAAAGGGTTTTGGCTGCAGGCTCCTTCCTCCATGTTCCTAAGGAAAACTCATCCCAAAGCAGTCACTTGGGCATGAACAAATTGGGCCTGAAAGCTGAAAGTCTTATGAGCAGCGTCAGGAAGCATAAATCTTCTGTGGACATCTTCCCACACTGCCTCATGGCTTCACTCTGCTCCTGCATGCAAGAAGCATCTTCCTCTCAGCAGAGCTCTCACATACTGCATCTCTTTCCTTCCAAAATCTGCACCCCAGAGTGCATACACTTCTCTTGTTTCCACACCCAGGAGCAGACCCCACTCCCCTCGAGGCTGTGGTGGCACTGTGCAATTTGGCAGGTGCACTGGCACAGGTCTGCAGGTCCCCTCCTGAGGACACACAGAGCCCAGGCATGTTCCTGGCATCAGTCCTCTTGGGTTAGGTCCGTGAGCTGGTGGGGCAGTAATGGCTTTTGCTCCCATCTCTCACGAACCCACACAGTATCAGAGAACCACTTGCCCTCGAGGCGGGTGATGACAGCGTGAAGGCGATGACAGCGTGAAGGCATCTGGCCATACTTGTGTGCCACTAATGGGGTATGAACAGATGGAGTACAATGAAGGGAAAGACAGCCCATGGACCTGTGGTCTGCAATAAATAAATAAATACAGATGAAAGGTGAAGGAAAGCAAGGGAGATGTTTTCTATTCCCTTTCTCCACTGGGGATGGACACCATGTGTGGACACTCCAGCAGTGCATGGTGCAGGGTGGGGTACTGATGTTATCCAGCTGGAGTAGGCAGCCTGAACTGAGAGAATGCCTGCCTGCTTAGTGGGAACAAGTGGGACTTACAGCTTCTCCTCTGACTATGTGGGGGACACACACTCAGCTGCCACCTTAGGGCTGCTGTGCCCCTTAGGAAAGTCAATGGCATCAGCAATCCTCTGTCTTGTTTGTAGCATAAGGTGGGAGCAGGTGAGCAGTGCAGAGCATGTCTGATTGAGGATGAAATAAACATCAAATAAACACCTTTATTCATGGGCTGAGGAGGCCAAGGCACCTCAGGCTCAAGTTCATCTGTGCTAGGGCAACCTGCTGCAGGACACCCCTGACACTTGCCCAGGTCATAGAGATGACTGGCTGAATTAGGACCTTTGGTGCTAAGTGAGACCCTTCTCTTGTCGAAGGGCATTCAATTTGCAGCAAGGGGGGGTCTGAAGCACCCATGGGAGCCCTTATGTTTGTTTGTCAGGGCCTCAAATCTCTCTCCGCTACTCAGGGGTGCAAAAGCCATTCATGGCTGTTGCCCAACACAACAATACCCAAAGCACAGTCCTGTTTATCTTCCCTGCTTTGGGGTGAAGAGGGCAGAGGAGAGGGAGGAATGTGCAGTGCCTGACTGGGGGTCAGCAGGGCTGGTAGGGAGCAGGGGGTGGGCACAGAGGAGATAGAGAAGGAACTTCTAAGGGTCAGGGAGGGCAGTCACTATGGGCCCCTGAAAAATGCAAGGGGGAATGGAGAGCCGACATGGGGTAATGAGGAGAGGAGCTCCAAGAAGCCTCCAAAGGACCTGGCATATCTGGAAAGCAGGGTGTAGGGAGAAGGGAGGAGGGACCCCCAGCTCTTTCCATGAGGGAGCAATGGATTTGCTGGCAGACATAGCCAATATATGGCCACCTCCAATGGATTTCCCTGTCTAGTTCTGGGGTGCTGGAAGGCAGAGTGGTCTGTTGCTACAGGCTTCACCTGTTTCAGGAAATCCTTCAGCCACACAGGTTTACAGGGAATGTGAACTTCCAGCTATTGGGGCAGCTTGGAAACACCAGAGGTTTTTGCTTTTGGACACAGAAGGGGCACAGACACCTCACTTTGCTTTTCCAAACATTCGACATGTCAAAACAAGCTGGAAAGCCCGCACGGGTATTTTTTGTCTCCTTGTCTGAAACCTCAGTGCCCGCGGGCCTGCCACAGTAGGACTCGAAGGAGGAGGAGGTGAAAACAAAGAGGTGATTTCCCCCGGTGCTGTGCGCCATTCCAGCTGTGCTTGACTTCCCTTTCTGGCGGTGGGAGGGAACTGTGACTTATTTCTCCTGTCAAGAACTCGCTGTTCCTCTTCCTACTTCACCTGCCATTTGATTGCTACAAGGGTAGTACTTTAAACATTGGTGGAGCAAAAGGAATACCTTAAAGTAAGTGTAAATAAATGCTTTCTTTCTGCCTAACAAGTGATAGCTAGCTGGAGTAATTTCTTTGCACCTCCCAGCCCTGTGAATCATGGTTATTCATCCCAGAAGGAGGCTTTGATCTTTCTGCATGTACTTATCCATTAAATAACTGATATGTCTCTTAGACATCTTGAATGCTGATATAATTTTCCTCCCTTTGGCTCTTGAAATCCTGATTCTAAGTGTCTAAATATATCATTCTCCTGTTGACTAGAAACATTTGCTTCAGTTGCCTATGTTTCAGGAAAGGAAATGTTTTTTGGAGCACATGCAGAAAGAGCTTTGCTTAGGGACAGGCTCCAACCTTGGGAGTGACTCTATATTCCCAGGGCTAGGATACATCTAAGATCTGGTAATGAAATGCTGTTAGGTGCCAAAAGATCAGCCTGCTCTGATGCCCAAAAAATCAGGATATTTTTGAGAAGGGCAAGGAGATATTTCATAACAAGGAAGACTTTTTTTTTCAGGATTATATTAAGCAGCTTTAAAAATAGAAGGTTTTGTCAAGGCCCATCATGGCTTGCCACATGCTTCCTGCTGTGTCCCTTCATTCCTGCTTATCTCATTACTTTTTTCTTTTGCAGAAAAGAACTCCTTGGCCTACATTAAAAAAAAAAAAATAGAACACATCCCTGGCAGCATCATTTTCAGTGCCTCATGCATTGCAGCTACCTGGTGCTGTCCCATCCAGGTGGACACTGGCACTGGCAGCCAAGTGTGAGGGCCACTCTGTGCTGATGAAGGTTTCTCTGGACCACTTCAAACTTCATCTACTCCACCACCTAATCTCTACCTCAGTGGCAGTGCAGGCCTTAGTAGCTTCCTTAGTAGCCAGCTGTCCCAAGGGAGCAGCAATGTCTTTGGCACAGGCTGGGTGATTTCCTGGTGCCTGCCCTGCCTAGTCTGAGGTGGGGGAGGGAGTCTCCTTTGAAGATCTACCAGTGCTGGTGGCTGCACTCCCTTTTGGCCTCCAGACCAGGGTGTCAGCTACCACCTCGCTGTTCTGGACATCCCTATGACCCCCTGGGAGGGTAGGAGAAGTAGGGAGCCAGGTGGTCCCAGGTGGGTTATGGTGCTTCAGTGAGGCTCAGGTCATCTCCAGTTCTCCACCAAGGGAGGATGCATTACTGATGTGTGATCCCATTTGGCCAAAGGGCTCCCTTTGTGGGACCATTGTATCATCACCCATTGCCCCAAAACTGCCTGAGTGTTCCCCTCCAAGTGGCTGTCCAGTGATGGGGACCCCTGACCATCTGGCTGGAGTGGCTATGGAGTGCTGTGAATGTGGCATTTGTCTTGGAAGGGCTGCCTTCAGAGAGACGAGTGAACTGGAAGAGACTGGAAAAAGGAGAAGTTGGTGCAGAGGGAGAGGTGAGGAAGAAGCAGCCAAGAGGCCCACAGGAAACACTCGGAGAGGGAAAGAAAATGAAAAAAGGAAGAGATGAACAACAGAGAAATTATTTAAAGACACAGAGCCTTGGTGAGATTCAGAATAAAGAAATAAAAATAATTTTCCAAGGAATATTTGAGCAACAACCAATGTACCTTTCAGGCAGCACTCCTGTTTCCTTTACATGAATACAAGCACCCAAGCTGGCAAGGACTCCCTCTGTAAGCCCTGTCCCTGCTACCTGTCACCTCCAGTATGCTGTCTCATCTCTCAGGAACAGTGCCATTGTTCACATATTCTTGACTGTGCTGACAGCACTGGTAGATTTATCATGCACAGCTCTTTCCACAGCCTGTTTCGTGAAGGAGGCTTTGGCAGACACCTTGGCTTGTGTCCGGGGAAATGGAAGCACAACAGATGAAATGACTTGCTCGAGGTTATCTGGGAAGGCACTGGCAGAACCAAGACCAGAGCCCAGAGGTTCAGAATCCCTTTGACTGTCCATGGGGCCATAGTTACTGCTTTTAATTTATTTAATATCTCCAGAGTGCATACGAATGCGAATTTTGAGGTGCTCATATCTGCAGTGCCAGGATCTTTATTTAAAACATCTGCTTCAACATTTCCACTTTGAGCCAAAGAAAACATTCCTCTGCTTTGTAAGTACATTGTCAGCCAGACCTCTGAGCAGATACCTTACCAATATCCAGCAAACCTTGTTTTAAGTTGACCTGTTCTGAATAACATTCTCTAGTGCTAACTGCTGCTTCTCCCCAAACACACATCTTCCCCTGAGGCAAAAAAACCCCAACCAAACACTATAATAATAATAATAATAATTATTATTATTATTATTATTACTACTATTTTTATTTAGTTGGAGTATGTCATAAGGACTTCCCCTTCAGCAACCTCAAGAAGCCTTGCTGGCACCTGCTGGGGGATCTGCAGACTATTTACATTCCAGAGGAATTTGCTGGGAAAGTCCAGGACTCTCAGGGCTTTGAACACATCTGAGGAGAGACGCCTGATTGCCGTAACCCGAGATGGGGTTCTTTGCTCAAGTGTCTGAAGCCCTCGTCCACTTGCAAACCAGCTCTCTGCAAGTTCGACGGACTTGGTCTGTACCACGACCACCACCACCAACAAAGCAAGTGTGCAGGTGCTGGCCAGGCACATCTGGCTGAGTTTGCAAGGCTACGTAGCCTGTGGTGAGAAACCTCAGGTTTGCTGTTTGTTTGCCACGTACTCAACACTGCTGTTATTATTTTACTGCCTGTAGCTGAGGTGCTTCACAGTCACAAATATCAAAGGGAAAGAAAATGTTTTATGGTTCTCCCCGACAATCCTGTTAACAGAATGTGTTACCAAAGCAAAATTATTTTCTTACAGGTATGGCCCCCATAATGAAGCAGAACAGACTCAAAGGTGAGTACCTTGGACCACAGGTCCTTTCAGTCCTGGAGGCTGCAAGGGCAGCTTCATCAGCTAGCTCACAGCTGACCTTTTGGCTACATGAGACATAGAGAAAATACCTTTTATTGTAAAAACCCCAAAAGACAGTAAAGGCCTAGCATCCAGGTGAATGTGTACTGCTCAGTTGCCTCTGGAGCTGGCTCAGAGATTCTCAGCATTGTGCAGAAAATTGCTTTTTGGTGCCATGCATGTGCCAGCAGCAGCCAGCCTGGATTCCTTCAGCCCTGACTGTGGAGCCAGAGTCATCATCACACCCAGCCCACTCACTCTACAACCCTTCTCCATGCTGAACTCTCACCTCCCTGCTCAAGAGAAGAGCCAGAGTGCCTCCCAGAGTGCTGGGGCTCTTCCTATTACCAGTTGATGTTTCCTAGAAAGACTAGAACTACCAGGTAGAGCATGGGTACAGCACAAACCACAGAAAAGTGCTGTGTGATCAAATACCTAAGCAAAGTCTTTTTTGCACATGCAGCAAAGCAAACACTGACTATAGGGGCATATGTGTGCTCACCCTGGAAAAGAGGTGGCTTTCTGTGGTAGCACACTGGGCAGAATGTATTCCCAAAGGCTGTGGCAAAAGAGGGAGGAGTGGACCTGGGGAGTTCTTATCCCCAGTCTGCTACCAGTGGATTATCCTGACACAGTTAACTTCTCTGTTTGCAGACCCACAGAAGACTAATGCCTCATGCCTTCTGTTCCCAGCACTGCCCTTTAGCCTGCATTTTGGGTATGCAGAGCAGAAGTGAAGGCATTAAACCCAGAGTCCATTTTCTGTCATGCAAAGGTGGATGACTGTCAAGGGCCATAGGTCTCTGACTCACCCTCCCAGCTGTGTTGGTTTAAGACATTACCTCCATCCTCCCTCTTTCTTTCCCCATGCACTGATGTCTGTGCCTCTGCTCAGCTGGCTTAACCTGTGTGCTGGCTTAACCTGTGCCACGTGATAAAAGCTAATAAACCATCTGGGAACTGAGTCAACAGAGCAGTAAATACACATTTACACCTGCACACCTAGCAGGCACTGGTTCCTTAGCTTTGCTTGTCAGAGGCAAAAGGGTTCTCTGCACCTACATGTTGGCTACCCAGATTCATTCTGCCTTTCCCCAAGGGTGTAATAATTTCCCCCCTTTTCTTTTCTAACCATCAGGGTGAACAGTCATAGCCTTAGGAATGGTTCTTATCTCCCACTGCTGTGGTTGCCCTGTGGTCATAGACAACATAATTTCACGGGGCATTTGGAATTTCGTGTTGCCTTGCTGCGCTCCCCGGAAGTTTGTCACCCATTTCAGCCTGGCACGGCACAGACCCATGAGTAACACTGCTCCCATGCATCTCTCTGTGTGCCAACAGAATGAACATCACTGGTCTTGACCTGGGATGGCAAGACTGAACCTGCTTAGAGCTGCAGAGATTTCAGGATACCAAAATAGCGATTTGTTTATATTATATAACTCCAACATAAACAGGCTTTGGCATAATGTTTTCATTTAAAACACTGCTGTATAGGAGAGCAAATATTATGATATTTTTTTCTTGGCAGAATCAGATCTGGAAAAGGGGTAAGAAGGACCATGCGTTTCTTAAGGAGTGAGCCTCCACAAAGCAGGAACCTGGAGAGTTCAAAGGCAAATCGCTTGGCACTGCAGAGCATCCTACACAATCACATCAGTTTTTGTGACTTTGCTGTGAGCCCACTGGGGAGAGATTGTGCTTTTGGCCTTGGGTAAATCACTGGCTGTGTCTCTAAATGCCATTTGTTTTTTGGGCTATGAAGTAATGACTTTGAAGGGAGGGAAAAAAACTTCTTGGACTTCCCCTTTGATATATCTATTCAGCTTGCCAATAAGCAGTGGAAGTTTGATGCTTCCTTTTATGTCTACAGTAGAGCCCAAAAGTACATGGTAAACTCCTCTTTCCACTGCAAACAAGTCACACAAAAATAACAGCATAATTGTGAGGGTGATTTCTCCTGGAGATACCTCAGAACGAAAGAGCATAACTCCCACGCATTTAACCTCCCACAAGGCTCAGTGTGAGCCACCAGCGACATTCTCTGTGTGGTCTGTCACACTGACAGAAAGGGCCAGGGGATTAATAACCTCATGTGAACTGGTAGAGGCCTTCTGCCTATGATACAGCCCTCTGAACACCCCCAAACTAAGAAGCAGCTGTATTTAAAGAGATCTTTAAAGTCTCACGTCTGGTAAAGTTCCCAGATTTCTTTATAAATGTTAAAATGAAATTTAAAAGCAGAATGAATATGTTTGGTTAAGTGAAAAACTGGATACATCATAATTTTGTAGTAATTCAGTATAGTAGTACTGTAATGAAGAATCAAAACAATTTCTTTTAAGACTCAGCATAGCAGATCTATGTAATCACAAATTCAATGACCCTCAGATTGACCCAAGCATAGAAGATCCATGTAATCACAAATTCCATGACCTTCTGGTTGATACATTAACATAACTTGCATACTCTTTCATTTCTTGCAAGAAACAGACCAAGAAACGGAATGTTTTCTCTTGTTCCTTGTATAGAAAAAAAACTAAATTAAAGAAACTAAGAAAGGAGAATGTTCTTTTCTTCTTAGCACCCAAACCTCTTCCAAAAAGGAAGAAAAGAAGCCTTTGTTCTAAATATTTGTGCTAGTCCTTTCAGCTTGAGATGCAGATCTGTAGTTCTGCCTAATACTGAGAGCTTTTAGACAGCTTTACAAGAAGATGAAAACATAACCTCTGTTTCAGCACTTCTTTTGGAGATGGTCAGGGGTTTTTTCATGTTGAAATTTTGAAGTAAAATCACCACTTAAGGAGGAAAAGGCATTGCTTGTCTCATGAATTTCCCCATTACCATCATTTGAGGAATAATGTGCACAAAGTTTTAAGGACCTGTCAAGAACCACTTTCCCTTGAAAAGAATATTTTATAAACATGTTCCAGTTATAATCCATCTCAATAGTCTAAACACAAATGTGTTTTGATATGCTGATTGTATTTTCATGTAAGTCAAAAACTCTCCACAGCCTCTGCCTTGCAGATAAAATAAAGGAAGGAACATGTATATGTGTCTCTTGTGTGTGTGTGTGAGCATGTCTGAGATCCACTCTCAAAAATATATAAAATTGGTTTTGACTCAAAATTGCCTTTTACTCCAGCCACAGACGTGACCACTATTGTCTTAAATAAACCACAAGCCATTTCTCCTACCACAGTGCAACTTCCATTTTTGGTGCCACCAGAAATGTGGTACTTTTCAGGCAAGGGAATGATCCCAAGAATTTCCCAGAGAATTCTGAGAGGAAATAAAAGGCGTCATAATGACCTTGTCCTTGTACTGTTCAGAGCTGTGATTACATCTTATTTGCTTTTGGACTTCTTTGCTTACTATCAGAGAATAAAAAGCTTTCCATGGTACTCATTATTAAAAGAAAACATACTTTTGAGTAATTTTTGGACTAGAATGATGTTTGTTCACTCAATCTTGAACCTTGTGCTTTCCATAAAAGTTTGTTGGAAATGTTCAGCTGGCCTGGAAATTTTCTTAGACAAAGCCAAGGTATTATTGCCACGTGTCTCGGGAACACTGGAATTACCCAGCTTTGTGGATGTCTGTGTAGTGTTGTTGAGCAACTGTGGGGGATCCCAAGTGTGTCCAGCTGGGACAACATGGGCATGAAACCACAGGTTTTGAAAGCAGCCTCCTTCCTTTGAAGACCACCAGGGGCAATATGTGATCTCTTCTCATTAATGTTTGTGTTTTGTGCCCCCAATAATCATATTAACAATGAATGCCAATGCCACTGTCAAGTGCTTCCAACCTTCTATGGGTGCATCACGCAGTTTTGACCTCTCCTGTATGTCCATGGATCGTGTTTGTGTGAAGTGGCAGCAGAGAGAGATTTGCAGCTCTGGGCAGATCAGTATCAGCCTGGCCCTGTCCCTGTGAACAGGGTCAGGAAACAGTGGCAGGGCTCAGGTCTTGGCTGCCCATTCAGTCTGCAGGCAGGGGTAAGGCAGGTGAGTTTGTTGTTACCCATGGTCTCAGTTAACAGGTGTGAGCAGAACAGTCTGCCTCCAAAGTCACGGTATGTTTTGAGAACTGATGTTATGTTTAGTAATATCACAAGTTACATTTGATAGCAACATCACACAATGTATTAATAAAAGGCTATAAAAGTCTATAACCAAATCTCAGTAGCTTTGGGAAATAATTTTCCTAGATCTTTAAAAGTGATGAGTTGAAATACCTGTGTTATTACAACCAGGGGATTTATTAAAACAGATACCTGTGCTGTCTGTAGGGGTAAAGTGTAAAGTTTTTTTCAAGATAGGAGAATGAGTATATCAGCCTTTAGGTTTTGATGGTCTAAAAATGTACATCCATTATTTTAATTTGCTAAGGATGTGCATGAATATCAAGCTAGGCAGAGGTTAAAGCTCCAAGCTGAGGAGCTGAAGCAGTATCTGTTCTAGAGATGGGACATAGCTCTGACACCAGCAGTGGCTTCTGACTGCAAATTGCCAGAAGAAATTATTATTTTAGTCAAAGCTGTTTGTCAGAGCTAAATGTCATATGACTGGCCATAATCAAGGAGGGCAAATCCGTTTGAAGTGATGTTCACTACAGACCTAAGAGGTCTTGTAGTGATCTGATGCAATACTGTGTGTGCTGTGGAGGCGGAAGGAAAAAATACAAAATGTCAAACATTACTGAGCAGTTTTAATTTTGGTGGCTCCCAGAACCAGGTGGGGTTTCCGTGCATTTAGTCTCTCACTCCTGATTCTCTCTCTGTTTCCCCTGCAGTCATGCAGGCCCTGATGGTGCCTTTATGCTGAGCATCCCCTAGCCACAGGGCTACCTCCTTCTCTTTGTTTGGGGATGTCAGGTGAGCAGGCAGAAATAAACATGGAGCCCCCCGACCCCACAGTGGCCCCCATGGAGTGATGTCCAGTGGGTCAGACCCTGCCACCAACTGAGAGCAAGAAGGTGCTGACTCTTCCTGCCCTTTCCTGTCCACACACTGTCCTGGTGCTGAGTCCCATCCTGGCATGGCAGTGGGCTTCTGGCAGCTCTGAGCCCCAACACTGTAGTGGGACCACCCAGCTTTCACAGCCAAGGGCTCCACAGCCCCCTCCCTGTGCACTTCCCTGCTCAGGAGAAGCATGGGACAAGTTTTCCCAGGGGTGAGCTGGGGCGACTGAATCCGTCGCACTCCAGTCGCCGTGCGAGTCTGCACGCCCATGCTAACACTCGTTATGTTTTCAGGAACTAAGATCATTTTTCATCAGCGCCTGGAGGTATCCACGTAATTTTAGAAAATACATAGGATCCTCTGCCTCAACTGACCTGATTTTGATTTGTGGATTGGGATTTTTTTTCTTGTCAGAACTCTTCCGGGGGTTGCAATGCCCAAATTAGGATGAGAAGGCAAAAGGGACAGTGTGTTCCAGTGCACTTATTTTTTTTTTTTTCTTTTCTGGTTATTAATTAGCAGAAGTGAAAAATAGGACTTAAGGAAAATGACATCTTTTTTTTTAAATGGAATACCCATTTCATTGAAAAAAATTGACATCCCTCAGAAAAACTTGGAGGGATATTACAAGCTTTGATGGAAAATCTTTTATTGTCTTTAATATTTTTTCTTAGAAAAACCCATCTGTCTAATTTTGAGCAATTTTGCTTTGCAATTAAAGATCGTCTAAACACAAAACCCATAAAATTTAACTAGCCTTTTTATTTTTTTTTTCCAGTGAGCAGAAACATTCCCATTTTGACTTCTCCCCTCTGTCCCAAAGAAAAAAAATTTAAATAAAAATTTGAGAATGTTAATGAGATAAGAAAGGTACATTCTGGTCTCATAAATACCTGTACATACCCTACCCAGGATACCATTTCAGTGTGCAGCAGTGGCACTTCACAGTACCTGTCTGATTTCTTCTTATTTGCTTCAAGCTTAATTCCTCCTTATCTCAAAGGACAGAAATCCACAGACAAAGTTTGACCTTGCTGTAATTCTGAATGATGTCATTTTGTCATTGCTGAATTTGGTCCATTATGATTAGAAAGTGTGCTTAGCTGGCAAGGAAATTAGGTGAGCGTATGTAGTTAATTTTAAGCATGCTTTTAATGCTATCCCCTTTCAACAAACCACTTAGACACATGCTTAACAGCCCGTGTGCTTGAAGTTAATTAAGTGCCTAATTGCTTTTCTGTATGTGGGCCTGAATAGGGATGGACTAAAGCACGTACTTCAGTTCTCAGTTAAATTGCATCCTTTCTAGCAGGGCTGTTGCAATAGGACAAGGGGTCATGTTTTTAAACTAAAACAGGTCGATATAGATTACATGGAAGGATTAAGTTTTTTACAATGAGGGTGTTAAAACACTGGAACATGTTGCCCAGAGATGTGGTGGGTGCCCCAACCCTGGAAACCTGCAAGGTCAGACTGGACGAGACTCTGAGCAACCTGATCTAGTCAAAGGCGTCCCTGCTCACTGCAGTGGGGGTGGACTAGAGGCCTCCAAATGTCCCTTCCAACCCAAACTGTTCTATGATTCTAAAAAGCAACTCTATTCCTAACCCTTCAACTTCCCCCCTTGTTCAAATTTATTTAATTCCTGTGTCACCGAACTCATCCCTATGTTTGCCTAACAAAAATCCAATCAAAACAAGTTGTGGCCTCTTCTTGCTGGCTCTAACTATACTTGTGAATAGCTGTACTGAAATCCAGAAATCTAGTAATGTGGCATTAATTAGCCTAATGGAGAACTGAGAGAGAAATGTGGTTTCTGAGGCAGTAAAGTTCTGTGCCCTGGAACACAAGACACGCCAGTCAAAACTCTGCTCAGAAGGCCTCTATGAAATACTAAACCTCGTCAGGGTTTGCCTCAAACAAGACACACTCCCACAAGGGTTCCGGTTTTTGGTGGAAAGAAAAAAAAAAAAAAGGCAGAAAATCCAGCTCCACCAGAACTTCTCCCAAAGTGCAGCCCGTGGCTTCCCTCCAGCGGCTGGTGAGAGTGGGGCGGAGGGAAGCACTCCTCATGGCGTGGGAGGGCTGGGCCGGGCCCAATCACAAATCCCTCAGCCAAACAAGGCAGAGCAGGAATCTGCCACGGGTTCAGATGATTTAAAACACGTTCTCCTTGTCCCACGCGCTTTTTTCAGTGATAAAATTGTGTAACCATTCATCTTTTGCTTTCTCTGATCCATGCCAGGGAAATTCCCTGTTGCCAAGACAAGGGGTAATGGTTTTAAACTAAAAGAGGGCCAATTTAGATTACACGTTGGTAAGAAGTTTTTTTTACGATGAGAATGTTGAGGTTGCCCAGAGAGGTGATGGATGTCCCATTCCTGGCAGTGTTCAAGGTCAGGCTGGATGAAGCCTTGAGTAACCTGTCTGGTTTGTCAGGAAAATCCACAAACACCAGAGGTTTATGTCCAAAAAGGAGACAGAGGAGTCCTTCAACTTTATTCGAATAAAGGGAGAAAGTCGACCGAAGCACACGTCCGCGAGGTTTTCTCTGGAGGTTTGGGAGGGCGCAGCCTCCCTTTTATCCTAACTCCCGGCCGCATGTTGCCCTCTTCCTTTCCCCATTGGCCGAGGTACAGGGAAGGTACAGCCTTCCCGCAGCGCCTACCCCATATTCCCCCTTGAACCTACTGTTTTACCCCGAAGTTCAGAAGCTCAGGCTTGTGCAGACTCGTGTGTATTTCAGGAGCCAAGCTGTCTGGGCCCGGTAATGAGCCTGCTGCCCCAAGTCAGTAGAGGCATTAAGACCCATTTCAAAGACGTTGACACCCATCAAATTGTTTGAAAAGACATTAGCACACATCTTTCCTCTCAGGTTGAACATGTCCCTGCCCGTGAAGGGGGGGCTGCAACTAGATGACCTTAAAAAAGGTCTCTTCCAACCCAAACTATTCTATGAATGTGTGACCCTATGAGATGGGGTTTGCAGGGCCCGCGGGAGCCGCCGCAGGACACCGCCTCGGCCGCACCTCCGGCAGCTCCCCGCCGAGTGCTGTCGCGACATGCGCTGCCCGGCCGTGCCATGCGCTGCCCGGCCGTGCCATGCGCTGCCCGGCCGTGCCAGCGCGCAGCACCGCTGCTGCGGGAGAGGCGGGACGGCACAGGGATACAGCCTTGTGGCGAGGGCGCAGCACGCGGGGAAAGAGGCGGTGAGTTTGGAGTTCATCCACGCGCCTGTGCATCGCTTGCAAATACTGTGGCGTTAATCTGTCCACTCTTTGTTATCAGGAATTGGTGATGAGCTTCAGGCTCCCTGTGGAAATGGGAAGTGCCTCTGCTGAGGGAGCTGCCACAACACTTCTGCGGTCCAGAGAGGCAGAAAGAGGTACTGCTTGTCCCTGTCCTAAGACAGACCATGACAAGTGGGATATATCCCATACTGGGGGAAAAAAAGCACTTCTCTTAAAGGCCATTTCATGTTTTATGTCTGCTCATGTGAAGAAAGTGACCTTGTCGTCTTACTCCTTTCCCAGTACATCCCAAAATCTCATACATAATTGATCCATGTCTTACAGCAACCTACTTTCCTCTTCTGGTTCTCTCAGCACCCTGTGAGGCTGCCTGGCCCTCTCTGACCTCCTCTGACAGTACCTTGGTTTCCAGAGGCAGCAAGCCTGAGTCATCCATCCATCCATCCATCCATCTGCTATCTCTGCTAAGGACTGATGTTTGAAACACCTTCATGGACATCACAAGGCCAGGGAATGCTAGCATTGCCTGTGTGGTGGGAAAAACAAAGCTCCTTCCTGTCATGCTGTCCATCGTGAAAACTGTGCTCTCATGTTCTGTGACTGGCGAGTACATTGTATTTACCCTGTAACAGGCTGAATGTGTGTGTGTACAAAATGAAATTTCACTAAGTAGGAACACTGGCAAGAGGAAGTGTGGATTGTCACATTACTGCACTGCAAACATCAAAGTGCCCCCAGACTGTTTGTTAGAGAAACCAGCAAATCACTTGAGTGATTCGTAGATATTAGATTATACAAGAAAAAAAAAAAAAAAAAAGATGAGAGAAGTTGCCAGAAACTGGAAGGCTGGAAAATAGGGCCTTTTGTAGTAATAACATTTATAGCCGTACAATACCCTATACTATGACTCTGTAGGCACCAAATGGTTGTTGGACCAAAGATAATTACTAAACTGCATCACTGCAGAAAGCTTTTTTATGGAGAAATTTCCTGATACCCCCCAGCCTGTCTGGAAAACTAACTTGAACCTGAGCCCTTGCAAGATGAAGTCTCCACCTCTGGAAAAACCCTATGCTAGTTCCTTGAATCGTGTGTGCTGCTACAGTGGTAGCAACCATCACTACAGCTGCGAGGGAAACCGATGGACCACCAAGAGGACCTGCTGCACAGCAGACTGACTTGTGTTCCAGAAGCAGATGTTAGATCTATTTTGACAGAACTGCAATAGGCACCTCTAGAAGCCCAGGCCTATCTGCAGCAGGGATCACTGCAAAGGAACTATTGTTTCCCTGCACAGTGTGCCACCAACCCTTATCTCCACAAATTGCCCACAGGCAGCTGAACTGCTATCCTGACAGAGACTCTGCAGTTTTCCCGGACTTTTGTAGAACACCTAAGAGCCCAGAGCTACCCTGATTAAACCTGTTCCATGCTCAGATTACTCAGGGGTCTTCTACAGAGTGGAGCTCAGTGAGACAAGTTTGGGTCCCTTGACTTCACCAAGCACCATGTGTCTCCAGGCTACACTGATGATGATGAACTGTTGAGGAACAGCTGCTAGTGCCCAGTTGCCAGTAATAGCAATTTGGGGATCTGCAGTGTGGCCAGTTCTGACACCCACTGCTGAGGCTACTCCACAGGAAAGTGCAGAGCAGCCTGCTCTGACTTTGTGCAGTAACTGGCTGTTACCAGTGGCTCTGTCTGGCTGTCATTGCAGCACCTGGAAGGCATCACTCTGACAAGTGTGGACAGGTTGTGGGGATGGGGAGATATCTCTGGTGTGAGGGTTACTGGGGGAAGAGATGCTGCTGCTGCTGCTGCATGAGGTATTGTGCCACACCATGGCCATCTCCTCCTTTTGAGCCATAACTGTAGCACAGGCTCCACAAAGCTCTGGGAGATGAGTCTGGAACACCCAAGCACAGCAAGCTGACCAAGGCCGCTCTGCAGTCTGCTCTTGACTCTCCCAAAGGCACATGGCAGAGCTGCGCTGCGAGCAGGTGGGTGAGCAGCAGTGTGGGTGTGCTGAGGGCTGCCAGGTGGGAAAGGAGCTACTGTGCCTATTCCCTCACCTAGGTACATTGCTGACAATCTCTGTCCCTCCTCACAGAGAGGTCCTGGGGTGAGGAGACTGGTGAGAGTCTGGGGTGAGGCCCCTGGGCTGGCTTGCTTGGGTGCTGTAGATGTGCAATTCCAGAGGCAAATAAAGCATTTCAGAAGGTGTTGGGAAGAGAGAGAGATGGGAGGGCTGGGCTAGGCGCACACACACACACACATTGCTGCTTGCTCTGGGCCTCTGCAGGCAGCTTGACCCTCTTGGCCCATTCTCACTTGGGCAGAGGCCTGTGCCTTCGGAGCATCCAGGAGCTACTTTTGCCTGTATCTCACTTCAGCCTCCAGCACTTATGTCAGGGAATATCTTGGGGCCTTGAAGAAAGCCGCACTGTGCATGCATGCACTATCTGATGCATCTCTGGAGGCAGAGGTACAGGCACACTGCTGAAAGAAGCCTCAGGGACCTCAGCGCTCTGCATCCACTCATCCTCCCAAGGCAAGCAGTGCAGTTCCCAAACAAGGGCAAGTGGATGGCACATCCTGGCTGCAGGATAGAGCTCTAAGCATGGGAGGGGTCATTAGCTCCCAGCACCTAGTGAGCTCTTCATCTCTGCTGCCACTGGTTCAGAAGGTGGAGCGTCTAACAACAACCAGGGAGAAGCCAGCCTGTGTACTGGATGGCAACCTTCTGGGTTCTTTCTCACCTGCTCTGTGTGTTGAGCACACTGATGACATATAGCCTGTTCAGGTGCCTTCCTGAAGCCTGGCAATCCCTGAAGGGCAAGGGTAAGTTGACACGCTCATCTTTAGCTATTTGCTCTGCAGCATGCTGCTCCCCAGCTTGACCCAATGTATCTGCTGCTTACTGAGTTGCTCTGATCACAAGAAGGTACTGGTCTGGAATTTGCCCTCCTCCCCAATCCTGAATGAGTCTCGCTGGTGTGGGAAGTTATTTCACAGTCTGTGCTGACTTTCACAAGGCTTCTCTCAGCTCATTTCTCCAGGTCCTCCTAGAGAGCAGCTCTGCAGCTGGTTGTGATGAAGGGAGCCTGCCATGGAGTGGCAGTGTGTGGACCCTGAGGCCCCACAGGGCTGGGTCTGTGGCAGGAAAATGGTTTCAGAGAGGTTGGCCTGCAAGGAGCAAGGGTGTATGAACTTATGTTTAAGCAAATCAGTGGCTTTAATGAGATCTTAAGGAGTGAGGTGCATGAATGTAAGTGGGAAAGGAGAAAGATAGATTTAGATCACCACTTCACACCACGGGCATACCACAAAAACCTCATTAATTCAGTCCTGGCAGCTGTTGTTATTGTTTCTGAGTAAGGGGGAGGTTGTATTCTTAGTCTAGGTGATAACACCTTAAAATGATTCCTTGACCATGTCACTCAGGGAAGGTGGCAAAAAGGAGAGACTGTGCTTGCCTCCCAGTTTCTCTAGCGATCTGAGCCAGGCAGTTGTAGAGGTACCTGACTGCTGTGAGCCTGCTGCCTTGGTGTCACTGGCATGGGGACTTGGGAAGGTGACAAGCAACCACTGGAATTGAGGACTTCACCCTTCTCACCAGAGCTCTGAAACTGGTCAAGAACTGCAGGGTTTCATCCAGAAAATTATGTCCTGTTAGTCAGATTGTCTTGTGTCTTACCACTGTAATTCAAGCACATGCTGATGGTAATAGGCCAATCATCCCGTGCAAGATGGATCCAGCATCTGTGGAGCTCTGTTTCTTGCCACCTTGACAATGTCTATCAAAGGAACTTAACAGTTGTATTATTCTTGCTCCTGTGCACTCAGTACTAATTAGCTTTGCTGGATGTTACTGTAAGACCTTGTTGCAGAGAGCATCCCTCAAACCAGATAGTTCTGCATGACCTTCTGCATGATAATCCAGCATCTAGGAAAGCAGCAGCACGTCTTTCTAGGAAATAATGACTACACTCAGAGAGCTCTATTCAGGCATAGTATTGCAGACAGAACTCCCTCATATCTCTCAGCATATCTAGAACTTGCCTCTTGGCTAGCTAGGTGCCTTTCATTTGCCATGCAATTTTTAAGGACTTAATTCTTGCATCCCTGTTCACCGTGCAGAAAAGAGAGCGCTGGGGATTCCAGCAGCTAGTGGGATGCAGAGTTAGTTAGTGCACTCACCAAACTCCTTTGTAGCCTCAGCCATAAAGTAACACTCGGGAGTCAGTTTTACAGCGATCACATGTGGTCTGACTGGGGAAAAGCAATAAGAGCTTGGTTCAGCTGTGGGCTCTGCTTGCAATTATGAAAGACTTCTTTTGGGATCTAAATGTGTATGTGGTTTTAATAGCTGAACATTCTCCCAGGAGCTGGAGGGGCCTTTTTGTGTTTCTTTCTTTACTTCTTTTAATAAAGACAACAGCAGCTGGAAGCATTTCCGTGAAGACAGCCCTTAGCAGTTTCCCTTTTGCTGGGGATTTTTTAGGGAGTGGATGCAAAGGTTTTTCCCCCACCACAGGAGAACAAAGCATATATAGAGTGGTATTTCTGAGCAGATTTAGAGGGATGTTCTGGTTTTATACAACTTCAGAGTTTAGCAGAACATAAATATTTTAGTGGTGAATGGTTATTGCACTGCGATGGCCTGACTACCTCTGCCTTCGTTTGGAAAAGGGAAGCAGATCAGCTTTTCTTTGTAAGCACATGCTTTTCATTTCCACACAGGCAATACTCGGGGTGAGAACCGGGGCGCAGCCTGGGCCCCGCAGAGCCCCGCGGAGCCGGAGCGGCTCCCGGGTGCGGCCGCCAGGGGCCGCTGCAGGATGCGGGATGAGGGTGGGGAATGCACGGGCGTGCGGGGCGGGCTGCGGGCTGCGGGCTGCAGGGTCTGGGGTCGGGGGAACAGACCCGAGAACCCCACAGTGGGTTTCCTGGCAGTCTGCTCCGTGGCATTGCCTTCAATTGCGGTGTTTGCCTTCTCTCTCTCTGGTGAAGAAGGTTTTTAGAGGTGGGCCGGCTAAATGTCTCCCGCAGCAGAGTTGCTGCAGGAGCAGCAGCCCTCGGGAAATTTCAGGATTTTTTGTAAATTCAGGCTTTATTTTCTACAGAGAAAAAAATTGCTCCAAACTGTGAACCAATGTATATGAAAAGGACAATAGCAGTGCCCCCCAAATAATCAAGGACATTAAGAGTGACAGGTGACAGCAAATCAAGCTAGTTGCTTGTTGAGACAGACATTTTAGGAGCAATTTGAAGAGTTAAATGAATAGCTGGAAAAGTGAAAAAAGACCTTTGTTTCACAGGGTGTAAGGGTGCTTAGCCCTGGATGGCAGCAGCGGCTTTGCCTCCTAACACTGCCTTGGAAGCAGCAACTTCCCTCCATGTTTTGGCATCAGAACCTCAAGACTGACCCTGGCTCTGCAGCGAACCTTCATGCACCAGGGATTGCCAAAGTCAGTCTCTGGAGAGAACACACTATTTGTGTGGCTGGTGCTCACTGTGGCTTTGGGTGAATCACAGGGATACTCCTTTCAGAAAACTCCCAATCGCTTGCATGTATGCTTTTAACTTCTGCTTGCAAACCAGACTGGAAACTGCGTCATGAACTAGACAATGAGTGTCAGATGTGTTTTCTTCTGATGCTAAATAAAGACCTTCATATAAGGAAGGGAACCAGAACCATCCTCAAAACTGGGTTTCCTTTGCTTTGCAGACCAGTATTTAACTTTTCTTGGTACTGCCTGGTCCGACCCTGAGCTGTGAGGGTAGACATCCACCCCACCTGTGGTTTTGGGTGGCTAGTTGGTGCTCAAAAGATACTTTCATGCCAATTATATGAGTTGGGAGGCTCATACATCTTATTGTCCAACTGTTCATCTGAAAGCAGGACCTGCTCCTGCAGGAATGCTTTTGGTGGATGCCTGTAATGCCAATGGGTAGGTTTGTTACAGCCTTGTGCACTGAAAGAGAGATGTTTCTGTGGTGGAGCAGCATCTCAGGAGGAGAAGGAGATGTGGGGTGAGTGGGCAGCTCGCACAGAAGGAACCAGTGAGAGAGGAGGTTATGCTTTAAATGGGCCGGTCTGAGAGTATTGGGGCTGGGTGGAGGTAGTGGGAAGAGAATGTAGGAGATATGGGAATGTTTAGTTTGTGGCTGATTGGGAGAAATGTGGTAGACAGGGTGACTGTGGCTGCTGTAGAAAGTGGATAGGGTGTTTGCCATGCTGACAAGTTGAGTACTTTACTGCCCACAGCAGTCACTTGACCATGTTGTCCTCTTGAAGCTTAATTGCCAGGCTTATGCAGGTCTTTTATCTCAGTTGTTTGTTGCAGAACTGGAGAAAATATATTCCTTAACCGTTATCTCGAGTCCTGCCTCGTTTGTTAACACCGGGATCAGAGCAGGGTTTTTCTGTGTGTTGGTGGGTGAGTTGTTGACACTGGAGATCCAACAGTGTGGGAGAGGTTGTGGGAGGAGGACATGTGGCAGAATGGTCTGGCACCCTTTCCAATGCCAGAGCATATTACAGCTCGCTGGTTGTGCCGATCCGTCCACTGCTCCTGAAAACTCAGCCCTCCAAATCAGCTGTTCCCAGTGCTCACATCTCAGACATGAAATAAAATGAAATGAAATAAGCAAATGATGTAAACTCCTCCTTCCACCATACTGCACAAGGGGATCTGGGCTGGCCTGGGATTTCAGCAGCTCTTGGTAGCAGAGCCTTGATATGGATAAAGACACAATTTGATGATGTTCAGTTCCAGATAAGAGAACTGGTTCTTGCTCAAACTTTACCAAGGCAAAATTCACAGAGAAGGGGTAACCAAGAGCTAATTCCTGATTTATTCCACTATGAGGGAGGGCTTTTTATGTCTCCCTTTTCCCTTCCTAAACTGTTTGGCTGTTACGGTCTCTGTTCCCCTGCACCAGCAGCAGGGATGCTGGGACCTCTCAGTGGGGCTGTACCCTGAACATCTCTGTGGTTTTACCTTTTCCCTTTTGAGTGTTGTGACTGCATGGTCAGCAAAAGAGAGTTTTCAGAGTCTGTGAACAACACCCAGCAGCTTTCATTGCTCAATCAACTTGTCTGCATCACAAGATCTTACCAAGGGTACATATGGTTTGGGAGAACTGCACAAAGCCCCAAGGGAATGTTCATATACTTTGAAGATCTGTGCTTGATGTTACACCAATCCACTTGTAGCTAAACTCTGAACCTGTCCAGTTTATCTATTCAGAAATGTCGTGGTCCCATTTTAAGGAAATAGAACACTATGGAGAATATTCAACTTAGGAAAACCTGTCCTGCGTTTCAGAGGCAGAAGAGTTTTACATGTGTGCTTAACACTAGGACCAGAGGCTGGCAGGACCTCTGTCCCTTCTTCAGGAGCCAAATTGGATATAGTCGTGATGTGAATGTATTTTTATTGGCATTGCCGCAGGTGCACTGTTGCATCTCAGCAAGGCAGAGGGGCTATTTTCAAACTGTTGATGAAAAACAAGCTGAAACAACAGCATCCATCACACCACCAAATTGTCATTCACAAGAAGTATGGAGGCAATTTTTGTTTAGATAAAATTTGCTGGTAAGACAGCAATGAACACGAGATATTCAACATTCTAATAAAATAGTAATGCTGCAAGCTCAGCGGCTCATGAAACATTTACAATCTGCAGCTAGTAAAGTACAAACAAGAGATTTAAGCGCTGCTGTTGCTAGATGGATGGAAACCAGTAAGAAGATTAACGGAAAGATTATTCCACACAGGTTAGAATGAGGTTCATTAAATGCCTATCAGTTCTCTCATTTGCTGTAGGAGACAAGGAGGGCTGCAGGACTGCACCTGTTGAACCCGGCTCATCCTCAGTGCCAGTGTTAAGCCAAATGAGCTTTTCTTTTCAGCTTGTAGTTTGTTTTGCTTCTCATGTCTCCCTGCATCAGAGGTTTGCAGAGGCGGCATTACTGGTACACTTGCAGATTGCTATTCTTTATATATGAAACTACTTAGGTGTCAACTTGTAACAGGCTCTGGAGGGTGAGATGAAGAAGAGGGCACAACATACACAAAGCTCTCCCATAAGTTCAAGATAAGCAGTGTAATTAAGGAGATTTAATGCACTTCCAACCCGGATAAAAATTACACACCAGGCAAATGATTTTATCCATTGCTTGTTTGGTTTTTAACCTTTGATCCATTTTATCAAGGACTACAGCAGATTTCAGTCATTACTGTCACACCTAAGTGCTTCTCCATGGATCCTTCAGAGATTAAAGGTTAAAAGAAGGGTGTTGGATAAGATCAGACAGGGAAGCCCCCAGATACCTCCCTCTGTGTTTTCTGCATTACTCTAGCTGAGTCATTTTGATTCTTTTCTAAGCAGTTCTTGTATAAAACAAGCAGCCCTTGCTTTTTGGTCTCTTAACTGTACAACAGGGCTCATTCACCAGGCTACTCTGCTTCTTTTAAATCTGGCTCATAGTTATTAAAATTTGCATTTTAAGAAAAGCTCTGAGGCTTTCTGTACCACTGAATATGTGAGAAAAAACCAAAACTTTTAAGCAGCAATTTCCTTCCTCCACTGATGGAGAAACATTTTTTTTGTGTCCAGAGTCCATGAACAATGTAACCCTGTGCAATCTGGTGCCTTTTTAATGCTGTAATTTTAATAGCAATAATGGTCTTGGGTGAAACCTTGACCATGTTGCAGTTAAGAAGTGCACTAGCTGCAGGTTGTGCCTGTCATTAACTCTGAGATTTCACTCTATGTACAGAGACAGGTGCAATAATCCCACAAATACTAACACAGGCTTTGACTGGCAAGAAGAGACATATCTGCACTATGTGCAGTCACAGAAAAATCACAGCAGTATTTAATTTGAAAAGCTTGGGTCCATGTATTTTAGGACTATTCTCAATCCAGAAATATGTTGCAATGTCAATAAAATGTGAAATGGGAACCGTCCTGCCCTGGTTCCTTGAGTGTGCTTCTGAGAGTAATGGTTGAAGAAAAAGGCCCATGGTTTGGGGATGAAAGAGAAAGATGGGTAATTTCTATAATAGACAGCAAAGAAGGCAAAATGCTTTTTGAAACAAGTATAGAGCTACTTAAACTCACAGATCACTGTTTGAAAGACAGGTCAAATTATTTGTGACACTGGAGTGAATTGCTGCAGTAGGTGAGGGTGGTTGGGGTTGCTAAATGTAAGGGTTGGAAGTTTTCTGAAACGATTCAGTTGACAGCAGTATGAGTGGTACAGATTGTACCTGTAGTCACAATGATGAGGCAAACTTACAGAGGCAAAACAGAGGCACTGAAGCTGAAACAATAATGTAGGGACTTTTCAGCTTTGGGAGCTTGGAATGGGTATGACCCTAATTACTTTTAGGGGAGAGAAATATGGAGGGAAGGATAAAATAATCTGTATTGCTGTTGGCTGTAGACTGTGGAAGGTTTGGCATGTAGAAGGTCAGTAAACTTTAAAGAGCTTCTTAGGGTGCAGTTACAGAGATTTTGAAAGTACTGCAGCCTGAAGTTGTCATTTTAGCACCTCAGAAACAGACCTGTTTTAGGGAAGAAGAAAAGCCTTGCAAAAAACGCAAACATGAAAAATTCAAGTACTTCCCAAAGTAAATGCAGGGATTATAGTAGTCCACTCAGGCTGTATTAGTTTGTCATCCTTTTATAACATATTGCATTAAGGAAATGCAATAAGAAGGAAACAGGCAACTGAGAAAACTGTAACATCTCTGTTACTTAAAGACAGTAGAGAACTGAATTTAATTCTTGTTGTTGAAAAGTAATTGTCATGAAAAGTGAAATGGATATATGAATGATGTTCTAAATAAAAATTTGTTACTTTTTAAAGATATTTTTTACTTAATTTTAAAATGTTTTAAACCCCATCATGTAGTATTTGTTGCTGTGTTTTCAGTCTTGTTTGAAAAATGAAAAATATTTTTCTCAATAAGAATGTGGCTGAAAGTATGCAAAATATCCAGGATTTTTTTGGTAGTATTTTGGAAAACAGGACTTCTGGTCAAATCTAGTAACCTGATTAGATCACAGCACTTAGAAAGGTAAAGTCAATTATTAGAGCTGCTTGTTCGTTAAGTCTGTGTTGCAATTACAGTGTCCTCTGATCAAATTCCAGCAGCATTTTTCCCATCTGTAGTTGAACTTTTCCTGAACACAGGGTAATTAGGATAAAACTAAGTATGTCTCTTCTGCTTTCAGAATTCAAGCTAGGTCCCCATGACATATCTCATCACACTGTGTAGATCTAGCAGTACGCTGAGTTCTAGCACCTGTGTTTCTGTAGAAGGCATTTGTAGAAATGACTTTGCTCTCTGAACTCCCAAATCACTTTGGAGACTGGGACTGATAAACCTAAAATCCCCAAAGTGAGCAAAGCAAAACTGAGTACCTTTAATGATGTTTCCTTACCTACTGGAGACTGTCTCTTGTTAGGGCAGGCTTGCAGAGCTTCTGTGATTGATCTCAGTGGAAGCAAATGAGCTTCACCTCTGCATGACTGTTTCATAGTAGTTTCACTTCCAAACTCCTGTAGGAGAGCAATAAAACCCCCTTTTTAACTTTCCACATTTTAAATCATGCAAAAATATCCCAGAATTTTGGGGCAAAGATGCTTAAGCAAGAACTGGCGGAAACTGATGCACAGGAAATTCCACCTGAATATGAGGAAGAACTTCTTTACTGTGTGGGTAACCATGCACTGGAACAGATTGTCTGGAGAGGTTGTGGAGTATCCCTCACAGAAGATATTCAAGAACTGTCTGGATATAACCCTGTGCAATGTGCTCCAGGATAATCCTGCTTGAGCAGGGAGGCTGGAATAAATGACCTGTTGTGGTCCCTTCCAGCCTGACCCACCCTGTGATTCTGTGTCACAGGGCCAGTCTTATGAAGGACTACTACAGAATCACACAAACACTTCGCAGGACTTCCAAGGAAAACTGTGTATGGACTTTAAATGCTTCACATTTCTTTGAGCTCACTTTGAAATCTGATTGCCAGACCATAAAACTGTATCTGATGCTCTTAGCAATTACTGTTACTGCTGCCCATATGATTGATATAAATAATAGCAGAAACTTCTGGCATAGGATGTGTCAAAATAACTCTAATTTCATCCTATGAGAAGCTTATATATAGCTTCTTTTTAAATGAATGATATTTTGGTCAGTCACTCAAGTGAGCATGCATAAAGGCTACCTTTAAAAGCAGAATGTTGTTAGCGTATGGCAGAGAGAGTTTGTTTACTCTGCTTGGGGAAAGCAGGCTACCTGTGCAATTATTTCCTTAGTGAGTCTGCATAAAACTTCTATTGCATTTAATTCAACGCAAAACATTTTCTATATTTCATGTCATGGGTGGGAATGAAAATGGAGATAGTTCATCAATGCTGATATGTGATATAAAAAGAGCTGAGAAGCCAAGGGTATGAGAGTGCATAAAAATGTTTTGTGTCCTGACCAGTACATTGCTTAAAAAAAAATTTTACAATCAGCCCCAATTGTTCATTCCTCCCATGCAGAAGATACTCACATATTCATTTTTAAAAGGGCAAATCAACCATAATTCAGTTTATAAACTGTGAAGCTGGTTGTGAATGTCTGGATGAATATTCATTAGAATCTCTTAATCTGCCATCGACTGTGATTCATTAGGCATATGTAAATATCACTCACTTTAATTGCCCCTAAACTGACTTAACATAATATTGTCATTAGCAAATTATTAGTTATTTGTGTAACTAATGGTACATTATGGTGTACACGTTAAATCGCCAAATATATGATTACAATTATGATGATGTTTTATGCGGGGTGCTTTGTAAACTATTTGATGAAATATAATGGAGCCAAATCAAATCTGGTATGTTAATAGGACAGTTGTGGAACTTTATTATTATATTTCTACACCTTGGTGACTGGTCTAATACTTGAGCCTTTACCTCACCTCGTGCTTCAATGGGTTATGGATTGGCTTCACTTTCCATATGTGAGGCTGGCGTGACATTCCAATGCCTGCTTACCCTTTGTTTTACCTGATGAACTCAGTTCCAGTTAATTATTGGTGAAAGTGCCCTAGGTTGCTGTGGCAAGATCTTTTCACTGAAAGGCCGGGGGGAGGGAGCAGAAAATATCACCTTTGCAGCATGAAGTCTTAACAGGCCTTTCTGGGGAGTGCTGCTGTTGAGGTAGCAGTGGCTGTAACCTGCTGGTTTTTCTGTAATCTGTTAGTGTGTCCTAGGATTTTGTATTTCCCTGGCCTCTTAACTCTTGGCTCCCATTCATTTATCTGATGAGAAGCCTTGCCTGGAACCTTTGACCCACCCACTTTCCAGCACTTCCAATAGTTATGCATGAAACAAGCAGCTTTTAAGATGACAAAGTTATGGTGGTGAAACCTTCAATTAGTGCTGTTAAAAGGATTTTAATTACAAGGCTAATGATAACTGGAATATGTTTGTGCAAAAGGGATGAATGGTATGCTCAAAGGCTTTTATTAAGTCCTGTGTCTACATGCAAATATATTTATGAGCGTGTTAATGTTTATAGACCCAGGAAGTTAAGAAAGGGCTGTTTCCCATTGCCACATATTTATTCAAGATGCATTTAATATGGCAGTTACTTTATTTCTTTAAAAAGAGCTTATTAAGGCACATTTACTGGGAACTAATTAAAATGTAATGAACACAGATCTGTTTGCAAATTAATAGAAGCCTGTGAAAGAATATCCTGCATCATCGAGTGGTTCTCCAGCTATTCCTGTTAGCCACGCTGCTCCACCTGGGACCTCGCCCCTCAGGTGCTGCAAACCGGACTGTACCTGCAGTCTGTAATGTGGAGGCGACTTCTATCAGCTGTATTTCTGCTCTTCCAATCAAACATGACACTTCACTGTCATTTAAATACATGCAGATGTCATGAATGTCACGGAAACTTTTTCATCAGCTTCAAAAGACTTTGGCACAGATGCAAAATATCAAATGTTTGTTAGAATAAATTAACAAAAGGCATTGGAAACAGAGGCTGAGGATGCAAAATGGAACTACCACATTGGAAGCCTGGTTCAAAAGGCTTATTTATTTCCAGCATTGGCTAAAGCTGTGGCTTTCCACTGATTTAGCTGAAGCTGGACAAAAAGCACAGGGGAATTATTTTGACCTTAATTGTAATGATTTACCTTAATTCGGTTAGAAGCAGAATTATGCTAAACCCCAGAAAACACCTCCAACACTAGGAAAACAAAGTAAAAATACTCACATGGGATTGTATACTAATTTAATGGAAATAGCCCCTATTCTTATGCAAGAATTCCCTAAGATTTGCAGGTTATCAGGTCTGGCCCCTCTCCCAGGTGAAAACCAGACCTTTGGAACAAATCAAGGGAGCTCAGATGCTGTTCAGAGGGTATTCGCAAGAAACTCATGGCAAATTAATTGCAGAATAATTCATATAAATTATTGTCTGGGTAATTTTAAATAATGAGTTAAGCAGGAGAAAAGCACACATTATTACATAATTTGTTCCATCCAAACAGAAACATTAATAATGCTCAATAAAGGTAAAATAAATTGCACTTAGAGACTATTTAGTCCCATCTCAAACCTCACTGAAGGCAGCAGGAATGCTCCTCTGGGTCTGATATGGGCAGAATATGTAAGAGAGAGAGAAGCAGAAGATGGGCTGGGAGATGGGCTGTGCAACAAATCTATTTCCGAGACAGATAAAAATGTCAGTGGGTGATGAGCTCTGCAGGGAGGGCAGCTGGCAAGCCAACATGCAGTTCCACCCTATAAAGACCCCATTCTAGTGTCCACTGAGCTCTGCAGACTGTCCCTATGGCCTTGGAAGGTTGCTCCTGATGGTTGGAAGCTTTTGGAGGGTGAAAGAGGAGGAAGGGAGGAAATGGATCTTGGGATCATGTGTGGTGCTGTGATGCAGCACTCCAGACCTGTTTCCAGCTCTGTCACTACAATGCTGGAAAACCTTGGATGGATCAGATTTTGCTTCTCCTTCTATAAAGCAGAGATAGTGGTGAGAAAGAGGCACAGGCTTGTGGATGCAAAATAAGAGATTCCAGGCAACCGCTGTGAAATTGTCCATCTGAAATAATCTGTTTTAACCTTTTTTCTTCCTGCATTGATGATTTTGTAGATCTGCAGCCATACCAGCAGTTGCATTGATGCCACAGAGGGGAGAGGGTTTTATCAGCACGAGGGCATGGGCTGAAATCTTTTTTAGCAAAGGTACTTGGGGCTTCTTTGTAGAAGGCCTGCTTAATCAAGAACTCGGATAATAGTGAAGTGGCTGAGTTCACACGTAGGACGAGAAGTTTGCATTGATGTTAGTTGTTAATTAAAAAGGAGAACAAAGATAAGATGGTTTTAGGTTAGAATGTTTGTGCTGCTTGTTAGAATTCTTCCTGGTTAGTAAACCACCTGCGAGACTAAAATATAATAATAATAAAACTACCATAATGTGATGATTAAATGCAATGCAAGGTTGATTTTAAATATGAGTGCTTGCAACATGAGTAAGAGGTACACACCTGAAAAATGCACTTATTGGTAGAAAGAAAAACATTTGGGAAAAGAACATGTAAAATAGATAACATAAAACATAAATTACTGAAATAGGACTATTAGAAGAAGTCTTCTTGAGGTGATGAAATATGTTGCCAAATTCCTGGAGTTGTGGGGCTGGGTTACAAAGATAAGCAAGATGCCTTGAAGGAAAACAATTACTTTGATCCTGTACCTACAGTACTTTAGCTCTGCCTCTTGCTTTCTGCTGAGGAAGGCACGTGAGCTTCTGCAGTAGGTTCAGGTTTTGTGGCACACATAATCATACTCATTCACTTGCTCCTGGGGGAATAATATTCGTAAGACATTAATTATGTCCAGGGAGCAGCGCTGCACACGCTGAGGGAGGTTCAAAAGGCTGGTATGGCTTAAGCAGATTCTTACACTGACCACCTGCACACAGGCAGGAGGTGGAAGTTCTTGTTGGCCAACTTCTTCCCTCTTGCTTATCACTGCTTTACTTGGAAAAAGAGACAAGGCTCGAACTCTTAGAAGCTACTGGCAAGCCTTCGAAAGCATGAAAGTGTCTTCTACCTTATCACTGTGTTTGGGGCACACCTGCAGGAGCCCACTTGCCATTGTCCCTCTCAGGTATAAGACACATCAGTGCTAACACCGCCCTGGTGCTTCTTGAAGGTGCTTCCTTCCTTCTTGAAAGAAATTTTCAGTGACTACGGAAAGTGAGTGTGGAGTCCATTGGATGAGAATGTATCTCACCCACATCCAAAAGCATATTCATAGGCTGCATCTGACCACATGGGGAGGATGAGCAATGATAATGCCTCAGACATGTAGAGACAGATAAGTTTGTGTCCCATGTAGAGATATGGATGATTGTTGGTAGGGAGAGAGTTGGGGGAAAGAGGAACAGAGTGGATAACTAAAGAAGGCTCAGTTTGCTTTGGATCCTGACTATGATGGGCACATCTTGCACCTTGAACAGTTTTCAAAGCTAACTCACACTATTTCAGCACAGGCCAACTCAAGCCAAGGTGCCAGGTACACACGGCCCAAAATTTCTCCTGTTCTCTCCTAATTTTTATATCAGAGCTTGCAAAGGGCTCTCCTATATACCAGAACCTGAAACACAGACTTTGACCCCCAAATCTCTATGGCACTTTTAAAATCCCTTTCGACTGCTCCATTCACCTCCTTTTTTACATGTTCCTGGCAAGGTTAGGAACCATACTTCCTGCTATTACACAGAAAGAGACACAGCTTCCAGACTCTGTTTTGTGAGAAAAGTATCTGACCTGCCCTTCTCCCATTGTGTAACATTTTGTAATATTGTGCTAGATGGAGGTGAAATGGTCTGGCTTAAGCATACTCTTAAAATACTGAAAAAAAATGACGAATTGCTATCTGGATTGAAACCACATCTGGGGAACCTCTGCAGCAGTTAATGGAGAAGACATGGAGTGAAGACCTGATCACACAATAAAGAAGTGGTACTTTCAGTCCTTGGCAAGCAGATGGGAGGAAGCAGAGGAGAACTGCTAGGGCTGCCGAGAGCAGTGCTCACTGTTGGGGTCTGCAGCGTGCCCCCTGGCTTCAAATCAGCTCTTCAAAGCGATTTTTTGAAGGTGCAAATTCAGGACAATATGTTCTTGCTTTTGTAAAGAATCTCTCAGATCCGCAGGTTAAAAGCTGCTCATTACTATAATTATCCTTTTTGTTAATACACATACATAAACATCTAACTTCAGGTTGTTTCCAATGAGGAATACTTGAAGTGGCAATGCAATGGCTGCAGTACTCTCTACTTGCTGTTAGTCTACAAAATCAAGACATATGCTCATCATGGAAAGTTTGCACCAAGGTTCACAGTTTGGCTTAGGAAGACATCTTTTAGGAGTCAAGCTTTCAGGCCTTACAGAAACAGAGACCATGCCATCACTATCACATTGCTTACCTTGTCTGATCAGATGAAAAAAGGGCTCTCTGAGCCCAGGGAGTTTGAATTACAGAAAATCAAAATCCATTAAGCTGCAATAGATTCAAACTGTAATTGCTGCAGATTAGAATTCAGCGGAGAACTTTGCATAATGCCAAGAGGTGACCTTTTTCTGGGGTGCTCTCCTGTGATTGTTGGGACCTTGTAACAAATGCCTAGTGCCATTTAACGAAGGAATGACATATCTCTGATATGCAAATTTTTACAGCACAGCAATTAAGCGGTTTAGAATTTTACGACAGTGTTTGGGCTTTATACAACAAAAAAAGGGCCAATAAAGGGCTGTGATGGATGGGCTAATCCCCACTGGAAATATACCATGTAATCTCATGGAGACAATGCATTATGGATAGCATTGTGATTATTGGTGGTTAATATCTCCCCCTTCTCCTCCCACCCTCCCCTGCCCACAGCCTCCCCCTCCCCTGCTCACCGCCTGATGAAAACTGCATGGCTGCCACATTGTTGGGGGCACAGGCCTGGGATACAGATGGGAAAGTTGGGCCATTGCAATCTGCTGCACGCACGGACGACAGTGAAAAGGGGGCTTGCAGCGAGGCAGCTTGTCAGCAGGGGACAGGGCTGGGGTCCATATGCCTCTCTTCTTCTCCCTTCTGTCGTCGAGTCTGCTGCCACATCCTGCTGTCGGGGGACACTTTAATGATGAACATGTTTTAAACAGTTTTGCTTACCTAGCGACAGCTTTTCAGGGAAGGGGAGCTTAATTAGACACCTTCCGCAGTTTTGGTGGGTTGTATTTTTCTGCAGGTGTCTGTCTGTCTGTGGGTCCATCCACTGCCCTGCCCCCTGCAGCCGGGCACTGGGTGCAGCTGCAATCCTTGCGTCTTGCCATCCTCCACCTGCCACAAAGGGCGCATCACTTTTACTCCACGTGCCTCTGGCTGGCCATCCCTCTCCTTGCTGCTTGCAGCTTTTACCTGAGGTCTGCTGTGGAGCTGGCTGAGGTGTTTGTATCAAGCGTTACATCACATGCAGAGTACGCACAGTTTCAAGCAGGGTGAGAGAGCTGTGATAGGGGCTGATCCTGAAGTGTGAGGACAGTTGCTTTGGACACACGATAGCAAGATAAGCATTGGGAATTTTAACTATGTTTATGAAACCAACGTGTAAAATTAGAAGGAAGAAACATCTCTGACTGCTGTTTGGAGTGCCAAAGTAAAGTAATTTAAAGCCTGATGTCACCGTCTTGCTATTTGTTCACTATCTTAAAGAGTCAAATAAAGCTTGTTGTTTATATTTTTTTTTTTTCCCCGATCTTTTATACCCTTGGTTAGAGCTGCTACTGAAGTACTTTTTTATTTTTAGGACAGAATAGGGGACTGGGAAAAATCCAGTTCAGTTGTTTCTTTAAAGTATTTCTTAGGTGACAAGAAATTCCATCAGTATATGTTGTGGCCAAAATTAATTAAAGATTAATTTTACAAAACCAAAAATTTACAAATTTTACTAAAAACCCCATTGACAGTGGGATTCTGGGAAGCAAAAGCAGCATGGGGATTCCCAGGCAGGGATCCTTAAACTGGGAAGCATGTGGGACAGGGGGAATGAGATGGGAAGTAGATTTGCTGGGGCAAATACAATCTCTTCTACAACACAGGGGCCTTCCACCACCTGATTGACTCCTAGGAACCACAGAAAGCAGGACAGTTTGTGTGGAAGAAATTGTTTCAGCACTAGCTCTGATTTCCCACAACATCTCCTTATGGTCCTTTCCCAAACAGTATCCAGCCCTCACAGAGGGAAGTTTACCCTCACACCTGCCATTAGGCTAAGAGGGGCCCCGAGCAAACATGGTGTGCCCCCTCCTTTAGGCTCTCAGAGGTACCTCTTGTTACTTAATCACTAAGCTGCCCTCTCCCTGACTATTTCAATGAAGAAAGTATTGAGGGCAACAGCTGAAATAAACAGCTGGATAGACAGATGGATTGATGGGTAGATAGCTGGATATACAGATATAGACAGATATTGGGAAATAGGTATGGACAAGGATTTTAAACATCAAATGAGTCCTTTGCTAAGCTGGGAACAGTCAGCAAGAACTGTCCTGCTTCAAACCTCAGATCTCAAATAAGCTAAAACCCTTCTGAACCAGGAAGCACGATAGGCTAACTCTATTCTTGAGATACAAAGTATCATATGTGCTGGTCTTGGCAGGACACTGTAAATTTTTTCAGTAGCCAGGAGAGGGCATGGCCAAGGCCCAGATATTATTCTGTATCACCTTATGTCAATCCTGGGGGCCAAAGGAAGAGACTGAGGGGAGGAGGTTCCTTCTGGTCAGGAGAAAATGTGCCGCGGAAGATCTGGTATTGGTACGGGCTTTCCATGTACATTTTTTCTTTGTCTTATACCTTTGTTATTAATATTGTTGCTGTTAGTGTTCCTTTTCTTATCTCATTGCTGTTTCCAGTAAATTGTTCTTATCTCAACCCATGATCTTTGCCTCTAGGGCATCCAATTGGAGGAGGAGGAGGAGGAGGAGTGAGGAGTGATGTGGTTTTAGCAGGAGTACTAAATTGGAGAATACCATTTCTAAACCACAACACCGTGTCATGCAGCAACTTCATTACAGTTTCCTGTACAGGATAGGCCAAAATAAAAATCCTGAATAGCTGGTGGTTTGAGAGTAACATCTTTGCAGCTATGAGTGGGAAGCCCTTGAAATGTTTGGCTTCTGTGGAATTTTTAATATTGTCTTCTTCGGCCAGCTGACAAATATATTTCCTGAAAGGGTCAATTTCGCTCTACAACGCAATGGAGATAATCAAAGGAAAGGAAGCACTTCTAGCAGTGAGTCTGTCTGTCTTCAAAGGAGTGACATAAAAGAAGTGAGAAGGTTCTTGCAATTTTCATGTTTTAAAATATGGAAGAAAATACTGGAATACAACCCGTTGTATGACAGATGAGAGACTGTGCCAGGAGAAGGATGAGTAAGCCATCTCAGTAGCAATTTCCACTTTGTCCCTTTCACTCCTGCGAGGAAGAGTCCCTTCACAAGGCATTGCAGTTCCTATGGATGGGGAAAAGGGCCCTTGGCAGGTTAGTCGCTTTGTCTCTGGGAGACCTTGGCCATGCTGTTTCCTTCAATCTGCTCATCCAGACAACTTACTTGACAAATGCCTAACCTAGTTTTCACCTGATTCAAGATGGTCCTCTGTATCTTTCTCACTTGCAACAACCCAGTGTGCAGTTCCTCATAAGAAGGACAACTGACTACCTGGCATGGATCACCACTCCCTGCTAGTTGTCACAGTGGCAAGTGTGAAGTAGTGAAGCCTGGAAAAAATTACGCATCGTTATTTTCTGATCCTGAATGGAAGTGGAAGAACATGGCAATATTTGGTGTTCAATAAAAATACTTAATAGCACCTGGGTCATGCCACCGTGGGGAAGCCTTCCTCTTGCTGCCACCCATGTGTGGGTACAAGCAAATGTTTGTGCCAGCAACGTGGTACAGCTTTATTGATTGCGGCAGTAAGAGATGTGAGAGGATGGTTGGCACTTGTTTACAGTAATGGAAGTACCTGACAGTACTAACCAGGGAATCCCAGGCAGCACTAACTTGGTGATATCTTTAAGGATGACAAAATTAAGCTGTGATGTTAATATCACCTGTTGCAAAATGTCAACAAAACCACTGAACCCCATTAGAAGATAAGAGTCCTCTCCAGCTCCTGGGCTCCCTCCCCTGCTTGGTAACATCTGTGAAACTTTTGCATTAGAATTTGAGTATCTAGAACAGAGATGGTGAGGTAACGTGTGAATCTTCAAGGAAAAGTCATCTTTTACCTGAATCTAAACAGAAGTGGAGTGACTCAGCTTATGGAACATTTGGAACCAGACAGATATATTAATGAATTTAACTGAAAGTTTTCCCCAAAGTGTCAAGACTGCTCATGGGGTGAAAAAATGTCACCTACAAGGTGCAACAGCTCTCAGCATTCAGACTCTAAACCCAAGGTCACAATTGATCAGGTTTCTTGAAGATTTTGTGAAGCTCTCAAAGTAGCTTTTGTTTACAAAGTTGCAATGATTCAGTCATGGAAATTATCTGAAGTCACCACATGAGATAGTCTTTTTTCTTTGCTTTAAACTCTCTTGAAAGACAACTATAAATTAAATTAAATAATTTCCAAGCATTAAAGGATTTCCAAATAATTTCCAAAGAGTACTTTGAAAATCCCTGCCACAGCAACTGCAAGTCACAGGTCACAAAATGGTGTGCAGCCTTCAAAAAAGGGGATACTGTTCATTTTGGTAATCTCCATGTAAAAAACCTTAATATACATGCAAATTGCATTTCTACCAAGATATTGTACACTTGCATCTTCAGTTAGTGTTGCTTTGTGTTTTTCATTCTTGCATTTTGAGTAACTGGTAGATGTCATAATATCACAGTTCTGCTTGCTTTTCTGAAGTGTGCAAAAAGTCACTCTTCTTTTGTTGCTCAGCAAAACTTGTGACATCAGGAAAGTTAACTCCCATGGTGGTGGTGGCAGAGAAATTGTTTTCACCGTCTTGAATAACAGAAAGGTATATAGGTGAGACAGGTTAGACAGATCAGACCTGAGACCATTTCAGCGCTCCAAGCCAAATGAAGTATTTCCTATTCGAATTATGAGCAATATAATTTTAAGTTTTATCACCAAACACTATCAGTGCTGTCATTCAAATCTCTGTCGTTCCAGTGCCTGAAACACTATGCTGGCGCATGTTCATACCACAAATGTGTTGTTCTTTTTTGAGGACAACCAGTTCCTTCTGTTTCTAAGGCAGGACGGAAGGTGGCTATTGCAAAAAGAGACTGAACATAAATCAGATTGTTTTCTCAGAGTAGTTTATTTTTATTAAGGACTACTATTCTGTTACACTGTTACCCATGCTGCCACTGAAAATAGCGGAAGTAAAAGAAAACGTAGAACGGAAGTTCCAAAAGTCTGTGAATTTCCAGATCCCAGAGAAGATAAATAATATGTTTGGTTCAAGAATAAGCAAATAATAAGTGTGAAGAAAGCTTAAATGAGGTTGGGTTGATAACACATCTTTCTGTATGGAAAGAAAGAGGCCAAATTTAGAACTAACCAAATAGTTCATTCTCCCAGAGTGGTGTGGGAGATGCATGACTTCACATGGATCTCGTTATCTTGGGATCTGCCTAAAAACTTGCCAAAATAATGATGCAAATAAGAACAATATCTCTGGTTACAATGAAAAGAAATTGACATAATCACGAGTTTCTAATTCAAAATATAAGCTAACCTACAGTTCACTGCAACTGCAAAATAGTGAGTAGGTTATTCCTCTGTGCTGCCTTTTTTTTCTGCCATTGTTTTATTAGAGGTGATAGTGGATCATAGTATTCATCAGTTTTACCCAATTTGATACTGTATGTGGGCATCTAGATAAAATTTGGATGTGTTCATTTTTCACATCTGTATGTTGTTCTGAAAAACAAATCAGCAACTTTAACATCACAGTAATTTAGGGCAGACTATTACAAGTATCTGATTTTGGTGGTATCACTAAATGACTCAAGTGCTACCTAATTTGTATGTATTGGGGGAAGAGGAAACAGGTTGGTGGTCATTTTTATTCATGCAAAAATGGAGCTTTCAGCTACAACATTGCATCAGAAATGCGATTTTTTTGTTTCCTCTTACCTGCATCAGGTTTTCTTTGGTGTTATGTTTGGGGTATAATGTAATTATATTCACAGAGTTGCTGTATGATTTTAATTACAGAAAAGAAGAAAAACTTCATGGCAAGCCAACAAACTTATTATATTTTTAATTCATCTCTGGATTTCTCTGGATCACTTCATGTTTCTGGAGCCAGTGCTGCTGACTTCCTTCCTCTACTGTGGAGGGAAATCAACTTATGGTTAGGATTATGGATGAGACAACCCAGGAGAAGAGGGACAAAAATCACGTGAAGACAGAGTTTTAGCTTAGATAATTTCCCACTTTTCCCACTAACATCATGTGTAATTTGGGATGAAACGGATAAAGTATGTTTTTTCTGAAAGAAAACACTAAGGCACAGTCAGGTGAGTGAACCACCACATGGGATGAAGATATGGAGTCTGAATTGGATGTCAGCATCCCGTAGGAAAGCAGGCACGGGTCAGACAGGCTTGACTATGGCACTCAGGTTTCTTTACTTCTAAGTATGAGCAGCCGCCCGATGATTTACAGCCCTCAGATTTATGCACTCTAATTTCTCGCACTTCGTTAATTTGTCTCGTGCTTCTGAACGTCCCGGGCTCTGCCGCGCTTAAACGGCTCATTTTTCTCTACCTTAGTCACAGCCGGGTGACAGCCGCGGTGGCGAAGTGACAGCGGCAGGCGGTGATGGATGGCAGGGGAGAGATGTGCGAGGAGAAGGACAGGGGAGGCTGGGAAGGCGGGGGGGCGTGCTCCGTGCTGGGGGGACGCTGCGCGGGGAGGTGGCACCCGGGGGTGCTGCGTTTGTGGCGAGGCCATGAGCCGCTGCAGTCAATAGATGGCACTGCTTGGTTTGGTGTTACAACTTTGCGGCATTGGGAAGACAGGCGGGAAGCTGCTGGAGTTGGCAGCTTAGCCATGCTCGGCTCTGCCTGCTCGGACTTCATTGAAGGAGCTCTTGTTAAAACAAACAAACCAAGCTCCCCCGTCCCCGATGCACCCCTAAAGGGGCTGCTTTCCTCCCCACAGCAGCGGCAGTGGGGCAGCCTGTGGCGGGTGACAGCCTCCCTTCCTCCTCTCCCCGCTGCCTCAGCAAAACCACAGATCTCGGTTTAACAACGTCTCCTGTCCTCTTGCGAGCTGATCCGCTGGGAAGGGGGGAGCATCCGGGGGTCCCAAAGGCTGGTCCAGGCTTTGTGGCTGCCGTCGGGCATCTGGGCACAGGGGCAGGGCAGCTGGGGGAGTGCGGGGACTTGTGAGCTGTTAACAGCCTGTCCGATTCCATGTGACATCCTTAGTCCATCCGAGAGTGCTTCCCCCTGGCCCGAATTGACCCCGGATACCAAAAATTGGTAGAGTATCTGGAAAGTGCCCACACTTATTCTTGTTTTGAGAGAGCTTTGAAAAATACCCGGTCAAAAAAGCCTGGAAGAGTGGAACAGATATTTGGCTTTTCCAGAGAAATGACAAAGATTACAAAATAATCAAGGATTTTTAACCTTCATTAGCACAGTCCAGTGTGCTACACTCAGTTCACATGGCTGTGGACCTCTTCCCCACCTCACTATGGCTGCACCCACCATTGCTAATATTTGTTTGGCCATGTTGCCCATAGCCAAAAGTATCCTTTATTTTAATGCATGCGTCCCCTAAACCTCACTTCCCCCATCATTAATATGGGTAGGCACAGCATGATGAGGTAATTTTTATGGAATACAATTCAGACAAATTGAATTTGGAAAAAGCATCCTGCTAAGATGGTGACTGGTTGATAAAACTGTATTCATAAGTAATACAGCGTGGACCTGATTCCAGTCTGTATACACTCATTCACAGATGTTATTAATTGACAAATATATTAATGCAGTTCAACAAATCATTTGTGCCAAGGATTGAATACATCCAATACTATTAACATTGCTTACTTTGCCGCAGAACCTTGGAGACCTTGTGAGAGATGGTACTCATTTTGCTAGGTGCTGTATGAATAAAAAAAAAAAAAGTGTCACTGCTCTACAGGAATGTAAGAAAAGTTGCAGATTGGAAATCGTTTGAACACAGACTCAGAGAAACCCAAATGTGCTTGAAATCCCAAATGCACAGTTAGCAACTAGGTTTGGCCTCTCCTTCATTAGAAAATGCTGTAGCAGCCCCAGCCCCGCTCCAAATCACAGCAGTAGACAGGGGGGAGTTAGGAGGGGGTCTCAGCCCTGGCTGGGTAAAGCCACCTTTGCAGGAGGATTGCTAGTGAGTTGAGTGGGAACAGATTGCATTTGTCATGTGCTGGGATTTAGTTTCCACACGCAGTCTGGTGGGGGTTTTCAGCATTGCTCTACAATGTAATTTGTGATTTACTCCATGGTTTATTCCAGCAGCAGTGCTGAAATCAGGTTAGGCTTGCTTCCTGATGTTGCAAAATCTAAAGGTGGTTTTTGTAGACAGAAGGGTGTACTTCCTGACAACTTACACTGTTCTTATCAGGAATAACAAGTAAGGTCATGAGGCTTTGCATGAGGATTTTCTTGTAATAGTTCTTCGTTGCAGGTCTTTTGAAATCAGCAATGAGAGATATTCCCTTGTAAGAGAGAGTGAGGATTTTTTGCAAAGTTTTATCATGTTGTACTCTAACAAGCCCTCCTAGATGATGGAAATAGGAAGCACTTCTTATACAGCAATCATCCCAGGGTACAGCTGGCATGAGTGTGCTATGGTGAGGGCTTTGGCAAGGAATTCACTGCAGTTCATTGCAGATTAGAGCAACAGGAAAATTAGTGAAGTTGCAGCACAAGAGAAAGACAGATAAAGCTGAACACAAAGGCAGAGATTTTAGTAACAGTATTTGAGAACATGTTAGTACAAGAACAATGAGAAAGGTGTTAATGCTGTGTGGTTGAAGTCATCTTGAAGTTAGCAGTACTGAGCAGAGCGAGAACAATTGTTATATCAGGGCCTTCCTTACAATCTGGACTCCAATTTTGCTGCTGCTGGCGTGCAGAGTTAGCAGTCAGGAGAAATGATGTCTGTATAAAATACAGCTTTAGCATTGCAGACAGATTGCAATGTAGGCAAATGCAAGACATAATAAACAAAAGAAGGAAAAATAGTTAATGACAAAAGGCGAGAAAACCACCTTAACCCCCAAATGTGTAACCGCCCTCAAGCTGTCTCACAGATTTCAACTCAGTAGGAGCCATGCAATGAGGCAGTAGTGTGCAGTTCATTGCTCCTAACTGAGTGCTGAAATAATACACTTGACATTAGGATTGTATATGATGATTTGTATATTATCAGTGGAGCATATGTGAATATGCCCAGAATGGCAGGAGAAATTAAGTACTTCAGTCAGGTATAACCCAATGCTTCTGCAAACTGGCTGAGTTTTGCTGAAGTACTGAAGCTCCAGCAGTCCATACCATAGGAAAGTCTGATCCAAAGCTTTTATGTACCTGCATAACTGTTGCTCTGTATATAGCATGCCTCTCTGTGCCACTGTGTCCTGAGCTGCTTGTTCAATTGCCAGCATATAAAGAAGTACAAAAGGCTGACTCACATCCCAGTCACCACTGTTAAACTTAGTAGGAAAAACTTCAGAGGTACAGGAATTTTCAATTTGATTTCAAATACTATATTAGACATTACTTGTATTTATTTCCAGGAGACGGCAAAGCCAGAGTGCATGCATTGAGAAAAAAACTAAACCTTGCTGAGAGTAGTGAAAGTTCAGGGGAACTCAGCTGCTGATGAATTACTTGATAATCTGCCACAGGTATCTAACAGAATAATGAAACATTTCAATGAGAAATAAGTTAAATTAGAGACTATTGCCTATATTTTTGATTTCCACAATCTGCTGGATCTTTACCTTAAAACTTTACATCTTTTAGCAGAAAAATTAATTTCTCTTTCACAAGTTCCACTTAGATTTTGTTGCTAATAAACCCAAGGATGTAAATACTATTAAGTACAAAACAGCCTGCTGCATAATTGTTTCAAAGCAATTACAGATTATATCGAGCCATTCGTTGAGCAGAAACAGTTTTTTCCAAGGCACCAGCTCCCTGTACCTTGAAATTTTATTAGTCTAAGAATTTCATGCACCATATGTTGTAATACGAGACTAGCTGCAATTGAACAAACAACTTTCTGATATATAAGTGAATGATAACCTGATTTTAAATGTGTTTATCTAATGAGATAGTAACTGTAATTTACAGCACGTATAAAAACTCCCACTGTTACTCCTGGTGCACCTTTTGGCTAAAAAGGGTGATGTGCTGAGATATGCTAATGAATATCATCTTGGTTTTTACCAAGTCAGTAATAAAATTTGCATTTGATATTGTGCACAGTAAACTGGGTTATTAGCCTTGAAAATGAGTCTCATAAAATTTAAATATAGGCTTAAATCATATTAACTGTCCTGTAGGTTTTCTGAGAGGCTTTAAAGCATTGTGCTCTCATTCTATAGCGTCAAGCATGCAGATGTCATTTTGCCTTCAGGGGTGCCCCAAAATACTCACTTATTGGAACCTGCAGGATGAGCAGCAGATCGACCCCTTCTTTCACGCTTGGGGAAGCAGAGGTAGTTCTGGGGCTGGGAAGACTGCAGTGGGAAGTAGGGGCTGGAAAGGGGAGAAAGTACTGTTGCTTAGGTGTTGCCTGTGGGCTTGGGCAAGACAAAGCAAAGGGTTCAGTCCTGCATGTCCAGCCTCACTGGTGTGATCACCCATTACCACATGTGGGCTGAAATGTTTGTGTACTGGGGTCACGTCTGGTGCCAAAGTGGTTCTGTTGGTCCACAGGAATGCTGTTTCAACTGCACGGTCACAGAAGAGACAAGAATTTGATCCCTGGTGTTTTGAGTGAGTAGAAGGCATTGGAAACACAGATCTGCACTGTGGACAGATGAATCTGATTCTCAGTACTTTCAGAGGGCAAACTGTTGGAGAGGAAGATGGGCAAAGCTGAAGAATGATGGCCTGTCTCCAGCTGGAGGGAATCCCTAGTCCCAGAAGTGCTCAGGGACAAACTGTGTTGAGCTTGGTTCTGTCCGGCACTTGGCATCCTTGTGCACATCAAGGTTAGGTCTTAAACACTTTAGAACATGTCTTGTAAAACTTCTGTCTGTTTTAAAAGGAAGGTTGCACACATACAGATTGCTTACATGGTATGCCAGGCCTTTTAGTTCACTTTGTGAGACCAAATCTTCTAGTAAAAGCTGATGTTTTCAGGGAAAGGAGGACATTTCTTGCAGCTGTTGTCTATCACCAGTGCAGTGCTGACTCTTCTTACTTAGGAGTCTATTTAACCATTATGCTTCTCTTCTTTTACCCAACATAATGTTGTAATGTTTGCTAGAAATCAGACTCTTTTTTCCAACTGGTTTCTGTGATTGCTGTAGGTCAGAGGGTAGGTTTAGTTTACCTACTAGGATGACTTTTACAGTGAACGTGGTGAGACACTGCCAGTGAAGTTGTGGATACCCCATGTGTGGAAGTATTCAAGGCCACATTGGATGGGGCTTTGAGAAACCTTGTCTAGTGGAAAGTTACAGAGGAGTTGGAACTAGATGATCCATGGCAGAGGAGCTGGAACTATATGATCTTTTAGGTCCCTTTCAGTCCAAACCATTCTGTGGTTCTGTGATTGTCAGAGAAGCTTTGTCTCAGAAAGAAACCTCCGTTTCAGTCAGTCAGGTAATGATAGCATTGCATAATATTATTATAGTTGTACTACTGGCTATATGTCCATCTGGAAGATGTTGCCACTTTGAAGTGAAGCAGAGTCAACATGTATTCTGTGCCAAAAAATGTAGTGAACCTGTTTGCTTATCTATGTGATGTTGTCTACTCTTACTCTTACTCTTACTCTTACTCTTACTCTTACTCTCTCTATTCTTACGACACAAGCATAACAGGGATAAAATTACAGTCTTGTAACAAATTATTTAATCTCAACTCTTCTTATCAATGAAAGTGTCTGGACATGGTGCAGAGTATTAGACAAGCAGCTTCAAAGCGTGGTGCCTGCTGCCTTCAGGGTAGGGCTCTCACTGACACTGAGAAATCAGCCTTAAAGTCTGATGTATGGGGTTGAACATGCCAACCATGCTGCTGCTGGCATTTATTACTAATAACTCCAGGAATTCTTTATAGTATTATTATAAAACAACTTTTAAAGTAAAATTATTTTAGCATAATCAATGTTATAAACAGCACTTACATAAACAGGAACATGGTTCTCTTCTGCTACCCACTGAACAAAACCAGTATTGTAATACCAGGACTCTGTGATGCTTCATTGGGATAGGCTGAGTGCCAAGACACCAGTCCTTGAAAAGTGGAGGGGAAAGGAAAAAACAAAACCAGAAAAGAAAAGCAAAACATTCTCCTAGCCTGGAAAATGAAGGATTTCCTGACAGTGCAGGAAATCTAGGTGCTGCACCGTTAGGCAGTTTGCACTGCCCTTCCCACAGTACTCTGTCTCCGTCTGTTCCAGTGTATTACGATTTGGCAGGCACCCGAGCTGCATTATGTAGTGTTAAAAGAGACTGACACTTCCTTTGGCTGAGACATCTTTCCCGACTGAGCCTTCCCTGCTCCGCTTAAAGAAGAGGAAGTACCAGGCTGGTTCCTCTTGTTTGACTGCTAATGACCCAGCTCCACAGACCACCTAGCAGATCCTTCCTGGTATGGCTGGCTGAGGAATTAGAGGATTGCTTTATTACTAGGTTTATCTAAAGCAACTATACCATTTCTAGATAAGGATTCCCCAGGAGAAAAATTAATATCTCAAATGTTAATCACCAAATTTGGTTTTGCTTGACTTCTGTGCCAGTAAGAAATTTTTCTTTGGGAAAAGGTGACAACACAAAAGACATAACTAAGGGCTTGGATATTGGCTGAATAGTTTTGACTTTCTTTTGTCATTAAAAGCAGCTGAAAGGAGCTCTTCATCATCATTAAGGGTTCCATGGTATCATGACTATGAGCCCTGCTTGAGGGATTGTGTCTGACTGGGACAAGCACAAGAGTATCAGAATAAGGTGTAAACCCTGATTTCATCCCTGATCTTCCTGAAGGCCTGGGCTCCTCCTTGCTCCTTCCTGGCAGAGATGGCTTCTCCTTCTATGCAAGTATCATTCAGGGGAGGGTGGATGGGAGAGAGATGGTTTGGTGGCAGGGGGCAGGTTTGAGGCTCCACTGACTTCCTGCCATGGTGCAGGGGGAAAAACACATCTTTAGACTGCCTTCAATCTAATCTCTGTTGCACGCATTTCATGCCAGAAAATATAGATTTTTAATTTACCTGTGCCAGGATGATGCCTTCAAGTAACTTTTGACTGGCTACACTGATTTGTGGAAATAGCAATATAAAGGAGTGAACACCCAGAGAAAGGAAGACAGTTTCAAGATAGGTCACAAGTGGAGGTAGAGTATCTGTATAACGAGTAAGTTATTCCCTTTAGCTTTCCTGGCTGGTCGCTGGTAGCATTAAAGTGAAGCACCATTGCAAATCATGCATGTAGAAGTCATCATGTAGAGGTTTTTTCTTCTTTAGGTTACCCTCGTGTATCCTCAAAATATGGAAGATCCTGCTCATTTTAGCCCTCAGTGCTGGAATGCCTCTGTCTGTACCAGCATATTCTGTCCCCATTGTCACTATGAAGTGTAACAACACCGGTGCTTTATAGGGGTAAATCAGGGGTAAATTGAGCCCTTCTTTAGCAAGCCTTGAGTTCACAATGCCAAGATATGCTGAGCATAAGAACTCATGCGGGGAAAAAAAAGGGCCAGAACAATAGTGACACTGTGTGGAGCCAGGTTCTATATGCAATCGCACAATCTCAGGAGGTCCGTGAAGAAAACACAGCATGCAGTATGGTGGATGGGTGTGTAAGCACAGGATCACCTATTGTGTTGTCTCAGAACCATATAAGTATTTCTGGGGAAAAAAAAACCAGCACCAGAAGTAAACTGCTGTTGTTCGGTGGGAGGAAAGAGAATTTAGGGACAATTTTTACTAAGCCCAAACTCAGATTTTCAAATTTGGCTTTACACTCAAGGAAACAGAAGAACGTGAAAAGAGAAGAATTGAAAGGAAAAGAAAACTGTGTGATGGTTTTGTTTGGACAACTACTTTTTGTAAAAATAACTATTTTGCCATTTCTAGAAATCATATCTGTTTTCAGTATTTCTAAATATACCACATATTTATTAAGTGTTTATAAAGGCATGTAAAAATTACTTTTATATATATATATATGTATGAATACATATGCACACATGTGTGTAAAGTAAGACTATTTCTCAGGCTTATGTACACAGCTGGAAAGAGCCAGACTTCACCCTGGAAAGTTTTTGATGAAAAAGGCAGAAGAACTTGAATGGGAAACTCTATCTCCTTGTTTTGTCAAAGTGCTATCACTGTGATACCAACAGCCACAAAGATTAGGTGACAAATCAAAGTCCCAGTATCACAGAAAGTCTGGCAGTGCTGTCAGCCTAGTTAATCTGTAGTTAATCTGTAACTTCATGTCAGGAGCTGAAGACATCCAAGTCTTAAACTGTGCTATGCTGGAAAAAATTTCTCAGAAAATTTCAGTCTGCTAGTGATAGTAGAAAGCTGAAGTTGTATCCATGTTAAAGGATCCTTATGTCTCTGGCTTTAAAGTTCTGATAACCTTCATGGCTATGTCCAGACTGTAGAACAAATAGGGTCTGAGGTTGGAGACTTGTTGGAAATAACAGTGTGCCTCTTGCTTTGAGCTACCCAGCTTTCATCTTCTGGAAACTGGAACAGAGGAGGTGCCATCATAGTGTGCATCAATTCTCCATCTTCTTGTGTATCTGGAAGGTGGTAGATGCATGTGCCTGGATACAGGAGTTCAGAAACACTCTTTTGCCCCAAATAGGCTGTACTGCCTTTTTAGCAGGTAATTTTATGCCCTTTCCATGGAGGAGAGAATAATAGTGATACAGGGAGAAGTTAGAAGACTTAGAAGATAAATTCCTCAGACGTATTCAGGAGATAGAGTGGGTCTGCTCTGCTGGAGCAGGGGGAAAAGGAAGCTCACCTCCTCAGCAGCATGGCCCCAGGTGTCCACGTACACACCAAAGGAAGTTGGACATAGAAGTTTCACAAGTAAAGTCTGTGTGGTACTGGCGATATCTTTTTTATAGAATAAACATCCTGCTTCAGCCAAATGCAAACTAGCAATCTGTACACAGTCTGAAGAGGTGGTCTTTGTCCCCCAGATGAGCAGGTTATGAAGTTTAGCAACTGAAAATGTTTGGCTGATGTTTTAACTCAGCCAATCCACACAAAACAAATAAACAAACCTCAACACCAAAATATTTCGAAGTACTGTTCTCCGCAAAACCAGCCATAGTAATAACGGGATACAGCAGCCTGAAAGACTGCCCATTTTATGGCACAGTGCATCCTCTCTCAAACTACTCAGCACATCTTCTCTCAAAGGTTACAGGATTGCTTAGCAAGCAAGGTGACCTGACTACACAGTATGTAAGAGAAGGCAGAAAGAAAAGAATGCATACATATGTTCATGGGTTTTATGTGGTGGGGTTTTTTTTAGAACAATTTTCTTCTACAGAATTTCTAAAAGTAGTCCTTTTTTTTTTTAAATTTCTAGAATAGGTTATTTTTTCTGTGTAAGTGAAGTCAATTATCCTCCTACCTGTTGTTTTGTTTCAACTTTATCTGAAAATTACTGTGCCTGTGAAACTCCCCGTTTCAGTAAGAGAAGGCTTCTGGCCCACTTGATCACTGTGGGAAATCAGGACATGAGCAATTGGGCTCAAACCCCAAAAGAAAGTGTAAAGAATAACTCAAGATATAAACAAACTGTGTGTTTTTTGTGGGCTTGGCTCACAATGTGTGTGATGTGCAATGGACCATCTTTTACCCTCCTGTTATTTAGACAGCACTGATGATATTGGGTCAGTCTTGCCTGAGACCTGGGATGAGCTCCTTGGTAGCCCTTCAGTCCCAATGCCAAGACTGAGTGCTTACCCAAATCTTCCTGCAGAACCCTCCAAGCAGAGGCTGGCTAGAGATGCCCACCCCCCCCTCAGTCCCAAGGGTGAGCTGGAGCCACAGCCTCTGCCAAACAGATGCTTGCAGGCACTGCTGAAGAAACTCAATATGGGAAATTCCTACAATTGTGTAGTTTTGCAGATGAAACCAATTTGCTTTTAGTCTGGTGGGAGCTTGATGGCTGGTACTCCTGTAACTCTGCACCTTCCCTGGGTCATTAATCATCTTTGCCTCTGAGATGGACTAAGCAATGGATAGTCTGGTTTGTTCCTCTGTGCATGAGAGATACAGACATTTCCTTTCCTGACCATGATGCATGCACAGTAATCCCTGTGTCACTGGTTTACACCATTAGGCAATACGTTACGTGTGGTGTATTTTCTTTAAAATACTTGCAAATAGAGGGTGTAAAGGAGTAACAGCTCATTCACTGCTTGCCTTTTAGCCTGTGGGACATTCCTTTGCAAGCCCAATGGTCACATACGGCATTTCTAATTTCAGCTACAGTGATATAAAAGGCACAAAGACCAGTTTCCCCTGAAGCCATCAAGATTCCAGGTATTACTTCATGAGGCGTGCCTTTAGTGTAAACTCCATCAGAGTTTTGCGGGGGAATTTTTATAAGGCTGTAGGAGAACGAGGGTCATGGACTCTGATCAAGAGCAAGCCTAGTAGTTCAAAATAAATCCCTTTACTCACATAATCTTCTATATGAAAAAGGGTGGGGGAAAGCAAGAAGGAAGGAAGGAAAACCTTGTCCATTTTGGCCAATTGGAATAGTTTTCCATATGTTAAAATAAAATATTCATCAAATATAGCTTTTCTGGCACTAGCTCTATCACCAAAGTGAATTTTATTTACATGTCTCAGAGTCCCACTGCAGCCCAGCACGGTTCTGTCTGCCACAGCTGCAGGCACGTTTCCTCTCCCTGGCTCCGATCCGCATCGCTTCCCTCATTCGAAATGTTAACAGAAGGGACAAAAGAGATGGACTTTCAACTGGTCCTCACCACCGATGTGAACAGCGCTACTGACAGTGCTCGCCAGGTTTTGCTGGCCATAGGTGCCTGAGCTAACAGTGCAAAGGGAGCAAAATATTCTGCCTGTTGGGGAGAGCACGAGGCACCCAACCCACCAGGGAAGCAGAGTTGTGCCCGACACCTTCCCACACTAAAACGTGACACCCAGCATGTCTGCAAGGGTTTAAAAACCCCCTCCGGGCTGCGGAGGGCCGTGGGGGGTTAATGCGGAGCTGGGTTGCCACAACACTGGAGGCATTCAGAGAAGAGGGCTGCGGTTGCTGCATAGGCACATTTGGCCCAGGTTGCCAAAGAGGCTGTGTGTGTTACTGCAGAGGAGTACACTGCCTGCCACTGTTGGGCTATTAGTATGGAAATGAGGCATGTGTGTGACAGGTGGCCTTACAACCAACACAATTAACTTTCTCCATTAGCTGACGCACTGACAAAACAGATGCAGCATCAATAAGCACCAAAAAACCCACAAACACTGAATAGGAATGACACGTTGCACACCCCTATTATTTATAAGGAGGAACAGCATAATTTCTTTGGGATGCAGTGGTGAGTAGGAAGTGTTTGGGTTTTTTCTCCCCTGATTATGATGTTTGTTTGCTTTCTTAAAATTATCATTTTAATCTTGAACTTTATAGAGGCATTGCTGCGAACTTTAAAGATCTCTCAGTGATGCACAGCAGTCTCAGGAAGGTTTGTCACAGCTGTTGGGTAGGAAGAACACAGATCCTTTGATAGGAAGTAATTCCAAGTTGCAGAAGTCATCTGACCAGGTTCTGAACTATAGAGAATTGCTTCCCAGCCCTCCAGTACAGCACATTTTAGTTGCCTCTGACAACACTGGTAAGGACAGTTAAGGTGGAGCAGCTGGTCATATCCCTAACATGAGTTAAAGGGCTCGTGGCTCAGCTGAAAACATGGAGTTGGGAAGGAACACTTGGCATATTAGATTGCAGCAGAGGAGCATCTCATGTTGGCTTCAAAGAAAATCAGCTTAAATATTGGTTGTTCATAAGAAGTAAATAAAAAGAGGGGATAGTTGGTTTTGGTTTTGAATGTCATGATTTGGTTATTTTTCTCAGTCAAGCATCTCCTCCTGACAAGGTGTATGAACCATACTGGGGATTTAAATAAAAGCAACAACTTGAACTGTCTGAAATGGGGAACTGTAATGTAATAATGAAAATTTGCATAACGGCCTCCTTATGTCAGCTGGTACCTCGTGAAATATTTAGAGATGCACTGAGTAGTATCCTTGGCACATCCAAATTCTCATTGGCCTTTGGCTCCACTGGTCTACACCAGAGTTTTCCCAGGTTAAAGTCACTAAAGATCTCATCCTGTATTATCCCAGTATGAAAATGTCCTGGAACACAGCATCAGCTGTCGGGTTGCCCTGGCAGCATACTAATTCATGGCATATGGATGGCCTCCAATTAGGAGGATGTTTGAGGAGATAGAGCACTCAGTCTGTAAACCAGTCCAGTACTGCCCTGATTAAAACCCACTGACCATCTTTCACTGGCCTACAAAGTGATGGGTGGGAGTCAGCACCGCATCACAGACAAGGAGCTGCTGTCCTGACTGTGGACATCAGTGCTGGACTGTCTGCAAGTGCCAAGATGAGCTGCATCAAGCTGGTCAACTTCCGCGCTGATGAACTGCTTTCTGGCCATCCGTCTACTTTGCACTATTTTCAAGTGCACAGAGAATTCTGACTGCATTTTACAGCTGCAGATTTGGAGCCAGGCTTTTCTCAGTGGTGCTGAGCAATAGAACAGGAAGCAATGGGCAGAAACAGGTGCACAGAATGTTCCACCTGAACATGAGGAAGAACTTTTTTGCTGTGTGGTGACTGCGCACAGATTATCCAGAGAGATTGTTGAGTCTTCTTCACTGAAGCTATTCAAGAGCCATCTGGATGCAACTCTGGTCCTGCTTGAGCAGGGAGATTGGACCAGATGATCCACTGTACTCTCTTCCAACCTTACCCTGCAACAGGAGAATAGATCCAGTGGCAGCAAGGCCAGCACTAGGCTGGCCATGGTGGAAAGCATGAAATCTTACCTAGAAAGTAGTAGCTCTCTCTCCATAATAATTACGTGAGCTATTAATTTTTTTATTTTGTGTGGTGCCTTGGGATACATGCCATGGAAGACCTTGCTATTAAAGCATACTTTAATTGATTGAATTATGGGACATCCAAAGCACAAAACCCCTGCTAATCTAATTAGATGCCCTAGGTTATGCATTTTCTTCTCCCTTCACTGTAGAGCCGATTTCCAGCTCTGGTGTGCAGGTGTCTGCACTGTCAAGCTTCGCTCCAAGGACCTTGCTCCATAACCCAAGCCACATAAAGCTAGGTGGACTTTCGCATCCCACTCATCTATCTGACCACCTAATGGATCTCAACATGTAGGTGTTAATGAGGTGGTGTGAATGAAGTTGTCTCCAGGGAGGGGGATGTGAAATGGTGTGAAGGTGGGTTGTTCTTAATGGGAAATTCCCATTTCACTGCCTCCCTGTGACTAAGGAATGCAGCTAAGGTGATTGACAGACAGACAGCCTCTTGACTCAGGTCAGGGGGCCTCTTCCACTTCGGCTGTGATTTGGATGGAGTGACTGAATTATGGATAATAGCACAACTGAAATTTCCTGGTTCTCCCTGTTCCCACTTGGGGAGCACTGTCTGAAAGGTTCATGGAGCATTGTTCCATCTCCTGGGTTTTGCCAGTTTTATAGCTATGATTTATTTGTGCATGATTTATTTGAGGCTACAAGCAAGATTTTTAGAAGGAAAGGAGGATTTTTAGAAAGTATGATGAAACAAAGAAAGGGACTTTTTTTTCTGGTGTTAATTAGATCCATTTGGCAATGCAAGTAAATAGCCACTTGTTTGCATGCACTTGTGGAAACATGCATTTCAGTAAATGTTCTTAGAAAAGCAAAGAAGAGGAGTGGCTAGGATATTCAGCATCCACTCAAAAATAATAGTTCCCGTATTTGTTCAAATGGAATAATAGATTTTCCTAAATAGCTTTTTACTTGCTTTTCTTCATCCTAAAGGTGCCCTTTTGTTTGATTTTGAAGAAGTCTGAGACACTTATTGAATAATTATCAAGCCAAGTCAAAAGGAGGTTTGTGGATGCAGGGTGGGTTTGTATGTGAATATAGCTGTCTGCTTCCATACTTATTTATGTACCTAAAACTGTTCTTTTCCCATTTTAAAGTATTAAGTCAGATTTTTTTTTTGGCATCAAAACTGGAATGCACCAATGTGTTCTGGCTATTCACACAATTACATAATAAGTGACAGGAGTTCTTAGCTTGAACTTAGTTATTCTTATTAAACCTGCCTCTGTGTTTTTGACTAGGGAAGCAGCTGGTTATTCAAAATAAGACCTTTTCTCACAGATATTTTAAAATGTCAAAAAAATTTTTTAAGCTTCTCTGTTTCTTAGAGCTCTTATTTAACCTAGTGAACTGCCTGCCTGGATATAGTGTTGAGTTTTTACCTGGTGAGCATCTAAATCATAACAAAAGACATTTTCAGAACATCTCTTCAGACGTGGCTTGCTGGCATGACAAGATGAGTCACAGGAACCTCAAAAAACTCTCTACATCCTAATTTGTTTGCTTTTGTTACAAACTGACTCCAAGAAGACGGTTTTTATGAGGGGGCTGGAAGATTTCTTTTCCTCCTTCAACATTTCCTTAGTATTGTGTGTGTGATTTTTTTCTTTCAATACTAAGAAGTAGAAGAGGGAACAGAATCCTAGACTTCAAGAAGCTAATGGTTTTCAGATCCCTCTGAGAAATATTAGATCTTGGTAATCTCTTGAAAATATCATCAGAGAGGTGCTGCCCTAAAGGTGCACTTCAGTAGATTGACAAGGGGGTGGCAAATTGACATAGGTCTAAGGGAGACAGTGGACCTTCTGGAGAAGCAGTTTGCAACCAGACAGGATGCCTAAAGCCTCTTAAATGGATTAGATGCTTGTGTGTAGGCAATAGCATTGCATCTTTTAGTCACAGCAAGAGTCATGAGATTGTAAGAAGTAGGGCTACAAATCCTGAGCTTAACCTATTAATATTAAATGTAGACTTAGTTTTGACAAAAGACAGTAAAACAAAGGGGTTGAATCACAGCCATAGTGAAGATCACCCTTAAGATAAAAGCTCTAGGCATTTTTTCCAATGTAAGGAGAGATGGATTGGAATAAGTAACAGACAAATATTATCTCTTAATACTTGCCACAGGAAAATATATTCAAAGGAAACTTCTTCAATTGTATTTAGCTGTGGAACTCCTTGCTACAGGATGGTGGGGGTACCAGGAATTTACTTGAGCTCAGAAACCAGCTGGACAAATTCATGGAAGAAGAAACTATCAAAGGCTATTATGCCATTGTACTAGGAAACACAAGAAAGTCACTTTTGTTCAAAATCTCCTACAGCAGCACAGAACTGTGCACCAAAGGGAGTATTGCATTTCTGCTCTTTGATCCTTCTCTATGCATCAGCTCTTGGTGACTCTTGGATTTGGGGTCTCACCCAGGATGCCCATAATTATGATTTTGGGCTGCCTTTCACCACGCTTGGATCATATTGGATCTTATTGTGCATGCAATGTTTGAGGCTTATTTCTAAATTCAGAGTTCCTTTGTAAAAAGAGGTAAAAAAGGGGGTCTGTGATGCAATTCATTTACAAATGTGCAGAACTGTTATCTCTCTCAAAGACCTCATTATGAATGGTGGTTGTCTTGAAGCTGCATTTATTTCAATCTCAATTAATTTAAGCTGCGTTTTGTTATAATAATTGATCATTTGCAACTCCAGAATCAGAAAGTTATTGGTTGATGCAGTCACTCCTCTTTGATTATGATTGCTTCTTTGGAAATGATTGCAAGGAGAAAAAGCCAGCATACCTGTTCTTTTTCCATTATAAGGTTATATAATTATATATATATATATATATATGTATGTATATATATATACACACATATATAAAATTAGACAATTATATATTAAATATTATAGTTTTATATATATTTAAAATATTACATATGTACGTATATATATGTATATATGCACATATGACAAGTTTATATATGTTATATTTTGAACATAATATATCTAATATAAAATCGTAAGTTTATAACATGATAAGATTACGAGGCTATAAAACTAGTCCTACTGAAGTCCTTTCAGGTACAGCAGTACAGGATTTGGACAGAAGATGATGGGAAAGATCCATCTGATGGTAGGAAGGGATGGTGGTGCGTGTGCTCATTTCTTGAGAGATCTTTTGTAGAAAAGAGCAAAAGCTGAAAAATTGCTGAGCCTGAGCTGGCAAACTGACTGCAAGCCTGATGCAAAGCCTATCGGGGTCAGCTGAAGCTTGAGGTAGCACAGCTTTGTGAGGGGTACTTGCTGGACTGGGACAAAAACTGCTCCAAGCCATTTTCTATCATGAACATGAAGGAAGGATTTTGTTCACTTTGGAGCCTCTAATTCCTCCTCTCTCACTGTTTATACCTTCTCTGAGACTATGGGACAGTGGCTTGGATTTACAGTATCTATGGCTGAGCTATAAAACACATATCTGTGCACTCAGAGTAGCCTAGGCTTTCTTTCCTGCCATGTGAAATAAAAGGCCTGCTTAAAGGCGGAAAGCCGGGGGAAGCAAATGGAACTAATGGGAAAGGTGCATCAGTGTGACCTAACTCCACTGGTTTAACAAGGCTAAAAATGCATGACTCAATTACACAAGAGTTAGCTAATGAGGAATGGGGAAGATGTTACAGTTTAAAACAAATGGCTACTAAATGAATTGGGTGCTGCCTTTCAAATCTTTGCCATTCAACAAAAACCTGGCAAGACATTTTCTTCACAGGATATGAATCATCCGAGATAAAAAAAACAAGACTAGGGCCACCTACATTCAGAGTTTGTACAGTATGACCTTAAGGCCCAACATCTACCAGAAGTTGAGTAGCAAAAGGCCAAGCTCCAAAGAATAAAAGGGCTTACATCAGTATTAAATAATTCTTTCTTAGAGATGCAAATTTCTAATTAGTTACTGTGGAAACTGTAGAGGCCTGGAAGTAAGCCCCGCACAATGAGAATGAGAGTTTACTTTTTTGATTTACTGCAGGGCTGCAGTAGTTGAGGGAGGGCTGAGAGGGGGAAATAAATTCATTGCTTTTAACATGACAACAGAATAAAGTGCAACAGAAGAAGTGACTTTGTTTTGTGCACTGCTGCTGCTGCTGCGACAGATCCCTGAGGAGCTTTATGTGACATAGGCTCACTTAAAACATCTCTCAAGGCATTGTAAAATGCTTTGTTTACAAACAAGTGACTTTCTCAACACCCTCCCTTGTTACGTCTCTGACAAAGCCTTGGGAGGGTGTTTTTCAAAGCCAGCAGGAGATTGGGGTGCCTTCTGTTGTTTAGGTGACCAAACTGAGGTACCCAAATTTCAAAGTATACCACTACTGAAAATCAGAGTGCCCTAACCCGACCTATGCTGAGCACCAAAAATATCCTGTTGGAAATACTTTTAGGATCCTGAATGTAGAGTAGAAATAATTGGTTATGTAGTTCTTTGCCTTCTTGTCTTTATTTCTGTTTTACTTTACTTCTAATTATTTGGGAGGTGCAATACTTCTTTTTGGCTCCACCTGTCTGAGCCTTCCACTGGCATCAGGTGATTTGCCATCTGCCCAAGGAGCTGTCAGGATGAAGGAGACTGAAGCACCAGTCTGCTTTGTAGATGGACCACAGCCAAAACAAAGGATTGGTGCATTGCTGCTTGTTAGTAACTGCAGAAGGCTAGCGGTGATTCAGCAAAGGCAGGAATATTAGCTCAGCCAGAATAGGGAAAGCATCTTTCCTCTTAGCAGGTCACAGAATTAATTTAATTTGTACTATGCTTGTTTTAGCTCTATTTCCATCTTGATAAGCCCCAGATATTTCTGAAGCAAGAAACCACTTATGCCCAAATGATAGGAGACTGCCATTTTTTTTCAAACATTTCAAATGCAGCTAAAAGCTTACAGATAGCACAGAGAAGGAAAATCAGAAAGCTAATAATTGCAACACTCTGATTTTACCATGGGAAACTAAGAAAAGCTAGAAATACTTTAAACTGGTACATAATCTTTATGAGCATGATTCTAGATCAGCATCAGTGCAGAATTTCAGAACATAGCCTGAGCTGTTGCTGCTTAACACTTTGTTCATATGAAGTCCATGTCAGAGGCTGGAGTTTATTATGCTCAGTCCTCTTTAGCATCCTTAACCTTTGTAGGTAATGCAGGAGTTGAAGTTATCCGGGTGTGCCCTTAGTATTTTGAATAGGGATTGGGCTGGGCATCATCTTCTCTTGTCCCGTTATCACCTCACGCCCACGTTTGGTGCTGAATCAATTTTTAGCAGTGCCCTTAGCTGTCCGAGCCCTTCCCTGAACTGTGTAATTAGCCATTCATAGTAGGACACAGAGAGCACTCACTCTTCTGCACATCTGAGTTACCTGTAACTCTAATCAAAGTCTCTGAATAGCTCATTTTAGTGCTTCCTGTGGGTGACTCCTCCCAGCAGTTTGGTTATTACCCTGGCATCCTGGCCAGCCTTCCCTAATGACTTGTTTTCATCTGATTCTCACTGCCCCTCAGAGCTGCACCCAGAATTATCTGTCAATCCCTTTGGATCTGCTGCCAGGGAAGAAGTATTTTAATAGCACTTGTTTTCTTCGCTACTTCTGTTTAAAGTACTTTCTTTAGTATTTTGCTATTTTCTCATGCAGGGGGTTGAATTTTCTCTTTAGCAAAGTACTGAGCCAGTCACACAGCCTCTTCTGAAGTTAAATAAACAAGAAAGGATCACAATTTGAGTTCCTCCAGAAGTGAAAATCTGTCTTGGAGAAATTTTTTAGTTGATACAAAAGTTGAGAAATCTGCAAAGAATCGCTTTTCCTGCACACTTTAACTCCTCCAGAGCTTTGGAGAGCTGGCACCATCTGAAGTGTGCTGACAATCCTTGCACCAATATTACCAGAGAATAATCTCATCAAACCTCCTCACAGATTATGAGCCATAAAGTTCTTATCTTCACAGAGAAATTCCTGATAACTTTTTCCTGGCTGCTGCCCTTTACATAAGCATGTGGCTCAGATTGTATAGTAATCAAGCAGTGTAACAGTAGTGCTTTTGCCTTTTCTCCTTAACTAAAAATAAAATAGTGTTCATAGCTGAACAGTTGGTGCACAAATAGCCTCAAGGACACCTGATAAATTATGTTATTCACCTATTTTTATCTTTGATACAAGGATTACTATATACAGTTAGAAATACATTTGCATTTCAAATGCCACAGAAACTATAAAACTCTCACCATTAGTTCTATCCCAGAAATTATTTGTAAGGAATTGGTTTAAAGTAGTCTGTAAAAATATTTTTTCCTCCCATTCTGCTGATTCAGCTTCATTGATGTTTTTTCAGAGTTTGTTCAGAGTTCAGCATTCAAATTCAAAACATTGCTGATGGTATGAAAGTCTCTGACTAGCTGATGTCCTGCTTCCTCCAAATCCAGAGCTCCCAAAGTGCTCAGATCCTCAGCAGCTCTATCGGATGACTGGCTGGGAGCCAGAAAGCCCTGCTATCTTTAGCTTTCATCTTCTTCTGGCTTCTTACACAGTCCAGAATGTCAAGATTCATGGTACCAGGGTGTCCATCAGATGGATTACCCAGGAGCTGAGATTTGATTCCCTTTTGTCTCCTATTGGAACAAAACCTAGATATGAAACTCCCCATGAAATGAGGTTACTTTTCTCTGACAAGTTCTGCTCCAAAAAACCTGACAATATAGTTTTCCAAGGCTTATGGGAACTTCGGGAAATAAATCTTTTAATTCTTCCTAGACTGATATGAGAAATAGTTTATTGAATCATTTCTACTGAGAAATAACAGGGGAAGACAAGAAAGGAGCAAGGAAGTAGTATAACTAAAACTCCAGGGTCGTGGCCTGGCAAATTAAAATTTAGTCTGCTTTCTAAAAATGGGCTGGAGACGTTTTATTTGAAACAGTCTTAAAACATTACTGTCCCTGAATACTTGGGGAGGTGGGGGTGGAGTCTATACAAGAAGAGAGGATCATTCCTCCCACAATGCTAATGGCTTTACTAGGACTGTAGAGAGTGATTACGAATAAAACAACATTTCAATCCATTTTCCTAAGGAGCTTTCACTTAAAGACCAGAAAAAAAATTAAACCAAGACAGTAAAACTCTGAGAAAACAAAGGAGGGGAACTGCCAGCCTGTGAAGTCCTAATGCTCATTATATCTGGTGCATGTTTAGCTTGTAGGGAGGGTTTGGGAAGGAAAGTAATTCAAGCAAACCAACCTGGGCCATCTTTTCATTCTTTGTTATGCACTGCTGTTGTTACCTTTAGAAATCCAGCAGTGGGGCTGGTTGTGTCCTGTTTTAGTGCCCTTCGTAAAGCATTCCCTTTTCACCAGCTCCGATGGCCCCATTGGAGTGGCCATGACAATGGATGTTCATTTTACCGCTATAAAAGGGTTTAATGATTAAAAGGCCACACCATTGCACTCAGCCACAAAACTCATTCTTCCACTTCTGTGGAGCCCTTTGATTCAAAATGTTCTTTTGACAGGATCAAGAGTGGTTTTCATTCTGTCGGGCAGCAGAAACATCTGCATTTTTTATCCTCTGCCTCCTCCTCAGTGCACATAGTTAATGTGTAATTAATGAAACATCCCTTCTCGGAGTGGCACACAATCAGGGTAGGTCTCCCACCAACCTCGCTCCAGCTCCAGTAAAGCAGGTTTGCTTTTATATCCTTGTACTCTCATTCAACAGTAATAATAAACCCAGTTCCAGGCTTATCTAGCCAGCTTACATCTTAATCTTTCTTTTTCCTCCCCCCTTCTCTCTCTCTGTCTCCTCAGGGAAAAGGGATGAAAAAAAAAAGAACTTCTCTTTCTTTTGGGTTATCCGAGCACATTGGGAGGGGGGAACCAAACACACCGCAACATTCAAAGCAAAATAGAGAGAACAAGGGATCTAGGGAAAAAGTCCCCTCCTCCCTCCTTTCCCTGGAAGAAAAAATAAAGACCTTGGTAAGTAGTCAAGCAAGCTGAAAAGGCAGTTACAGAGGAAGGATTTCTAAGCCCTATAGGGTAGGGCCTTCAAGAGTAGGGAAGTTCTTGTTCTCATTAGTCCAATGCATCTGAAATCTAACACATAACGTGTCAGAAAACTGCTACATCCTGCTATACAGGAGTAGCCTCTTCATTTGCTCTTCCATTTGTAGAATCTGAAGGGCCCAAGTGTGCTTGAGAAATACAATATTAATGCCCAAGTACTGTCAAGTCTAAGGCTACATACTACACAGTGACTAATGAATGTTTTACAATTGTATTTACTTGCATAAGCCTTGTATTCATTTGTTTAATCTTTGCTAAGTTTGCCATGAATGACTGTGTAGAATAATGGAGAAATGTAACTCTAGAATTTGTTCGATTCTAATAACACCTCAGCAACACTGGATGGGTTCTAAGTGATGAAAACTGACTCAGATGGGTCATGGTCCACCAGCAGCTCTCAGGTTAGTTCTCAGAGCCCCATTTACACAGCAGATCTAGAGAGCATTGCACTGTGAGCGAGTTGCCATAAAGAGCTTTCCTACAGAAAAACACAACAAGGCAAAGGCAAGTAACAGACCAAAAGGAGCAATATGTGGGCCCATGTTAATCCTACCTGCAATAATTTAAAGTAGAGTATCTGTAAAGTTCAGGAGATGAAAGCCACATGGGGAAGCAAACCCATCACTCGCTTGGCTGTGAAGCTGTGACCCTTAATGTCCTGTGCCTGGCCTCTTTTGGTTCTCAAAGAGGAAGTGATTCCCAAAGATTTCATTTTGAGCTAAAGGCTCAGCTGCAAATGTAGTAGGGAGAGAGAAGTATCAAAGAAAATTAGCTAACTAAGAAATTCACTTCTGAATGAAGTCTGTATCATGCCAATCTACTTAAAAACTTAGGCCAAAACCAGAAAGTAGATTTGCCTTGAAGAAAAAGTTCAGAGGAAAAACATAATATTCCCTCATCCCTTGATGCTCTTGCAAAGTTGGGCTTCCTCCTGTCCAAGGATTTTGCCCACCCAGAGGAGGTAGAAGCCACAGATGTAAGCCGTTCTTTCTATTCATAGGAAACACACCTTTGCTTCACAGTTTTTTAGGACTGTGTCCTAGTTGTCTAACTCCACCCTCAATAGGAAATTGTATCCATTGTTCATGTATCTGTTAAATGAGCAAAGTTCACAGGTAAAAATGAGAGCACACTGAAGATGTTTTGGCCCCCTTCTGAATTAGTCTGATTGGAAGCTTTCCCGCTCCTACATTTGAGGAAGAAAGCAGATTTCTCCCCAGAAGTCTGCATGTTGTTCCTTTTATTGTCCTGGTTTCAAAGAGCTGAAACTGAGTGCATAAAGCATCACCCACTTTTGTACAGTACACTTAATCTTAAAATTTACTACTGTTCCAATAAAATAAGATTAATGTAGGAAACAGTTGCAAATATATAATGCTGCAAATATTGACTCTTTTTTTTGGAACCATAGCTAGAAGGAAGACCTGCCTATGAATTCAAGGACCTGATAAAAATTTGGTACAAAAATACCCATCCAGGGTGGTACACAACAGATGTGGTTCTTGTGCCAGTCCACTTCTGAGCAACCCCCAAGAGATCAGCAAACGTACTCTGTTCCATCCATGTGCACATATACAGCAAAAATCTGTTTTCAGTCTGACACTTACTTTAATACAGACTCTGTCACTGTCAGATGTTATTTGTCTACAAAAAGGAAGAATCAAGATTTGAAGCAGGGCAAGGATAACAAGCATCTTGCAACACAACATTTTGGGCCAAATTCCACATGCACAGCTCCCACTGAGATCCAAATACGGGCAACATTTGTTTCCAGATTGAGCACAGAATGTGTCTCTATTGTTATTGAAATGAAAAAGGGCATGAGCTTTTGAACATTATTCCGTTGGTCAGACAGGCCAGCTCAACCTATGTCCAGTGATCAGAAATAATTTCGCTAAACCACTTATTTTCTGTTTTCACAAAGGTGCATGCTGAAACATAAGGCATTGGAGATAGTGGACCAATAAAAATAGACAAATCTGCTGTGGGTAAACTTTGCTCAAGACTGTTGGCTGCAGCCATGCTTAAATAAATGGCTTCTTACTTCTTGTAAAAGAAGTGTGTCCTTCTCATCATGTGCTACAGGAAGGCTGGTGTGTTGGAAGGGCCTGGGACAATTGCAACAGTCACTGAGCTGCACTGTGATACATTTGAATTCTGGCCAGAATCTGGGAAGTTCACGTTAGCTTGCCAGACCATTCAGAGAAAATGGGCTTCAAAGAGAACTTTTTACCCTTGATTCCAAAGTGTAAGTGAGTATGGAAAGAGTATAATGTTTGCTGTTGGGATTAGCCCCCTACTGCGTCAGCCACATATGAGTGCACTGAAAATTGGCGGCATGTAGGGGGAAGCCTCTCAGCTCGCTGCAGCTGAGCTAAAGCCAGGGTAGATTTCCAAGCACCAAAGCAGAAGGTGTATGAACCTCATTATCATCTCCTAGCACAGAAAAGAAACAAAGCAGAAATCACACTGAAAGGAATGGAAACCAAAGACCATGTAAGATGGGAAAACATTCTCTATTTCAAATAGTGTACGAAAACCTTCAGTAATACTGAGGGACTGCTTAAAAGGACTTGTTGCACAGCAACGTACAAAGCAATGAGTTACAATTTATGTTGTAAAGAAAAAGATAATTCTGATTAAAATTATATTAGAGGATTTTTTCTGTTCCATGAAGACATAATAGGATAAAGATTCTCCTTTATTAGATGGCCAGCACTCTCCTCAGTTTAGAAAGGGCTGGTGTCATGCTGCACCAGTTTTTGCTCATGCAGACTACTCAAGCGTAACACAAATCAAAGAGTCACTCTACCCAGTATGATCTCAAGGTTCTTCCCACATTTCTAGCTTCTCTCTTATGTCCCTTCCTTGACCCAGAAGTTTCTACAGGAGCATTTTGTAGCTCGTACTCTTAAGAACCAATTTTGACTTCTTGGAGTATCGGCCAGAGAGAAAGCTCTATCTGCACAAGGAATAAGGTGCTCACCCTTGGCATTGTTATGCTGCTGGTTCAGTGATTTCCCTCACTGTGCTATCCACAGCCCCACAGTGAGAGGTCTAAATTCTTCAGACCAGGCCCGGGGAAGAGCTATGCACCACAGACCAAGCTGAACAACAGCCAGCATGCTGAACAAAAATGTGCCTGAGATGGCTTTGCCGCAGTGCTGAGAGAGGCTGAACTAGGTACCTCGCACCCTCCTCCATGTTTGCGGGGGACTGCAGAGACACATATTTCAGATGCCGAGTTTCACACCCAGAGCCATGAAATGGAAACCAATTTCCACGAAGAACTGAGGATGGCCAAGAGAAACATTACCTAGACCCATTAACAGAAGTGACAGGGAGCTGAACACTGGGCAGCAAAATGGGAGCAGCAGCAAAGGAGAGAGAAGGGAGAATGCTGTCCTGCCTCCCTTTGCCAGTACTGGGAGAGGAAGGATCCAATGCAGTGCAGTAAGACAGGAGGACATAAACTAGTTGCAAGAAAGGAAACTGTTCTGAGGACTGATTTCAGTATATGTGGATTCAGTATCACAGACTGAACTTTTTATTTTTTATTCTAAGCTCCCAATTGACATGAATAACAACCTCCAAATGAAACTTTGTCAAAAAGGTAGAAACTGTTGGGCCATGTCAGCTGACCACAAATGAAAGCATCTTAACATTGCCATCTCACCTATGAGTATTCAAAAAATTATTTTCAAAATACTCTGTTTAAATATGGACCTAAGTAATGCTTAGTTTGCAGAATAAGTAACAGCTATCTCCCCAAACCTCATGCTGAGTGCCTAGGTCATGCCACTTTGGATAAAAGAAGAGGTTGAAAAATTCATTCATATATTGAGAGTTATTAAGGAACAGAATTTTGTCTGGGTAGGACAAAAGGAGAAGGAAACTATGTCTTGAATCAGTAAACTGAGTCTGTGACACATATTGTGTCAGTGCTGTTTAAACCACCTCTAACTGTCCTCCTTGTTTCCTTTATACCTCTACTTCCATTCCCATCTGTCCCCTCCTGTGTTAGCACAAAGAGTTTTTTAGCACTGTGGTAAACGAAGACATTAACTAATCTGATTGAAAAATAATCCAGAAAAAATATAACAATGTTTTATTCTCACCCAGATCAGTTCCTTGATATGTTTTGCTGTAGGGGTCATGAGAACAGCTGCAGTAGCATAGAGGAGGATGTGATGCAGGAAAAAGAATCAAATAAAGCAGGACTGATGCCAAAAAATGGCTCACATAACCACAGCCTGAAGAACAACATTGTATAAAAACAGATTTAATGAAAACGTAAAATTGCATACCAGGGATGTGCACCTGACCTTCTCCACTTGCTTGAGTGGAGATATATATGCCACATCCTCGTAAGATAAATTCGAAATAATATATATACTTCTAAATCAAGAGGTAGTCATATTACACAGCACTACTGCAGGCTCCATTGCTTGCCTGAACCTCTCATGGATTCATGACCATTGTTGGTATTTCTGAGCCTTTATCTGATATCTTCTGTTTTACTGTTCTGTGTCCAGAACTGTCAGCTCTAAAGTAATCACACTGTGTTTTCAGATGATCTTTAGTTCTATATGGCATGGTTTCCTTAATGTAAAGCACATGGAATTGATTGCTTAATTCAGCGTAGTTGTTTGCTGGATGCAGACAAACTCTTGCTACTGTGACAAACCGCTACTGCTTCTACTAATGCAGGTGCAGCAACCTGGTTTTCTGGTTTTTTTGCAATTGCAAACCTTACAGACCTTTTAGGAATGTCTATTGTGCAAGGACAGAAGGAACAGCTGTAACTCCAAGGTTATAATCAATTTTAAAAGAGAAACCAGGGAAAGGAGGAGGCAAACAGAGACTAAACTGATTACAAACAGACCTAGACCTAGAAACAATAATTTTTAGATACAAGCTTTTCTAGCAGGATTGAGAAGAATAGCTTGCTTCAAGCACAGCACTGATTTGATTGTCCTATCCCACTTGCGCCCAGTGTAAGCATGCCCTTGAAATGGATACAGCTGTAAGGTTCATTTTGCTATCTGGGTTCAAAGGCCTGATTTAACAGTGCTTCTTTTTTTAATATCTAAATGCCTGTATGCTCATTTACAATGTTGATTGCCTTTTCTTGATGGTTTGGCTTCAGAAACATGCTGTGGAATTTAAATTCTTCCCCCTCCCATGCTAATGTTGGCATTATTTGTGTGTAAACACATTACATGGGATAGCAGAAATGTAAATGAGATTTCAATGTTGAGTTGATTTATAAACAGCCAGTCTCCTAATTTATTGAAGTTGTCTTTGTGTCGTTTGCACATGATTAGCAGCATATACCATACATAGGGTGCCCTTCTGTAACATGTTCAGAAAAAAGAATTGCAAACTGTATACCATTATAACACCAAATGAAGATCTTATTGAGCTTCAAGATGCTTTGAAACATGTAGTTACTAACTTAACTCTGCCTGTGAACTTGTCCTCATTAACTCCATAATTAGCAAGATCATGTTTGATCTTGGAGTTCATTAGACATTGCAGCTGGAAGATTGTTTCAGTTTTAACACATCAGAATAGACAATTAAAGTGATAATAAAGAATCAATATCACTTCCCTGTTTCTTAGATTTTTTTCAAGGTTGCAGTGTGCCTAATTAAACCTGGTTTGAAACAGTGAAAAAGTAAAAAGTAATGTGGTCATATCTATTTTGGTTTAACAGGCTATTTAAAAGGCTGTTTGAAATGTGTCCTGGGAAATAGTTTCTACCCACATGATGAGTAAATAGTTGGGATTATTTCAGATTCAGCTGCTGACTTAACTGAAGACTTGAGCAGATATTATTCTCATGTGCCTTCTATTGTCTGTGCCACATGCAAGTCCCTTTCCCTCTTTTTACTTTGTGACTGGACCCAACCTTATATTTCACATCACCTGATGCTCCAGAAAAAAGAGACAACTTTTTCGGGTCAAGTTACTTGTATGTCCCTGGCTTTTCCTCAACTGGTCATTAAGTTCACTTTCCAGAACAGCAGCCTGATTCTCCAGTGCATCAGGATATCCTTATGCAAGACAGCTGTAAAAGTCACCTAATGTTGAGAGTGTCTGTGGTAGAGCCAAGTCTGAATTCACACCATTAAGGGGCTCCTTCCCCCTCTGCTGTCCCCAGGAGACAGACTGGGGTCCTCAAACACACAAGTGGTTCTCTACTTGTTATCACAGCCTAGAAAGCAGTATAAACTAGAGAAATAAAAGAGTGGTCTGTGCACAGAAACCCCATGTTCAGGTGGACCTGATTCTGTTTTCTGCCTGTCTCCTGTGTGGTAAGTAACTGAACTGTAATACATTTCTGTGCTTCTCTTTTCCAATGTCAGTGAGGCTCTTAGACTTAAAACCAGAAGAACATGTAGGAAACCTCAATGAAATTTTCTATTTAATGAAATGCAATAACATTCTAAACAAGATTAGCGAGACTCAACATCCTCCTTCTACTTACATATTTTTACTTCAATTCTTCATCATTCTCATTTAATAAGCACAGTTAACTGAAGACATGAATCATGTCACTGAGGGAGAAATGGATAATGAAGGACCACTGAAGCACTAATCCAACTTATCTTGCCTTTGGCTCTCGAATTTGTGTAGATCCCAACAGTAAATACTAAGTTCCAAATTCACCCAATTGATTTCAGTGGCCTACAGGGTGCCACATCTTTTCATTTTGTTTGCAATCATTTGAAACTAAATTCTTTTAAAAGATATTAATGCTTCATTGCTTTAAACTGAAACAGATTCTAATCATTGGCATTTGGGGCAGATTATAGAAATAGGGTCAGATCCCTTGTTGGTGTGAGTCCATCAAATAGAATGACAATGAGAATCCTAGCTTATGTATCCTGGATATAATGCCCTTGATATATGGCAGAATTAGGGAAAAAAAATTGCCAGTGTCCAAAAATTGATGTGCCAAGGTGACAATATACAAGCAGATAGCAACATCTAGGTTTGATTTTGTTCTCTGTGGCACACTTCTGTGCCTATGCTGCAGATTTTGGTTGCAAATGAGGACTAGTCCACTGGCATCAGCCCACTCCCTTGCACAGCTACACGACAGGCTGAGGCTGATCCGGCCATACCTGCATTGTCCTACCTTATGGGTCACCCCCAGGCATGACCCTTGCCAACCAGCATTTGAAGCAGTTGTAGAAGGACCTTGTCTTTCAAGATACCTCGTCCTGACATCAGCTGTGTCTCATGTGCCGTATTTCCACTGCCCTGTACGACACTGGGTCGCCTTGGCTTGGCATGACATAGATACTGACCTCGCTTGCAGCTTTACCGACTATCGCCTCATAACAAACAGGCCTTTGGTGGGAGCTGCACTGCTCCTTCAGGGGCACGGCTCAGCTAGATGGGCAGAGTGACTAGATGAAGATTGGGAGGACAGGCAGCATCATAAAAATTTTGTCCAGATGCAATCCTCCAAAATTGCCCGTGCTCACGTGTCAAGGACACCTGTTTCTTACAGGCCCCACTGCCACCTCTCTGCGCAGGCCGAGGCTGGGGAGAGCACTGGGTCCTGTTCAAAATGGAACAGACGGGTCTCAGGGGGAGGCAACGCCATCCACAGCAGCTGAGGGTCATCATGGCACCACATGTGCTGGAGCATGAGTAAGGCCGAAGGCTCCATCGGTCATGCCATGAAGTGGCCATCTGGCTACCGCATGGCTGCAGCTTCCAGCCAGCAAGAACCCCTGTGGACAGCTTCTTCTTGAGGGCACCTCAGCAACATGGACACGGAACACTTGCTGCCTCTGGACTCAGGGCCTGGAGGCAGTCTGGGATCCATCACAACTCTCAACACTGACAGAAAAAATGTCACCCTTGCTTTGCCCATAAAATGCTTGGTGTCGTGAGGGAGACAACGCCACAGGCACCCTTGGGCCACAGAGCTCTTTAATACAAATGAAGCTTCGCTACGGACAAATTGTTTTCCTTCTCTTCCCACTCTGGGAAGTCTAAAGTAGGGAACAAGTGTGCCAATGTGCCCTGGCTCTGCAGATTGTCTCTGCCCTGAAGGGCTGTACTCTCCCAGGTCCCCTTCCCCTACCAGGCTGCAGGCAGAGCAGCACTGCTGGAGTTTGAGGAGGTTGTCAGTGCAATATCAGCAGTGTCCCTTGCATGCCAAGACTAGTTCTCCACATGAGCAGTGTTTCTGTGGCCAGCAGCAGGGTCAAGTCCACAGAGCTGCACCAGTACTAGGCTAAGATAGAGTTTTATTCTCACTTCATTTTATCCTATGTGTTCTCTGATGCACGTGGCAAAACTCTTTCCTGGGCTGTTTCCTGCTAATGAAGTGATTTTAGTGCATTGTGGGTTTTGGCTTAGCGTGTTTCCAAGAGGCAATCTTATTGCTTTATCTATGCAAAGTTAAAGATCTATCCTCATTTTCTGTCCCTGTGACATTCAGGAGGTTCATGTGCAAGAAAAAAAAATGGACTTGCAGTCCCCAGGCTGATTTTGGGATGGTTTATACTATCTCTAAACAGCAGGTTAATTTCAGTTGACACTTATTTATGAAAGCACAAAGTCTGGTGAGGTAATAAAAAAGTCAACTCCAAGAGAATATATAGCCTTAGATTTTCTTACCTAACATGGTTTTATTTAGAGATTTATTGAGCAAAATAAAGATTTGCCTGGCAAATAATGTTATCAATTGCTCCATATTTTAAAATCTTTTGAAAGCACATACAAAAACCAGATTAATTTCCTTGTACACGATCTACTGTGGGGTATAAACACATTTTATTCAGTGACTAGCCAAGAAAATGTAAATTAGCTGCCTGACATTTGGGAAATTCGTGTGGCTGAATTATATGACTTGTATATTTGGAAAACCCATAGGGTTTGTTAGTATCCAGGTGGATGTTAATTTTAAATAACAGCCTGGTCAGATGCTGAGGTTTCAGTGTTGAATCAAAGACACAGAATCTTCTGCCGTCTCTATCCTTTTACCTATGTAAAGTTAGAGGATTTGTTGCCTGAAATCAGTTTTCAGAGAGGCTGACTGAATAACACATCTGGTCACTTGCAAGCTGACTCCGTCTCTGCTGCCTGGTCACTGTTCGGCAGAGATCTGCTTACGCGGCCCACTTCTCACATCCGGGCAGGGTAAGAGGATCCCTCCCCAAGACAGACCCAGGGCCTCTGACTGGGTACATGATCCCGGCTCCTCTCCCCATCTTTGTGGCCAGGGAAGGATGGAGTGATAGTGCACTGTTCCCTACAAAAATCTGCCATTCAGTGGGGCGAGGTCGGGAAATAATGAAGTCAGCACATTAGTGCCTTGCCTGCTGAGCTCACTCTGCCGAAAGCGGCCGGTGGGTGAATTTCCCAGCGTTTGGAAACTTTGTCTCAGTTCTGCGGGTTTGCTCAAGTGTGCGATGGCTGTTTGCAAAGGGAGCTTTCCTGCTGGGTGGGTTTGCTTTCCTCCTCACGGCTCAGGGAAGGTGAGAGCTCTCCTTCATGTCTCCCCTGCCCCCACTGCTGCCCCTCGTTCACCCCACAAACACAATGCTCTTCCAGCAGGTTCCCTCCGCTGGGGAGCTTTTCCCTCTCCCAACTCCCACACTGGGACATTTTTCCACATTTCCAGGATTACGGCCACTTTCACTTAGATCTATGTGTGTTGCCTCCACATACAAAGAAGCACTTGGGGACGGGATTAGTAGGATTAGAAGAGATTCACATATGTCCAGTTCAAGCAATTGGTATTCAAAGCTTTACACTTCCAAATGCCACCAAGAGAGAGAAAAGGAGCGGGGAGCTTGCTTTGCATTTCAGCACCTTCCTGCGGGGGACAGGGACCTTTGTCTGGGACGGGGGGGGGGGGGGCACAAATCCCACCCCCACCCCTCTTAATCCAACACCCCTTAGCCACCAACTCTTTCCCTTCGGTGCCACCGATGGGGCTCTGCCATAACCCCAGTAAGGAGCTACAACTATCGCGGCTTCCCCCATTCTCTCTTTCAGAGCAGCCCTTCTGCAGACTTTTGTCAAATTCTGCTGGTGTCTGGCAGGCAACTCAGGGTCCTGTCCCGTGAAGTTTGTTACCATATATCTTGTCTGTTGATGTAAGACAAGAAAGCATCACTGGGTTTAGAACATGAAGGCAAAAAATTCCTAAAAGAGTGCCTTTGTTCATATGAAGTTCTTCACGTTAGTAAACTGTTCATACTAGCAAGGCAAATCTTATGATTAAACAAGTGCAGTAGGTATTTCTGAAAAAGCAGTGGGAAAATCTACTTTTTGCCATTTCATTTTAGATAGACTGTCTTCCTTGTTGCCTTTAGTTGGTGATTTCCTGATATTAGACACATCAGCAAAGGCAGAATCTATGTTGCATACCCTGCATTTTGGCAATCTCTCTGCCTAAACAAATCATCTTGTTCAAAAATCAGGAGGAAGGCTTTGATACTAGTCAGTGTAACAAACCTCTCTGCAGTACAGTGAGAGATTTTTGAAGCAGAGCAGGTGGAGCCTTACTTAAATACATTCATCAATTAATTAATTCATTCATTCTTTTGTTCAGTCTTTCTGCTCACTTTCTGCTCACTAGGATAAAAGCTCCTGTGGAATACTATATTTTTTGCTGTTACTTATGAGGGACAGGACCATATACAACCAGATTAAAAAATCAAGCAAACAGAAAAAAACCACCAACTTTTTATACCCTGAAGAATGTCCTTTAAGTGATTTTTAAAAAATTTCCAATAAGTGTGTATTTGTTTTACAATTTTTGGCCCAGAAATTAAATTTCAGAGTATATTAAATAAGCTGAAGAAAACTGAAATGTTGCTAAAATAACAAAGATGATCTCTTAGTTATTTCAGTTTACTTTTATCTTTAAAAGTCATGGAGTCCTGAGTGAGTATTAGCTGATACCAGTATATTTAATATGAATTTACTAACACCAGAGTAAGGCAGTACTAAATCCAGTGGGTCTTTTTTCTCATTAGTAAAATGCACCAAGTTTGAGTTGATATTTTGTTAACTTGCTATTTTTGCAACTCCAAGTCTTACCTCAATAAAAATACATGGGAAAGGGTGCCATAAATATCCAGATTAAAGGAACTAAGTGTGTGGATTCTAGTGATTTTGGAAAGCCACAAAATTTTGCAGTATAGAAAGAGATCTATAGGACTTCAGATAGGTGGAAATCCTTAAAATATTGAAAACCAGGGAGGTTATCAGGTCTGTACATGCTCCCCATATCTTCAGGGAGTTCTGAATAGTTCACATACACTAATGGTGCAAGACTAGGCCTCTGCAATTTAGGAAAAACGTAGTGATATCTGCAAAATCTTGAACTGCAACATGCTGATTATCCATTTTGGGTACCTGCCAGATGTGGAGAAGAGATTCGTTTAGTAACAAAGCTGATGAGAAGACAACTCAAAACATACGTACCTATGAACGTGATTTCAAATTGGATTTTATTTTCAGAAGTGGTGAGAATAATTACTTCCCACTGCATCTGTTATCATCAGTCATAAAGAGCTATAAAATTAAAAATACATATAGTTTTTTGCTGCTTTCCTTTTACCTTTTGTAGTTCTGATTTTGGTGCCCAGTCTTTATCTATCTATCTATCTATCTATCTATCTATCTATCTAAGATATTTACACAGTATGCCCCTTAAAGAAGGTTTTACACATCTTAGTGTATCCATATTTTTTGAGTCTGCTTTTCCTGCCATATTACAGGCAGTAATTGGTAGCAAGACTGGATTATGTGTGTCATCCCACTCCAGAAATATATTCTTTTTGTTTGGAAGAACCTTAGAACCCTTACCTCCCTGAGTATACAAATTACCTGAAAAACACAGTGTAGCATAGGAGCAGTGCCAGCTGTTTGTTTTGCTGTGTACAAACTGCTTGAGGAGAAGCTGTAACTCCCAAGATCCTGTTCCATCCTAGGCTCCCTGTCACCAGTGTTTCTGACAGCAAGGCAGAGGATATGGGGCACTAACTTCCACCAAGGAATCTCTCACATCCCATGTATTTCCTCTCTAAATTACATTTGCTGGCAGCATCTGAAGCTAGTGAGTTCCATATGACGGTTGTGGTTCACCAGGGACCCAGCGAAGCACCTCTGCAAGGAAGTGTCTTCCTGACAGAGATGATGGCTTCAGGCTAGATCTGGATTCATGAAACTGCTGCTACTGGACACCCACCTTTGGTTTGCCTGCAAAAGAATAACAGGCAAAATGATTACAGAAGTGGTATTAGCAAACTAGAGAAGATGACCTGAGTTCCATCCATAGGTCCTTCCCTGAAAACAGTTTTGTTTAGCCTTGGCATCTGGAAAGAAAATGTGAGCTCCCTTAGCTGAGCTTGGTGTCTATGGCTGGCATGGGCACTTTTAAAATCTCATTATTAACATTTTGCTAATCGATTTCCTTTTTGGGAAAAAAATATGAAACGGTCTGCCCCAATTAAAGCATTTTTGTTTAAAAACTAAATGATCTCATTGGAGTAATTAAGCACTTCCTCAAAGTGCTCGCTCATTCTTTATTGCAAGGAACAGCACTGGTGACTTGAATTTTAGGGGCCTGACCTCTGAGTCTATTGAAACCAGGAGACATCAGTCAGCTTCAGTAAAGTTTGGTTCTGGCCCTGACAGGCCTCATAATAAGCAAACAAACACCACAGTTTGTCAATGTTTTGATAGTTAATAATTAACCTCTGCCATAAGCTGGTGAGAAAAGATGGTGTTGGTGGACCTTGTCTTCTCTCCCTCTCTCTCTCTTTTAAGAGACAGAGGTGGGACTTTTATGATCCTCAATACTATTGTGTCTGAGCACTTCTAAGCCTGCTCCAAGCTGCCAGGAATTACAGGCTCCCAATGTTATATCCATAGGTTTGTAGGTTTTCCATTCAAACGACACATGCTGTGTCCCAGCCCAGGCTGAAGGGAGGACCAAGGAAACCACCCCTCTCCTCCAGCCCCACAGCCCTGTGCCTGGCTTTAAGCACTCACCAGGCACTACTGCCCCTGCAGCTGCACTGTTGCCTGGGGGCTTGTCCGAGTTGGGCTGGGGCTGTCACTCCCCTTATGTGAGACAGGAACATTTCTGACAGGGAGTTCTGCAGATGTGGTGGGGTAATGGCCATCAGGCTACATGCTACCAACACTATCCTTTCCCGTGTGTCTGCTTTCTGACCATCATTCTTCTCTTTTATACTTGTGTTTGATGTTATTTTCCTCTAGTGTATTTTATTTTCCATTTCTGGAATCACATTTACATTAACAGTGCAATTGTCACTGAAAATGGACTGCCTTCAGCCGCAACTTTAAACAAGATGAGAATGGAGAATTATTCACATTGTAAGGGTGGGAAAATGTGATTTAAATGATGCAAAAAACTCATATAGCAAAGCCTCCCTGAATATTTGGAGTTTCAACAGCTCAGCTGAAAGAAGTATAGCAAGAGACTCAGAAGCGATTTATAAAAACAGCCTTATGCCTTAGCCAGGCCAGATTTTACCATCATTTCTGGTGTTCATTAGCATCTCATTGCACATGTCGTCCCATTGATCCCAATGGAACAAGCCCACACAATAGACTTCTATTCAAGGGTAGTGAAGGCAGTCCATACGCCCATCCCCAAACACTGAGACATGGCAAAGGTTTGTGAATAGACTGCAGATAATTTTTGTTGTGTCTTCTAGAATTTGTACTAGCCTATTATCAACCTGTAAATATTCACTGGAAACATGCATTGTTTAAAATTGAGATACAAAATGAGACAAGGATTTTTTTTCTTTCTCTTTAGCAAGTCTTCCATGCTTTTGAATGTGTAGTAGAAGAATTATTCAATAATTTCTGTGACTTTATTTGTTTTCACTATAGCTATGAAAACTAAATTGCATTACGCTTGTTTCTGAGATGGCAAAGCATTTCAATCTTTATTTGTTAGAACACCAATGCTTTTACACTGAGATGACTGTAAATATTTGAGAAGCTTACTTAACAGCAGTGCATCTGGGGTTTCTGATGGGCAGGATTTGGGGGGAGCTTGAGGGGAGCTCTCTCTGTTTACAGCAGATATTTAAATACCCTATGTGACTTAAAGACTGACATGGTAATCATCAATTATCTAATAAAGTAGTGAGGGAGAGGGTTCTTAAAAGTCACAGTGTGAGGTTTGGTATCAAGTGTTAATAGATGAAGAAAGTTCACAGTAATAAGAATGCAAATAACTGCAAGTGACATGGAAGGGCAGAAATAAACAGAAAACTTGGTCATTTGAAAATGTTAATATTTTAGTGTGAATATGGGCCAGAACATAAAGGCAAAAGTGAAAATAAATACAGGCCTTTGAGCAGCACTATTATCCTTCAACACTGTGACACGCCAGATGTGATTCCAAACTATGTGACAAGGTTTTTTTGCCAGGACTTTCAGGTTTAGCCCATTCGGCATGCCTGAAGTGTGCACCAGTGTCTGAGCACTGCACAGGCGAAATGTGTATCACAGTCTCAGCTCTGTGGCTCTATTTTAGGGGTAATGCTGATGCCTTTTCCAGGTCTTAAAATCAAGATTCAAATACGGTTAGAAGGGAAAAAAGGGATTTTACCTTTGTATTTATTTTAAGGATCCTTAGGTGCACCGCGTCCAGGTTGAATGCACCCCAATGCACACCCACAATAGATTGAGTATAACATTACAGGTCTTACTAATTAGCAGACCTATCAAAGATTCCCCAATGAGAGGCTCGAGTGAGCCCCCCCTCCCCAAGGAGCCTTCCCCTGGGTGGTTCTATCTTAGTTTACAGAATGTGTTCTGGAGAGGACCTTGGGGTCTGGGGCACACTGATCCCTGACTACGAAGCTTCTAAAATGTTTGGTCTCTTAGCTTGACAAAGACGTCCAAGAATGTGGGCAAAAAGCACTAAGAATACAGAAGTTGTAAAAAGGTATAAAAGGGGTATAAAAGAAAAGGCAAAAAATCATCATGGCATCACTGCAAGTTTTACCAACCAGCTAAAATTAAACAATTTAGTGGATGCATATTCAATAATACTGACAAGTTTATTCTGGGTTTTTTTTTCTGGAATTCCAAAGACTGAAAAATATTTCACTGTTGGCTATTGTGATGGCATGTCTGATGCCTGTACAAACATTCAAACTGATTTTCTAAAATCTTTTCTCTGTATAAAATGCAGGTTTCAGGTGCAGTCACTACAGGAAAAAGAAAAAAAGGAATTACATTAAAACTGTCGATTAAGTGGTTTTTATTGTTTGTGGAAACCAATTTCCTACTTTTGGTAGCAAATATCATATATCAGAGGATTAACAATTTGCACATCTCTAATTAATTAGTCTTTGACTTTTTAGATTTTATTACTAAGGTTTTGTGCCATATTTATTCTGGAAGTTTTGGAAATCTGTATTTAAATACAGAAAATAAAATATCATCCTTAATTAACTGCACTGGAATGTCTGTCAGTTATTTCCTTTAAGCTTAAATTATGTCCAGAAGCAGTGCCTGGTATGGACCTGATCCCGTTATCTTCCACAGGATACTTTGAAGATATCAGTAAGTGCTCCAGTTTCATACTTAAAGAATGGGAAGAATTTGTTCTGACCCCTTGTTGCCAACGAATTTAAAATTATATGAATGGAGAAGAATTTTTCTCCATCCAGGCAGAGGAGTATTATCTCCAGGTCCATATGCCTGCAGAATTTGACTACAGCAGCCAGGACAGCCTCCTCTTCCCTTTGCAGTCACTGCCCTCATATTGCCCTGCTACCAGAAAGCAAATTCATGATAAACACAAGAACTGAAACAGTCTTTCAGCCTATTCACTTTGGCAGTGTCAAAGTGTCAGATGACAAGATGCTATCAATCTGAATTATACCGTCAATCTAAATGAAATCCATTAATATATCTTGAGCAAAAGCAGCATGCAGTTAGGGAATCTCAGCTGTCCTCTCTAAAATAAAATGTGCACAGTTTAGAAAAAAGCAAATTTCAGTTTTAGCCCCCAGTGCGGTGCAGCACAACCCCTTCGTAGCAGCACTTCTCTCACAGGGAGCCAGCTGAGAGCTTTCTTGTAATGCAGTGTTCTGGGCTTCTTACATTGTATCAACAGCTACTTGTGGTGCTTACAGTTATAACTACTTTTATACTGAAAGCACAGTTGTCAAATGTCAAAATTAAACTAAAAGCAAGCGGAGATAGGGAAAACGAGTAGCAATAAAGCATACAAACGAATAGGCTTCTAATAAACCCAAAAGAAAAATATGTAACACCGGTGTAAACAGCTTTGATATCACTAATTAGATTCTATGCTGCTGACCAGGTCAGTAAAGTCAAGGGGAGCACAAGATTTAATATTCTGTCATAGTGACACTATGCAAGAGCAAAGTACATCCAATTTCCATACCAAACTATGATAATTCAAAATCGGGCACTGCCTTAAAGTGCATCCGTTAACACTAAAATCCAGTATTTGAAAACGCACGATTTCCATTCGGAGTAGGCTCTAAACTCAAAATCCTCCCCGTGAGCAGCGGCCGGGTTAAGCAGTGGGTTGAGTGCCCCACGGTCCGGCTCGGTGCCGGCGCTGTGCGGGACGGGGCACTCCTGCACCTGGCACTCTGAGTCTCCCCGAGCAGTTTGTCTTTCCAGAAAAAGCACGTTTCCCTTCCTCACTAAATCTCTCTGCCTTTATGAAAACGGGAATTAAAAGGTGGGAAAGAGCACGTTAATTTGATGTAGCTACCACCTAGCCGTATTTTTCACCTTCTCCGACTCCTCGAATAGTAAAACATTTGTTTTTCTCACTCCCGGGGGTTAATTTCGTTGCTGTGCCGTCAGGGGCAGTTCTGCTGTTGACTGAACCGTGACTTCTCCGCAGCCCTATCCCGAATGGCCCTGGCCAGGGGATGGCGGGCATTTGTCCGGTGCGGAGCGACAGCGGCGAGCGCAGCCAGCGCGTCCCGAGGCAGCGCGGACCCCCGCCCGCCGAGCGCACCCACCGCCCGCCGCCGGGACGGGACGGGACGGGACGGGACGGGACGGGACGGGACGGGACG
>NW_024582091.1:43959652-44015625 GCF_017639235.1 Corvus kubaryi
CGGGACGGGACGGGACGGGACGGGACGGGACGGGACGGGACGGGACGGCCCCGCCGCTCTCCGCCGGCTCAGCCGGAAAGTGTCCGGGCGGGTCTGCTCCCACGTGGCTGCGCCCGCGAGTGACATTTCCCACGCACCGCTCTGCTGTGCCTTTCTTTTTTTCCTTCTTTCTTTCCTTCTTTCCTTTCTTCCCTCTTTCTCTCTTTCCTTTCCTTTCTCTCTCTCTCATTTTTTCTCTTTTTCTCTTTCTCTTTTTCTTTCTTTCTTTTTCTTTCTTTCTTTCTTTCTTTCTTTCTTTCTTTCTTTCTCTCTCTCTCTCCCCCTTTCTCTCTTCCTCTCTTCCTTTCTTCTTCTCTTTCTCTCCTTCTTTCTCTTTCCCCTTTTTCTCCCTTTATTCCTCTCTCTGTCTCTCTCTCCTTTATTCATCTGTTTTTTTCTTTCTTTTGAGCTGCAAAAGAAAACGGCAAGGGAGGCTGGACGTGTCAGGCAATGTTACTACCAGCAATCGTGCAGGAGAAGGGCTTCTTATTTCCGAAACGACATTCGTGGCGAAGCTCCCTGTGCTCGGGATTTAACCTCTCGTATCTTTCCCAAATCCTTCCTTTGCTCTAAGGCGACCCCGAGCGGAGCCGAGTCCAGCCTCCCTGTCCCGTGAGGGGGATGTTGCGGCAGTGCAGGGGGGACTGGTCCGCACAGCCGAGCTAGGGACGTCGGGAAGCAGCGACATCGCCGGGGAAGGGGAGAGAAAATGGTTAGTAATATTCCTTCGAGTGACAAGTCCACCTTTTCTTCCCGTCCCAGCGCCCGCCCCTCTCGCCCTGCAGTGCACCGGCGGCTCCGTAGTCCGGCATAGACCCCCGGCCCCATCCCGAGGAAACCCCAAGCCTGGAGGGGAGCGGGGCTCGCAGGAGCAGCTCTCCCTGCCGGAGGTGAGGACAGGACCCCTCCTGTTGCTTCCCTCGACGGCGTCTTTTTGCCTTCCTCTTTTCTGTCCCGGTCTGACTTGAACTTCCCCAAACCAAGGTGCGCGTCTGCTCCGGAGCGGCAGACGCGGAGAAGAAGGGTGGGAGCCGTAGCCCCTCGAGCAGCCTCCAAACCGGGGCAGGGGTTTTTCCCCGATCCTGCGGGGTTTTCTGCCGCTGTCGCCGTCACCGTATCAATTTTTGTTCATTTGCTTCACCCCAGTTCTACGGGAGAAAAGGACTCAGGGAGGAGCGGGCAGCCCACAGGAGCCACCAGGAGAGCGGCTCCGCAGGGTGCAGAGACCGGCGGCGCCCGGCTCTGTGGGGTCGGACGGCGCTGTGGACTCCGTGCCGGCTACGTTTCCTGCCTGTATGTCCGGGAAATCTGTGAGATGAGGAAAAGTCTAGGGGCGTTTACGGCATTCGTGGTGGAAGCGGGATAACGCCGAGATCGAGTTCAGTTACTATTGATATATTCTACTAAACTATATTTCTTTTCTTTTCTTTTCTTTTCTTTTCTTTTCTTTTCTTTTCTTTTCTTTTCTTTTCTTTTCTTTTCTTTTCTTTTCTTTTCTTTTTTTTCTTCTCACCGCAGGATTTACTGACAGTGTTACAATCAGAAGGCTTTAATTTTGCTCAGCAGATTAACCACAGTTAAACTCAATCGGATGAAAATATCCCTCTTTTCCTGACCCTTCGCCCTCCTCGGGGCCCGGACACTATGGAGGAACGAGGTCCTGCCAACATTTCTTCCGGGCCCTGAGCATCTTTTGGAAGGTGGACGCTCAGCCCGTCGGTTTCCCCCGAGAGAGGGGGGCACCAGGGCCGGCTCCGGGAGTTCCACGGGTGCCGCGGGTGGCTCCCGTCCCGTCCGGTCTGACAGCCCCGCACTCATCGCGTACGCACCACCGGGGGCTGGGAAGATCCTGTGGACGACCACACGCCCTTCCCCGGACACGGAGACTGCTCCTGCCGCCGTCCCCGCAGGGAGATTCTCACCTCTCCAGCCCGGCAGACCCCGCAGGCGGCCACGCCGGCTCAGTCCGCACCCGGGGCAGAGGCAGACACGGGGCTCGGCCGAGAGCTAAGGTGGCGACACCTGCTCAGGTGCCCCGCCCGCCTTGCCCAGTCAAGTCCCCACCATCCCGGCCCCACGCACCCTCCTCCCTTCCCCGCTCCGCCGCCGGCTGCGGCGGTGCCCGGGACCCATCTACTTACTGGCGCGAACGCCTGGGGATGTTTGCAGCGCTGCCCCCCGAGCTGGCTCCCTTCCCGCCTGCTTCCGGCCCGGCCCTCTCGGTCCCACCGACGGCTGCTCCGGCCACCCCGCCGCGCCGCGCCCCCGCCGGAGGCCGAGGTCAGCGGAGCCCCAGGGGCTGCCGGCCACCCCTCCTACCGCCAAGCACACCGGCTTGCCGCCGCACCCTGGCTTTCCCCGTTTATTTAAAAGGAGTCACTGGCCCGGGGGGAAGGGGGTTTCCCAGCCCGCACCTTCCCGTGGCTGATGCCCGAGTCATCATCGCTCGTTTAAACAAAGCGGCTACCCAGGTACGAGGCAGTTGCGGCCAGCCCGCCCAGGCGAGGGCCAGCCTGTGCCGCACCACACGCCCCGGCCGACGGGGGACAGGGAAAGGGGGAGGGAAAGGCAAACAAAGCGGGGAGCCGCGGCTGAAGCCGGGCATACTGCAGGACGGGGGCGACCGACGTCCCCCAACCCCTCCCGCCGTAGCGGAGGGACTTCCCCGGGTGGCTTCTGCTCGCTGCCGCCCGCGACCGGGGTTTGCTGGCCGGCCCCGAGCAGGCGCGCAGCCCCTTGCAGCCCCCTGCCTCCCTACTGTAGACGGGATGAGGTTTTATATTGGAAATGAGGAGGCAGGGGGAGGAGAAGGCGCTCACACGGAGCGATGAGTGTGCGGTGTCAATCAGAGGGGTTTTGTGTCTCCTTGACTCCTGATGGTCCGTGGCTGAGGTGTCCCGGGTGGCACCACAATGAATATGAATAGGGGTCCTTGCTAAATGGGACAGTCAAAGCGCACCGCCCTGAATAATGGCACGTCATCCTAACTAGACCATTATACATAGGAGGGCTCCTTTTGTCTCTGCTCTCTGCTGCAGCTCTATAAAAGCCCCTCTTTTTCAGGCTGAGGTTAGTCCAAGCATACACTAACTAGCCATCCTGTAAACAGGCTGAGTAACCGGGTGGAGCGAGAGAGAGGAGACATTGGAGAGAGAGGGAGCTGAGGGGCTTTTTCCCTCTTCCTCCAGCATTTCCAGCCCTTCGCTGGCAGACCCTGCCGTCCATTTATTTCTTTTTCGTTTTGTTTTTGTTGCTTTTTGAAGAAGAGTTGTCTTGTTCCGCCACCTCCAGAGCAGGGAAGAGTTTCTTGCTCAGAAGCCTGAATACAATGAATTCTGACTCCAGCTCTGTCTCCAGCAGAGCTTCCTCGCCAGACATGGATGAGATGTACCTGAGAGACCACCACCACCACCACCACCATCACCACCACCAAGACAGCCGGCTCAACTCTGTCTCCTCCACCCAGAACGATCTGGTGCAGAAGATGTCCGGGGAAGGCCTCACCAGGAACGGTTCCAAGGCCGGAGGGGAAGGCAGCAAGTACAAAATCAAGAAGCAGCTTTCGGAGCAGGACCTGCAGCAGCTGAGGCTGAAGATCAACGGCCGGGAGCGTAAGAGGATGCACGACCTCAACCTCGCCATGGACGGACTGCGGGAGGTGATGCCCTACGCTCATGGACCTTCTGTGAGAAAACTCTCCAAAATCGCCACCCTCCTGCTAGCCAGAAACTATATCCTGATGCTCACCAGCTCCCTGGAGGAGATGAAGAGGCTAGTTGGGGAAATCTACGGGGGACACCACTCGGCCTTTCACTGCGGCACGGTGGGACACTCTGCCGGGCACCCGCCCCACGCCGCCGGCACTGTGCACCAGGTGCACCCCATCCTCGGCAGTGCCTTGTCCTCCGCCAACACCTCCTCCTCGCTCTCCGCCTCCCTGCCGGCCATCGGCACCATCCGACCCCCACACTCCCTGCTCAAGACCCCCTCGACACCCCCCGCCCTGCAGCTCGGCAGCGGTTTCCAGCACTGGGCGGGCTTGCCGTGCCCCTGCACCATCTGCCAGATGCCTCCCCCGCCCCACCTCTCGGCCCTCACCGCCTCCAACATGGCCAGGATCTCGGGGGAGACCAAGGACCTCCTGAAGTGACTCGGCGGGGCTCCCCCGGCCGCTGGGGCTGCGTCGCAGCCGGCGCTCCCACGGACGGAGAGGGGGCTGCGGCCGGTCCCCTCCGGGCCGCCGACGGACCTGCCCCCGCTGCCCCCGCCCGCCAAGCCCCTGTAACATGGGATTAGTGTAGTAAGGACCTTGCAAAGGTAATGTTCTACCCGGCTCCGCGGGCGATGTTTTCTTATTATACTAAACTGGAAAAAAAGTCCCTGTTGTAAACAGAATGATAATAATAATAATAATGATAATAATAATAATAATAATAATAATAATAATGCCGCTGATGGTAATCACGTGTAAATGATTCCTTAAAATGTATGTAAAAGAAAAAAAAAAAAAAAAAGACATGGTTGTCATTGTAGTGTTCACAGCTACCAAGAGACGATGAAATCGGTTTGGGGCTTTTTCCCCTTTTTTTCCTGGGCTTTTCCTTTCTTTCCCTTCGCACGGCGACACCTCCGAAATTTCCCGCTCCAAACCTGACTGCGGCAGCGCAGCGGCAGCCCAAGGTAGACCAGAGAGTGCATGCATGCTTTCCACCCCAGCTTGTCACCCGTGGGGACCGACCACAGGCGGCTCCCCTGGCAACAGGGACTTCCGAGGGAATTCACTAAAGTTTTCGAGTGTGGTTTATGGCTTGGGGTTTTTGTGGTTTGGTGGGGTTTTTTTGGTTTGTTTGCTTTGTTTTTACAGATTTGGTTGTGATGCGGTTTTGTTTGCGGTAGTTTTTCTTCTTCACTCTGTGAAGAAAAAAGAAAAAAATAAATAAACCAGAAAGAGGAAAATCGTGCAAAACATAGCACAACCCTCCTGCGGATCTGTTTTGTCAAATCTCCCATCTCCTGCTCTCAATGAAGTGTCCTGGTTCAGCTGGCTGGCGTACTTATTTCTATTGGCTTTGGGTTTATTCGTGTTTGCTGCTTTTTTTTTTTTTTTTTTTTTTTAATTTGAAAAAAAATTTTAACATTTTATTTTTTTTCCCTTTGCGATGGTTTGGGTTTGCATGCGGGGTCAGCTCCTGCCAGATCCGTGATTTGATAACTAAATCGGAAGCTTTGTTGCTGTTTATTTCCTTTTCGATATATTTTCCTGGGAGTTTGCTTGAAATGATGTTATTATTCATTTCGTTCGTTCGTTTGTTTGTTTTCGGTTGGGGCCTCAAAGACACCACCATGTCTTTATTTTTTATATATTCTTGATAATAACTATCGATATATTTATTATTGACCAGTGTTTCTGGATGAGATTTCCAAATAAAGTAAAAAATTAATTCCATGCTGCCTGTTTCGCTTTTGTCCGGGACTGGAAGCTGAGAAAAGGCTCCGTGTTGATTGCTTCGGGTTTCGCCAGGACTTCCCGGGCGCAGCTGGAGGAGGCCGGCACAGCTTCTCCTCGGAAGCAGCCACGAACCTGATGCCCTCCGGTGTGTGAGAGCTGCCGGGCAGGATCCGGCAGCTTCCCAGCGGGCTGAGAGCAGTCAGGAATTCACCAGCCGATGGCCAGTCCCGCAGACAGCGCCAGGCTCGGGAGGACGGGCAGCGGGCAGGGGCTGGGGAGGGGCGCTGGGGCGTCTATGGGCAGTAACTTTTTTTTTTTTTTTTTTTTTTTTTTTTTGAGATCCAGCTTTCAGTCCTTTATTCGGGAGGGAAATGGTAGGATGGACAGAGCTGGGAAAGGCAGTCCTGCTCCGGCGGGGGGCTGTTCTCCGTGGAGATGAGCGCGGCTGGCAGCTACCAGCGCCCTGCGGCTCGGCACAGGGGAGCGCGGTCCGGCATCCCCCGGCCAACCCCGGCCCCCTGCCTTCTGCGAAAGGGGATATCCGGGAGGGACCCGAAGAAACAGGAGAAGGCGACTCCCCCTGAGTCGTAAGTTGAGCAGTGACAGAGGAAGGATGGATGGGGCATTTAAACCGAAATGCCAAACAACTTTCAGAAAGGCACCTGTGGGTGATCCGTGCTGGTGAGCAGACTGCACTACTGCAGCACCCGAGCCAGCGTTAAGACATAGGCACGCATACACAAATGTTTGAAAATGAAAAGAATGTGTATTTTCCCCGAAAACATGAACTAACAAATCACGTTGTAAAAAAGTCACCCCCTGAAGTAAATCCTTACAATAATTCAGCAAGATGATCAAGAGATGTTGCAGTCTCCTTCCTTCCTTCCTTCCTGCCTTCCTTCCTGCCTGCCTGCCTTCCTGCCTTCCTTCCTTCCTGCCTGCCTTCCTTCCTGCCTTCCTTCCTTCCTGCCTTTCTTCCTTCCTTCCTGCCTTCCTGCCTGCCTTCCTGCCTGCCTTCCTCCCTCCCTCCCTCCCTGCCTGCCTTCCTTCCTTCCTGCCTTCCTTCCTGCCTTCCTGCCTGCCTTCCTTCCTTCCTGCCTGCCTTCCTTCCTGCCTGCCTGCCTGCCTTCCTGCCTGCCTTCCTGCCTTCCTTCCTTCCTTCCTTCCTTCCTTCCTGCCTTCCTGCCTTCCTGCCTTCCTTCCTGCCTTCCTCCCTCCCTCCCTCCCTGCCTGCCTCCCTCCCTCCCTCCCTGCCTTCCATCCCGCTCCGGCCTCAGGCATGAGGGAGGGTCTTTCCGTATCGGAGAGTCCGGCACTGCCCGGCGAGGGGGCGCAAGACCGGGAGGTGACCATGGTGTGCACCAGTGAGGGCTGTCGTCGGGGAAGGGCCCGTGGGGTGACCCCCAGGGGCGGTGGGAGCTGAGCTCCGGGCTCTGTGCAGGGCGCGGACCCCCCCCGCCGTCCCGGGGAGAGAGGCTGGGCTGGAGCCCCTGCCCGGCCCCGGCAGCCAAAGCACTCTCGCACACTGCCCTCTCCCCCGCTGCTGGCAGCGGGAGCCCTCGGCGCTACTGGCGGAGGGAAAGCGAGAAGAGGGCAAACACGAGCGGGGGAAACGCAGCAGAACAGCGGGGAGCCGCGGGGAGCGCGCTGCGGAGCGCCGGTCCGGACGCGGGGCTGCGGCCCCTCCTCAGCCCACCCGACTGTCCCCGACGCACCCTTCCATGCGGGGCTGGCACGGCTGGGGCACAAAGCCACGGCTCCATCCGGGCCAGCACCCTCCATCCCCTCCGACTCCGCATCCTTCCCGGCCCCGAATCCTTCCTCTCGGAGCAGGGCAAGCGGGTAGCCTTGGACGGGACTGCTTCTGCTGCGCTGCTCCCCACCTGCGGCTGCCAACAGCTTGCCGAGCCCGCGACGGGGCTGGGCTGTAAATGGCAGCCGAGAGGAGGACGAAGTCATCCCTTCGGGATGCCCAGGAGTCGGCAGTCGGGTACCTGGACCCGCCGTCACCCCCGGCGGTGCCGCCTCGCCCCAAAGAATCTCTGTCGCTCGGCCCCTTCGGTCCTGGGGACGGAGAGTGCCTTGCCTCAGCAAAAGCGCTCTTTGGGGACATCTGATCCCCACTCAGCCACACACAGACATTCCGGGTTCTGGCCCGCATTCCCCTGTAGTGCCAGGCTGTTTTCCAGCTGCGGAGCAAAGGTGGGGGGACGGTGCACAGGCCACCTCATGCTTTTTCCCTTCCCTTCCGTTCCCTTCCGTTCCCTTCCGTTCCCTTCCGTTCCCTTCCGTTCCCTTCCCTTCCCTTCCCCAACCAACCAAAAGCGGAACAGCTTCTGGAGAGACTTGCCCATGGGAAGAGAAGGGGAAACGCTGGGGTTTTCTTTGGAAGGCTTTCCCTTCACAAACACACACGAGAAAGAAACAAAACAGAAATTTTATAACCCCGGTTTGGGGCCTCCCGGCGCGAGGAAAGTGGCTGAGAGATAGAAATAGGAAAGCAGGAAAGATCCGATGGTGGCAGAGCCTGGCAGCGTCCACCCTCTGGGCTCGTCCCTGCCCGCTGATTGGGCTGTGGGGAGCACGGCATGAGCACGGCACGGCGTGGTTTGCTATGGCACAGGACGGCCAGCTTCTGGGATACATGAGGAGAGCTTGGTGCTCTCAGGAAATTCCTTCCGTTAAAATAGGTAATGTCTGCATGTACATATATAAAATACATGTACACACACTTACAAATACATAAATATGAATATAAATATAAATATGAATATATATCAGAGGTGGATGGACACCATTCATTTTCACTGTACATCCCCTTGCTGACTGCTGGGTCCTGGCACAGCCGTGCTGTGGAGAAGACAGATACTGCTCCTTGTCTCAGGGGAAGGTTACAAGCCCTCCCTTCCCAGTGCTTCCTAGTTCCCATGGGGGAGGACCCCACTGCCTCTGCCTCCAGGGGTCTGCCACAAATTTGAAGCCAAAACCCCAGGCACTGATATTCAACTCTCTAAGTTGTGGGGTTTCTTTTCTCCCCCACTCTCCCATCCCGTCAGACCCCCCACCTGACAAGCCCAACCCAGACAGTCCCCTCACGCCTCTTCTCCAGCTACGTGGAGCCAGGGAAGAGGTGGGAGTAGGCTTGTGTTTTGATTAATATGGAAATAAAATGCAGAAATAGCAGCAGTACTTAGCTTCATTGCTTCAGTTTAGAGATTTATTGGCGAGGAGATAAACACCAGGCTGGGGGCCTTGCTCAGTAATTCACAGTTCCCATCAGTTATTACCAAATGAGCAAATAGTTTTTCTTTGAAGTCACAGAGGGGAAAAAAAAAAGAAACGGGAAAACAAAAGAGTAATTTTTTTTTAATAGGTTGCTACCCCTTGCCCCAGGTCCAGACTTCATCTGCCTGCCCAGCTGCCCTGATTGGGGCCCTACTCTCCAAGCAAAACTAATAATGAGTTTATTACGTCTCTTGAAATGTATGTCTTGCTCTGCCTCCTTTCAACTTTCTTTTGTGTTTTCTTACTTGTGCCTATCCAAATTTTTAAATTTTGTATTTTCTATTCTTTGAAGCCCCATTTTCCCTCCTGCAGAAGCAGGCAGGCGTGGATTTGAGCTGGAAAGTGCTGTCACAAGATGACATCGTGCTGCTGCCAGGGAAAACAAAGGGGCAAGACTGAGGGGGGAAATAGGCACTTTGGGGGCACACAAACCCCTTCTCAGGTCTGAAACAGAAGCAGCCAACTAGTAGCTAAGTACAAGATAAATACTAAAATATAAGCAAACATTTTTCACCGAAGTTCTGTGAAAGTGAAGGATTTGAGTTTGTTGCTTTGTTTTTGGTGCATTAGAAATACCTTGAGACATCCACACTGAACTGATGAAAATTGACCCAGAACCTGCTGAACCTTCACATTTTACTGGACCAGCAGAACAGGTCAGGTGAGACGTCCTAGGGCATCTCAGAGGCAGGAAATACCTATGTTTAAATGGCTGAACTGAGCCTTACAATCACAGAATTATAGAAAAATTTAAGTTGTAAAAGAACTTTAAGACCACTGAGTCCAATCATAAATCTAACACTGCCAAGTTCACCACTAAACCACGTCCCTAAGTTCCAGCTTAATGTATTTTGAACAGGGAAACAGAGTAAGAACAAAATGGTCTCCAAAAAAATCTGCATATTGGAATCTTTGACCAAAATGCTACGCTTTAACCAAAGAGAAAAAACCCCAAACCACCCCAATATTCACAGAAGGATCTTCCCCCAGTTGCTTAACCCTTTTTAAAAGAAACTTAATTGTTGTTTAATTGTTGATAATTTTGTGTTCTCTGTTTTTTCAAATGATCAGTTAGATTAAAACTATAAAAGGTTTTAGGGTCAAATGAATAAAACGAAAAGGACTTACCAATCTTCCATCACATCAGGGATGTGATACAATTTTTGAAGGAGCTGTATCCGTATCTGTGCTCCCATCCAACAACTGCTCAGCATCCAAAAACTGCTGAGTTGGAGACACTGAACTGAAGACACCAGAATGGTGAACGAAAGTGCTGGTAGCCTGCTTACCTCAATAAATATTCTTTCTCATGCCCTTCATTTGTCTCTTCTGAAGTTGAAACAAACCCTTTTTGCTTGATATTACATTGAAGTAGGCACGTAAATAAGCACAGTGCAGCTGGAGGAGAGTAAAGTTTGGCTGATGGGCAAAACTTCTTAAAAATTAGCATCATTAGTTGAGGCTATGTGACCAAAATCTATGCCTAGGTCCCCCAAGTCTCTGAAGCTGTTGTAGGTTCAGGACAGGGTTCTATATAGCCTTGGTAAAAAAACTGTAGATCTATATTTTAGTTCAATATTTTTATGTTTGTTTGTTTTTTCCCAAAGTGTTGTGGCTGCTGACACATACCTCTTGAAAATTACCTGGCAGAGCAGCATGAGGGGCTACAAGAAAAACTACAAGAAATGCAGTGATTTAGTATTTAGGATGAAGATGATTTGTAGAGACCCACAACTTAAAAATGAATGGGTCCCTTTAAAAACAAGATATTTGCACAGGGCCTGGTCATGATGCCTTGTAAGCTAATAAAAGCAGGTAAGATTCAATTTTTAAGACAGAGATAGTGGAGTCTCCACAAAACAGGGGAGGAAAGGAGCTGCGGTCTCTGATTGCATTTATCACCTCCAGAAAACCCTCTCCCATGTTAGGGATGTACATGAGGATGCAATAGTGCCTTAGTCACACCACCAGAGGAAATATTTTACAAATTATTCACGAAAGGAAGTTGATGTTTGTGTTAAAAAAATAGATTCTGTCTTTGACAATACTTAATTACTTTTCTGCATATTTCTGTGGGCTTTTTTTGGGGATGTGTGTGCTTTTTTCTTTTTTTATATATTTTACTTTTATTTTAATTGTTTTCTACCCAGTGGCTCTGACTACCATGAACCAGATGCTATTTTGCTGTGTTCCAGCTGTAAATTGTTAGGTGGTTCTCTGAAAAACATGAGATTTCATTTGTTTTTTTTAAAAAGCAGAGAAAGGTTTCACAACTAAAAATGTATTTTTACAAAATCTGACCTTTGACCTGAGGGAGTTGCAAACCCTCATCCATGAGGTTAGAGGAAGAAAAATAATGTGACCACACAAACATCCTCTTTCCAGACTTTGTTTTTGTTGATAAACAAAGATCTGTTAAGTGTCGTGCAGGAAGTAGACAACTAAAAATGCAGCTTGTCCCTTATGCTGCCCTACCTCGTGCTTTGCAGAGGAATTGGCTATGGTGGATTCTGTGGCCCGTGCTCTCAGATCTTCACACAGCAAGTGAATTTCCAAGCACTAGGAGAAAGGCAGCTTGAAACATTCACTGGGAGAGCTTCTATCCCCAGCTTCAGCACTCGGCTTTCCTCCTAAAACTGCAAGTGACAGTGATAGAAATTAGTCACGACTGTGGTGGTCATGGGCGGGATGATGGTTTGCATGAGCACAATGAGAATTGAGTTTGACACCACTCCATGTAAGTGCTGATACTTAAGCGGGCTACAAATATACCAGACACAGACCTGCCAGGGCTAGAAACCATGGGAACCTTGTGGGTAACTCCATGCAAAGGCCCAGACTGCTACCAGGGTCTGAACACCTCTGAGTCTCATGAATTGGCAAAGGACCTAAACTAGGAGGGTCTGAAGGTTTCATTTCCATGGGAGGTGGATGCAGTAGTTTCCAGACCTCTGTCACTGAAGTCTCGACACATCCATGCGGTGTTTGCAGGGAATAAATGAGAGCGGTTACTGTGGGGCAGCCGTTTGGTGCCTACGGATGGGTCAAGCTGAGTCCCTGCTGCCCTGCAGGAGTGGTCTGCAGACTTCCTAGGAGCCTGGCATGTGCTGCCTGCCCTGCCTCCCCTTCCCTCAGCGTGCTTCTCTAAATGACTGCTGTGACCATGGCCGCTGAGGTGGCTGTAGCCCAGCCAACCCTCAGGTGTGGTCAGGTCCAACAGGCTCTGTGTGTTTTGGAGGGTGCTTCCTGAGCAGGGTCCAGCCCATACCAGCCCTCTGGGCCACCTGCTCCTTGTGGCCTTGAGACCATACTGTAAGCAGGGCATGTACCCCTTTTTCTTTCTCACTGACCATCTTTAGGAAGTTTAGTTGTGTTCAGTTTTGAAGCAGGATGAGGTATGCTCTGCAAAAGCACTTGAACACAGTCTTTTCAAAGCTTCAGGATCTTCCTTTCCATAGTTTGTTTTCCCCTAGATGCTCCAGCACGGTCCATTTGCCCTTCCCAGAGGTGTAGATGTACATCCTCACTACTCCATGCTTCCATTACTTCTGCCAGGATATGAGCTTTTTCTTACTCGATTTAGGTGCAGTTGTGGATGCCTGCCTCTCTCACATCAGCACTCTCTTGTGTCTGTTGGGTACTTCAGGATTTTCCATTTCTCAGAGTTCTATAAGATGTCCAAGAGTTCCATTCCAAGCTAGGATCATGGACTTCATCTCTCCTAGTAAATTAACCAGTGCTACATAATGTTCTCAGGCAGCGTAGCTCAATTATTTATAGAGTCAAATTGTTACAACAGTTCCTGGCATGTTTTGGCTCCAGGCAGCTAGCATTCTCCTGAACATTTCCCAGGCATGGTTTGGGGATAGCATAGGCCAAAGGCCAATCCCAGCAGGCAATTTGTGTTCAGCCACACTGCCTGGAAAGCAAGAATTTAATAATGTGGACACATGCCAGTCTGTGCCAGTTGGCTTCAGAACTAGGTAATGGTCACAGGCATGTTTTGTATAGATGTCGTCAGTCTGAGAGTCTTTTTCCCTTACAAAAAGCTTTTGCCCTTGTTGTCATCTGTCTGTCTTTCTCTCCACATTACCAGGAGAATACATTTTCTTTGTGAAGTGAGAGATTTATCAGAACTATTAACTGATCAAGATCCCCAATATTTGATTTTTTTCCATTACTTTTTGGCTTTCCATGCTTAGCTTTTCCCAGTTGTGCATGATTGGTTTATTGAACTATGAAGCTGTGAAGAATGTCTATTTCTACTTTTGCGCCATGTGCAAGAAATCCTTCTTCCCTTCCAGGTTTCACATCAATTTGCGGCAAAAGATGGCCATGGCAGTACGGGCGCACATTTCACAGCCACTTTTTCAGTTCATAAATATGACACATAGACATAAAATAGCCCTCAGTATCAGCATTCTTCATATGTCTGGAGACAGCCCTTCCTCACCTATCATCAAATCTCCACCAAGAAAAATGAATCCACTCCCAAATTTGTGAGCAGCTGGGGAAAGCACAGAGATTTTGCTTTCTGCTATGTAGGGATCATATACCTTGTGGGAAAGTGGTTCCAGACACAAGCTGAATGAGAAGCTTAGGGCTTTCCCCTGGGACTAGTCTCTTCCTTCCACCTGCTTAGACCAGGCAAGCTGTACTTAGTGCCCCATCCTTCACTTGTTTCAGCGTATTTCAACTTACTAATGCAAAGCTATAATCCAAAGAGAAAACTTTACTTTTTTCTTTTTTATTGTGTTTCCTAAAATATTGCAGTGGTTTTTTTTCTTCCCACTGGTGCATTTCATCAGTTTGGCAGCACTCCATCCATGCTTTTGGGTCACAGCAGTTTTTTACAGTGTCTTGGTGTCCAAGGTTTCTGCCCCAAATCCTGCCTACTGAGAAAGCCAGCACTAACTAAATACCCTGAATCAGATCAACACTGATTGCTTCTTCACTTCTGCCCATGTGTATTTTACCTGAGATATCTGGGGTTAACTTGTTTCCAGCAATCCAGCAGAAGGACAGTTCTCCTGTAAATGCAGTATCAGCATTTCAGTTCCTTCTCTCTTGGTCATATTGGGGCAGGCTCCTTTGCCTGGCCTGCCCCCATGAAGACCCCAGTATGTCCCACATCTTGTGGGGCCCCACAGTCAGCAGGTGACCCTTTCTTTGAGACTGTCAGGTTCAGTCGCTTGAATATCTCCTGCTCATCCCCTCACCCGACCACCAGCTCCATCCATCTCTCTCCATGGGCAGCCCTCTTCCTCCAGCTGCAGCGTCTTCTATTCCAGCCTTCTCTGCTGTGGCTGTCTCACCTTGCCATTGCATCTGCCTGACCATCTGTTGAATCATGTGCAATATAAATAACATCTAGTGACAAATAATAGCTACAGATACCCTCCTGTAATAGTCTGGTGGTCTCACTGGACATTCGCCACTTCGTAGATTTTCTTAATTTACTTTGCAAGTCACAATTATTATTATATAGTAATATTAAAGAGGGCTGTAATGTTTAAGTGGTTTGGAGTCCTTGGGCTACCTTATATATAATTCTCACATTTTCCCCAGAAGTGTTTGCTGTTAGTCAATTCCCCTTGTTCACAACTGTGATACTCTTCTCACTGGAGAGATCACAACAGGGACTTACTCTATGCTTCAACACAGCATTGAAGGTACCCCACTGATTGTAACAGGTAAGGGAAAATCAGCTTTAAAAACCAATCACATTTAATAATTTACATCAGAAAAAATGTAGAAAAGAGGTGAGACTAGGAGATTTCTCTACATTCCTCTTCACAGAGAAGAAAATGTTTTAATCTAGATTACAGAGAAGGCAAAAACTTGCCTTAGTGTGTCTGGTCAATAACAGGTCTTTACCTCACTGAGAGACATTTAACCTGCCCATAGACACGGACTTGGTCACTGGGGTGCTGAAAACAAGTTGTAGCTGATGTAGCGGCTGATGCTTCATCCAGTAAAGTCATGGACAGCTTTGCTTAGAGGCCCATAGTTGAGTGGCAGCCTTACAACAGGAATTTGTTCTCCATCTCACATCTTTCTGGCTACATTTGAATGCTGAAAATGAATTGCTCTAAACATATCTCTGAAGCCAATCGATGGCACAGACACATGCCAAAGTAATCTTGGAACAGTTGTGATGATCCTAATGGTGAGCATAGCTGAGTGGTATTCGAAAAGCTTTGCTTTTTCACTCTCGTTCTTGATTCAGTTTAGGGATGTTCATAAAACTACTACATTTGACAAAGTGCTTGTTTTATTCACCAGCTTCCTTGAACTAAAAAGCTGATGACAGATTTTTGGTTCAGATGGGATTGTTTGAGAAAAATATGCCTAGGAAGCAGGCTCACTTTTTAAGCAAAGTTATTTCAGCTTGTCATGCTCATCTCTCAAGGTACGCAAGCTTCTCCAGCAAGGGGAGCTGCTGGGTGCAGCTCAGGGGAAGAAGGAGAATATGTCTCAGAGCTTTCCTGCTGTGTAAGGGGAGCTTTCAGCTCTTTTTTTCTGTTGAAGATGACCGTGCCCTCCCTGTCTGAAAGTGCTTATTTCCTGCAGGTCAAAGATGGGCAGGTGTTTCCTAAACACCATGTTTTATCCATGATCTGCCCCCAGCTGTGAGGATGCTGTCTGCCCCTCCTCTGCTCAGCTCCCTCCCGGGGAGACCCTGCAGCCCACCAGCACTGGGGACTGCAGTGCCTGCCTGTAAAGAGATGCTTGATATACTGTACAACCAAAGCTGCCTGGCCAGAGCTGCAAGTGAACCTTCCAGGGGCTCTGCATCCTCTGTACATCTGTGGAGAAGTTGGGGTACCTGTGCAGTAACCTGCAGTCAGCAGGCTGGGGTAGTATGAGACACTTCTAACTCCAGTGCTGACATCAGTTCCCTCCTCGGCCTCTGACAAGGCTTTGCAGAAACACACAGGTTTGGAAGTCATGACTGATTGGTTGCTCCGGTTATGTCCTCAACTGGAACTTGGAAAGGCACAGAAATTCTTGGTCTGGACAAAAATCCCAGTAGCAGCAGCTCCACAACTAGGTGGTATTGATCCGAAGAGGGGGAAAACCATTCCTGAAGATGCTTATTCTCTCTTCCTTCCACACCCTCTCTAACACACACAGTGCACATACAGTGAGTTTTCCTTCCTTTTCCCTAAACTTTTAGGCCAGCCCCATGTATTTCAGAATGACCATGGACATGTTTTTTTGATTTTTTTTTTCACGAAAAACAAAACCAACTAGGTTGGGTTAAAACTGGTTAAATCCCTCAGGACCTCAGTAGTGTTTTAAAACATATGTGAAGGGGAGGAACCATTTTTTGCACGTCCTGAAGAATATAGCTGACATATGGACCATTCAAAGGAAATTTTTTTCAGGCCATTGGCCATGTATGAATGGCTGGGCTTATACAGTGGGGACTCAAGATATGATGGGGATCTTCCCCTGGAAATTGGGCTTTCTACATAGCAAGAGCAGATCCTGTAGAGGCTAACCATGCTACAGGCTCTCAGAGCTGGTAGCAGATCCAGGGGCCAGCGGTGGGGCAGGGTTGGGCTGGAGCAGCACAGTTGCACTGAAGCAAGCTTTGGCTTGGAGGGAAGTGTGTCCCCCTACTGAGCTTACCCCAGCAAAGCCTGCCCCATGTGATCCCACTTTCGCTCCTCTCCATCGTAAGCTTTGTCCTAGCTGTGTTCACCGGTGCTTGCTGCTTCAAACACTGCTTTACTGTGACTGGGTGCCATTGTAGTGCCACTGGTAGATTTAGCACCTCAATCATTTTTCCACTAAATACTTCCAAGGCCACAGAGAAACACCTTGTAAATCTTTTTACTTCCTCAGGAAAAATACCCCAAACCCTAAACCACAAAACAAAACAAAACCAACAACAAACTACAAGGAACTTCAGGGAAATAAACCCCTAAATTGAATTTCTTGCTTTAAAAGTGCTTTACATATATCACCACCAACCAGCATGTAAATTTTAGTCAGCTACTGGACTAGTCTTTTAAAGAAGTTGAAAAATGGCCCTGCATCCTCAAAGGACACACCTGTTATCTGAAACAGTTTTTAACCAGCTTGTTAAGCAGCTTTGACAGATCAAAGACCCTGGACAATGGGCACAAACTTTAACAATAGTTTAGCCTTGAGCAAAAGCTTCTGTCAAAGCAAGGCTTGTGCCAGTAGTATTATGGCCTGCAATTGAAAATAAATTTTACTTGAATAAGTACCTCAGCCCGATCAGAGGCACTGCCGCCAGGGAGACAAAAGCAGTTGGGGATAAGTTATTGACTCCACTGACAGCATGAATGAAGTTCATTATGCCAGCCCACTCTTGGTAAATGTGTCAGGTTTTAAACTGAATTAGGTGGCAGGTGCACGGACCATTTTCCTGCCCCCCTTGAGACAGTAGAGGGCCAGTCATCACCTGATTCTACAGACAAATGTTTAGATTTGGTTTTCATATCGCACAGGCACACTGACAGCATATTTAAATCATAAATAAGGTTTCCTGAAAACCCTTGTCTATCCCACTTTCTCTCCCCGTCCCCTGTAGCCGGCTGGCCGTGCTCCCATCCCCTTGCCTGCTGGACCCTGGAGGTGGTTTGCCTCCCTCCACTGCCCCTGCTACAGCCGCCCTTCTGGTCTCTGTTCCTATCTGCCTTGGGGACGTGCAGGGTTTGGGCTTCCACAGGCCACCTCTGGGTCCAGTCCTGAGCCAGAGGGAAGTCCAAACCCTACTGTTTGGGTGACACTGCACACAGTGCATTTCCAACTTCAACAGGGTCTGGATCGAGCCCTCCCATAGCTGATTTTATGTGATATATATATGGGCCTAAAGAGATTGAATCCAGACATTCTATGTTAACCTTCAGAAAGAATTTCTACAGTAAAACAGTATGTATATCCTTGTAAGCCTCTGATGACAAACATCACTATCATTGCAATTTCAAAGAAATGCAGGCCAGGTCAGAAAGAAGTGGTGTGAAAAACATACATGTATCTGTGTATGTGTATATACACACAAAATCACACATAAAAATACAAAATCATCCATATATGTACCAGTTTTTAAAAATTTTGCTAGAATTCAAAGAAATAAGATGATTATCTGCCATAATAATTTAATATTCCTCTGCTTTAAGACTGATCTTCAGTTTTAAGATGTGTCTTTTATTTTTGCATCTGAATATTTTGCTTGAAAATATTCTGGTTAATAGTCTGCTAGGGCCTAGAAGGATAATGCAAGATCAGCTGAACTTCAGATACTTTGGATGCCAGCTCTCATTACTTAATCATGAGACATAGTACTATTAAGACTCTTAAAAATGAAAGCCTTGTTCTCTGACCATAGAGGGAAGAGTTGGCATATGCCTTTGGCTGCATGCCTTATTTATGTTAATGAGCAAGTAAGATTCCTTCCCCCTGTGAAGGAGCTGAGCATCCCTTCTCCTGATGCTGTTGGGATCTGCTGCCTGAGTCAGTTACTAAGGGAAGTCTTTTGCTTTTCGACAGCATTTTGGACACATGTGGGTACTTTTTTTGCACTTGAGCCACTTAATCTTTCAAGAATGTCTTTACAAGTCTGAAAATGTCTTGTTTCATTGTGGTTTGTTTTTCCTCCACATCCTGAAGGCAAAGCATTTGTGTTTGTCCACTTAACAGCCTCTGAACCAGACAACAGTCACTGAAGTTTAATAAAATTTATTTATTCCCATTTTCCAGGGATTTCAAAGGTCTGAAGAAGTACTACCTAGCCCTCCAACACTCACTTGAAGAAAAATGTTATTGCTGTTCCTCAAAACGGAGAGCCAAATCCTAAAAGAAGGGATGAGGCTTGCCCAATGTCACAAGCAAGTTGATGGCGGATTCACACTCCAGTGGGTGTTTTAGCTCTCACATAGTGCTTCACCCCCCAACGTGACATTGCTAAAGATGCATTTGGCTGAGTTCATGGTTGTATTTAGTACACCTGTTAATACAGACATATCAAACCCTTTCTTTTTCTGGCTCCAGTACAAATAGATCCAGGACGTCTCACCCACGGACCCCCAAAAAGAGAAAATGTTTCTTTTCCCCATACACAAATCTGGAAAAACAAAATAGGCTTATTCTTTGGGGCTATCTAAAGACTGCTGTGTGTCAACACACAAAATCATTTCTCACAGTGGTATCACTTGCTGGATATGTTCCTTCCCTCCAACTACAGCAGATGGTGTTTCATAGTTGGTCACAAATGGCTGTCAGCGAGCGTTTGTCTGCCTGCCAGTAACCTGTAGTTTGGGGACTCCCTCGGAGAGTGTACCAGCACTGACTCTGCTGATAGCAGCATCTGAGAAAATGATCCGTCCTTTCTTGTCAGGCACAAAATTAGCTATCTCATTTTCAAACTGTTGACAAGGGGGATATGAAAGAAATAAGGGCCGTGCTGGCTCAGATGATGTTTCTTCAGCTCTGGTTTGAGGCAGCGAGTGCTGGTTACAGAGCAGAAGCTGCCTTTACCACAGCAAATATTGACCTCTGCTGAAAGATGGGGATACAAGTACAGCTCTCTCCTGGTGTCAGGATTTTGCATGGCATTTCCAGCTTTCCCAAGCGCTGTTTAGATTTCTCTTGGCCAGTTTTAGCAATGAGAAATAGATGACCTTTGGTGAAGTTGCCTGTAGCAGGAAAAAGCTTTTGATGGGCTAAAGGTCCCAGTGAACCAGCCAGGTTTGCCGCTGTCTTCACATGCTTGAGGAGAAGGCAGCCAGGCAGCCTGTCATCCCCTGTGACTGCACCCTTGTCCCAGCAGCCAGAAACGGGAGGCATGGGAGAAAGAGAGACATCAGTGATGGAGACCAAATATATCTGTATTTGGCAAAGAGTTTTGGAAACTTTGCAGCGACTTGTAGTGGCAGCCATTACCTTACTGGTGCACGCCCACATTTCAAACACTTGCAGCTACAACCCCAAGTCTTTTATTTCCACAGAAGTCTTAAAGATGAGTCCATGGAGCAAAGCTGAAAGCTCTCCACAGCAGCTGACTCAGGGTGCTCCTGCATGGAAAACTGTTTAAAATTCCAAGTGATATCTGGGCTGGTAAACTCAGTGGCCTCACTGGCCTTAGCCAGGGCAGGGGTCCCATCCAGGTGCAGGTGGCAGAGGGGATGAGTGCTACTCATGACTGCATGGCACTGCTGCCAAAGGGATCTGGTGACAGGGTACATTCCAGCGCTCCAGTTTTCACATATGTCAAGAATTGCATGTATCAATACTAGGTAGTAAAATACCCTGCGCTGGTCAGTAGAAAGGCAGATTGTATCGGCCCCAGTTACTATAGACAGGCACCTTATAATTTTCCTGCTCTAGTCCTGCCCTGCTAGAAGATTTTTAAAGAAAGTCCATTTTCAGAATTTCCCTTTCACAAAGAGTTTCTAATATTGTAGAAGTCCTTTTCATCCTAAACATATCTATCCTCTGTGAGAAAAAGATAAAACAAAAATTTAAGTCCTGCAAAAGAGAAATTATGACTGCTTCAGAAAACATCAGAATGATCCATTTGAAGTGAAGTATTCTAAAAATTCAGAATTGCTTTGCTTCAGCTTCCGTATTTTTGTCACGGAACTGATGTTAAAAATACAAAGTACTAAGTTATTCAATAGTTGAAAGTGCAAATATTGATTTCCAACGAAGATTTTGAGCTACTTTCTGGAATATTCATAAACTAAACTGAATTCACACAGTAACTGCGCAACACCAATGACAACAACCAACCAGAACAAAAGGAACACAAAAATTTTGCTTAATTGGAGTCATACTTGAAATGAAATTTCAACTATTTCAACAAATGAGATTTTTTAAAGACTATTGAAGGTGGAATCTACAAGGAAAGTTGAAAATCAAGTCTCCAATCATGGTTCTGTTCCTTAAAATCTATAACAATATAGAAATTTTCCATTGTCCCTGAGTTTTAACACTAAATTTTTATTTTGATCTTTCATATATGAATAAGTCTGTTTATGTTCTCCTTTGGCTACAAAGACTTTTCTGAGAAAAACAGAGAACTTAGACAAGGCAAGGCTACCTGCAGAATGCTGTGCGACTTTAACTCAGGTGGTCCATGAAGATTATGGAAGTATCTGTTCCACAGCAGATCAGAATGAGTAAAAAAGGAGAATGATGACTAGACTAAGCTTGATCCTCAGTAGGGGCCTTGTGCCCTGGCTTGCATCCAGCAATGTGTTCAAGCATGAATCTGAGTTAGAGAACACAAATATCTAAGGTTAAGCACTTGTATAAATACTCTTACTACATTTCAGTTGGGAAAATTACTAGAATCTGGCAAAGAGTGGGTAGGGCTCCTTATAAAGGGTACATTTAAACCCAGCTCAGCTTACAGTACTACCTGCTAGGTATTTAGTCCTGGCTTTGGTTTGCTTGGGTATGTTACCATGTTTGTGCATGTATTGGAAATATGAGAGTGTAGTTCATATCCTTGACCCCTTACAGATAGACTATGAATAACTTAATGACAGCCATGTCCTATATCTTGAGTTGGGGGGGCCATAGTGAACGGCCTTACACAGCAAATTGAGTAGCCCTTTCTCAGGCAGCTTTGCTTCAGGCAAAGGTCCCAACAGAAAAGGCTGTTGAAAATCCCAGAGAGTCCAGCATCTTCCTAACAGAGAGCACTCCCTTTTGGGAAAGTCCATGGGGGCAGAATTTGCTTTGTGGATGTTTTCGGAACATACCCTTAATGTTTTCTGCTTTCCCTTTGGGAAGGACAGCAAGTGTCTGAAGGGCTGGAGAATGCATATGGCCACGTTGAGTTCACATCTTCCCAAACCACCACTTTCTGCTTCAGTGTGAAAGGCATTCATGCTTAGGGAAAAGTGCCCCCCTGAATCAGGATCTTCACTCCTAAACCACGTTGTTGACTTTGACTAAGACCTCTGGTGCCCAGAGATAACACAGTGGCCACTTTGGTGGTCAGCTTGTGATTGATCAGACAAACATTTCCAACACAGAGGTCCAATTTAGTCCAAAGAAAAATGGAGCCACTTCAGAGCAGTGTGGTCCATTGTGTGGCCCATCATTGAGGCCATCTTCAACAGCTGCCATGGTCAATAAAGTTGGTTCCTCTAGCTGAATGGGAGGTATGCACAGAGTTTTGGAGGAACCAATTTGATTAAGAGAGATGGCCTGCACCAGGAAGATGACATGACTGTTGAGGCAGTCTGCAGTGCTCTCATGCAGTATGGGGAGCTCTGCTGCCACACACAGTGAATCATGTGCTAGTCCAGGACTCTGAAGGCAGGGATGGATTTGTGGGCTTACACGCATCAGGAAGTCCAGTAGTACAGCATCTGAGCATCTGGCTCATTTTGGGCACCTGAGCATTTGAGCATCTGCCTCAAGTTGGCAGTGGTGGATGTACAGGATGAACAAGGTAAGGCCATTTTATGGATTTAGTTGGGACAAGAAGATGAGGAAACAAGTTATTTGGGGAACATTGCAGAGCATTTCTGAGTTTTTCTTCTGCTCCATTAACAAAATATTTAAAACACTGTTTCTTAGCTTGCTAATATCTACTTCACTGTAACATGATCTTTTCCTTCTGCATTTCTCTCACTTCTTTTACTGGGTTTGTTGTCTTTAGTCAAGCTGGAAAAAGTTTCTTTTGCATGCAAATTCCATTAGCTTCTTGATAAAGTTGTCAAGGAAAAATGCTGGTACTCTGCCATATGGAAGCATTTATTCAGTACCAAGTATGTAAATTAGATTACATCCTTGATGGCAGTTGTGTTAATTAGCATATCTTGGGCTCCTGCTTGCTACAACTGGACCCAAACTTTGGCCTTTTCCTTTTTTTTTCCCCCCCCTTTTTCCCAAGCTACTCTTGGGGCTTTCACAAACACTGTTAACCTACCAGATCTGCCTCAGACCCCTGCACAAGTCCCTCTGAGGATTAGAAATTCCTTGCAGCATTTGCCTTCTGCCAGAGTTTCTCCAGCTGAAGGTCTCGGCAGGGCTGAGGAGATTAAGGGGAACCCCTTTGGGGACAGAGGAGATCTGCTTCGCAACATGGCTTTAAATGTTGAGTACACTTATTATGAGGCACAGAAGCTCTGCAAGGGCTCTCAAGTTAATTAGGGGAACTTGCCAAGGCCTGTCAGACACTTGGTGGTCATCACTGGATCCTTCAGACTTTTGGCAAAGTTTCGGAGACGGCGACATGCCAGTGAAAGGCTCTGGCTGTGCTAAGTAACCATGACTGCATTCCCCCAGAGTTACCACTGTTTCTTGGAAATAGCAAAAGCAACTGAGCAACTCGTGAATTTCCCACCAAACCAGGTCTACTACTTCTTGGCCTCCCTAAAATTTGGCCACAAACCCCTCAAAAGTCATCGAGTGGTCCAAGTGCTCCATTTTCTCATTTTACCTCAGACTTGATGGAATAATTTGTATTGGTGCTTGCACCTTGAACCTGACACATTTGGGGAGCTTTGTGAAGCAATAACGGTATTTGAATTTTCCATATATTGAAAATCAGTGGAGTGAAAATCTGTACTCTAGAACATAGAATAGTGATAACTTACCTCTTCAAAATCCATTAGTCTCAATATAATGCATTTGCCAGCCAGAGCCTATGGGTATTTCCAAGATAGCAGATGAGTGTCATGTTTCCACCAAAAAATGTAAGATTTTTTCTCCACAAGACAAAATAAATTTAGAAGAGCCCAAAGGATGTGGTTGACAGCAGCACCAGACCTCCTAAAGAATGGCACTTCGCAGAGGAGACATGAGCCAGAAATGCCAACTGCTTGTCATTTTTAGTCATGACACCAGTTACAAAAATGAGGATGCTGATGTTACTATTGCAGCTATATTCTAACCAGCTCACATGTTCAGCCAAATCTGGCATTGTATACAGCAAACAAAAGCTGAAATTTTTAGCCTAAGGAATATGTCCCATTATGCGCAGATCTGTTACCCTCTGTTTTCATCAGTTCAGTTTTAGGATGCTAGCTAATGATGCTCTGAGATTTAAATTTTACCTCTCTTCCTTCACTGCAATCTGATGTGTATGTCCAGACTCGTAACTGAACAGATAACCTGTCCACAGATTTATTGCACCTTGCCCTGCTTTCATCTATACAACTGAAAGCAGCAGTAGAATATGAACTTGAAGGAAGTTTAGGAAATTATCAGCCTCATTTTGCAAGTATTTTTATCAGAAAGACTCCTGCAGGCAAATCACCCATAGCAAACACAGAGCTCAACGGCAGAGTTTAAGAGCACCGAGGAAGAAAAGTAGCACTCTCCTTGCAGTGTCCACCCAGACAGTACAACTTGGATTAGGATGTAAGTGATGTAAGTGCTTTTCAGAACTTCCTTTTTTGCAGTAATTTTCCAAATAGAGACATTATTATTATCCAAGTATTTGACTGGCATAAACCAAGTTCTCATGCTTTCAATTAATTTTAAAGCAAACATATGTTTTAGTAAGTTGCTTAAACACAGAACTCAAAATAACCCCATAGTAAGCCCCAATATTGATAGTCATCTTTGATGCCATGATGATTTTTTGCCTTTTCTTTTATACCCCTTCTATATACCTTTTTATAGCTTTTTTATTCTTAATGTTTTTTAGCCTACATTCTTGGACTTGTTTGTCAAGCTAGGAGACCAAACATTTTAGAAGCTTCGTAGCTAGGGATCAGTCTGCCCCAGACCCCAAGGTCCTCTCCAGAACACATTCTGTAAACTAAGATAGAACCATCCAGGGGAAGGCTCCTTGGGGAGGGGGGGCTCACTCGAGCCTCTCATTGGGGAATCTTTGATAGATATGCTAATTAGTAAGACCTATAATGTTATACTCAATCTATTGTGTGTGTGCATTGCAGTGTGCATTTCGGTGCGTTCCACCTGGATGTGTGCACCTAAGGATCCTTAAAATAAATACAAAGGTAAAATCCCTGTTTCCTTCTAACTGTGTTTGAGTCTTGATTTTAAGACCAGGAAAAAGCATCATCCTCATTAGGCCAATGTGTCCCTTGATGTGAAAATGAGTTAGGAGAACTATGGAGGAGATGCACTCTCCCTGACGCATTGATTCTCCTTCAGCCTTGTATTTCTATGGCATTGATGACAAAGATTTGTGGACTATGATTCAGGCTCCTCAGTACTACTCTATAGTTGCCATTACTATTGAATAATGATGGTGAAAATGATTCTTATGCTACTGTTAATTCTTCAGAAAACTGAAAGCCTTGCATCAGATGTATACAAATACGTATGCACAGGGCAGGCCAGAGTTAAGGGAATGAAACATCCGTTTTCTTCGATCCATTTCCATTCATCCATTTTCATCGATCTAAAACTTCTTACTTTTCAACCTCAATTTTCCACCACTGTAAGAACATGCATATTCTTTCCTTCTGTGAAAATACTTTTGGTGCTTCCTCCTTGGTGCCAGATTCCTTGAACACACCAGTCCAGTCACTCTTTCCTAACTGGTTGTAACTCTTGGGCTGACTGGTACAACTGGGAGTGAAACTACACCCTTTCATACTCAATGCCACTTTTAATTAAAGCTCTGTCTATGCAGAGTGACTCATTAGATTGGTACAAAATTTATGCAATGCCAATGAGCATAAGTACTGATACTGACATCACAGAACAGAAATTAACGAGTATGGGGAAACCCTAACAGAATCCTAGCAGAAATAGTTACTTTCTCAATTTATTGTTGTAGATGTTGGGGACTAATTGATTTAAATATTAATTAAAAGATTAACTATTACCCCTTCACCATGTAATTTCTTCAGCTTCCTGCCTTTGGGCCTGTTTATGCACTCAGCTAAATACTTGCTCATTATCACTGTAGTTCAGGACAGTATTTTGCCTGCATTTAAATTCAAATGTATACTGAAATAGTCTTCAAAATATGGATGCTTTCTCAATTTGGTATTTAATTTACATTTTGTGCCATTTTTTCTCTTCGGTTATTGCTCAAAACTTTTTTTGTTTCTTTGAAGATCTGTAGAAATAGGAATAACAAAGCCAAAGTATTTTATGAGCCTTTTTTCTTTCCAAACCAAGAAAAAAAAAGTTAAGTCTCATTTTATTAGCACCAAAAGCCAGATGTTCTTTGCTGGTTTTAAGTCCCCTGAGTTGTATCTGTTCACTGAAGTTTAATGCAGGGAAGAGCAGTCAAGTAATTCACAAGGTTTGATCTTGGTGTTAAATTTTTGCATTAACCATAAAACAGTTTGTTCTCTTGAAAATAACAATTTTGAGCAGTAAAGGGAAAGATGTTTTGCAAAACATTTTGAGGAGTTTTTCAGCTATAAACCACTCTCCCAGAGTCAGCAGGGGATTCGTAAAATAAACTTCTTTGAATTACACTAATGAAACTCAGTGAAATATAGTGGTACACAGCTTTTCCAATCTACATTGTTCTACAGATTTTCATATTACAATCTAGCATTTAAAATTATTTTCTAGTGCCAATGTCAGTACATGTCAGCCTTGGGTGTTCTGCGCAGCATAGCAGTAGCAGCAATGTTTGTCTGCCTGTGTTCTGTCTGACAGTGTTTACCTCAGGGCAGAAGCCAGATCAGAGTTTGCAAAGGTCTTTTCCATGTATTGCCATGAGAAAACCTGACCCAAAGAAGGGTGGCACTCATTGTTGAGTAAATCACCTTGCTTTCTTTGCTCCCGTCAGGTATGCAATATTAGTAGCACAAGGAAAGGAATTTGGGGATAGCTGACCTACTGAAATCCAAGTTGCATCCCACTCTTCCTTTAAAACAGAGAAATGGAAATTTGCAATTCTGAAAAATATTAGGAGTCAAACTCTTCCACACTGAAACACACCAAAACCATGTGGAGGGTGTGGCAGGGTTTGTATGTTGACTTATTGCAAAAATTGATTTTTGTTTGGGTAAAACTTCTCACTGCAAAATTATGAAAGCTTAACTTTTATCAGAAGTGTGGCCAGTGGCAAGAGTTAGACTAACACCTTCTAAGAAAAATTTTAATAGAAGCCAGCATAATAAGGTCTTGAATTTAGAATGTTTAAAAATTTTGCTGGAAATATTTTCCATGGCGTTCATGCTAATACACATGCAAGCATATATACGTGTGTAGTAAGGTGCATGCATGGGAATGCACCCAGTTTCTGTGCAGATGGGCATCAGATTTTGCAGTGAAATAACCCACCCATTAAAGATACTTCACTACTGAGGCGATACTTCACTACTGAGGCAATACTTCCTCTTTCCTAGCCATTGCCTGGTCTCTGCTCAGGTCTGTTTGCTTCTCCCCAGCTATTTGCAGTCACGTCTTGAGCAAAACCACAAAAGTGGCTTTGAGAGCACCTTTTTGGTCCGTATTTTTTCAGGAGAGCCTTTCTGCCTCTTAATGGGTTGCCTTCTCTCAAAGGTGCAGTTAGTTGGACACTTGCAGGCTTGCAAAGGGATCATCTTTGCATACATGTGATTGTTTTTCTCTCTTAAACAATGTTGGACTGGGCAGATCCTCTTGGTTGAAGTCCATCCCCCATTATTACGGATTATTTCATGGTGTGATAGGGACACTGGTGTTGCCTCCTGTCAAAATCAGAGACCTGCTGAAGAGTTGAGCAGGTTGCACCACAGGCATCTGTGGGGAGTGGGAAGGGGTATGCTGGTGCAGGACACATCTCACACCTCGCTGGAGTCAGCTGGCTGCAGCTGAAAAGCTTCTGAGATTAAAAAAGTCGTTGCAGAGGTGCTCAGGACACAAAGCAAGCACAGTACTGTCTTTTTCTGTTTTCCTTTAAAGGTAGAAGCCCTCATCTCCAGGGAGACTGTGTTGGTTTTGTGGGTTGGGAAGAATCTTCCCCAGCAAAGATTTTGGTGAGCAGTGTGTGTGTGGGTAGAGCATGCCGTGGGAGCCTACCGCGGGCTGATATGAGAGATGATATCAGAGATTAGTTAACCGTATGGGCTGAGTCCCTGGGGAGGTGTGTGAAATGAATCAGATTAAACAAAATTGATAATGTGAATACTTAATCAAACAGACAAAGGTAGTCTGCACAGCTAATTAGGGGCAAATAGAGCGTCCCTCTTGTACCTCATTTAACTGACAAATTGTGCAGACAGTTTTAATGGGAGTCTGTTTAGCAAAGAGAAGGCTGTACAGTTGACAGCTTGGCAAAATGTGGTTTCTGTAACACCACATGATGCTTATGGAAATTAGCCTGGTGCAGCTGAGCTCAGAGTAGGTAAGAGCTGCCCAAACTCTAGTAAAATGGTAAAATGGACCTTTTGTAGGCCTCTGTTTCTGACTTCTTAAAGGGACCTGGACGCTTTTCTGCAAGCTGGCAAGGAACATTTCTGAAAAAGCAAAAAGAATCATTAGCAATATCAGAAAGGACCACTTCTGTAACCAAGAAGGCAGACAAAAACTTCAAACTACATCACCTTAGCATATTGCACTTTTATGGTTGGTCCTTTGTAAGAACAAAGTTACTTTCTCACCTTCTTAGGAGTTATGTAAATATGAATTACTGTTAATATTTTACATATGAAAATGACCGTGCAAAGAGATCCACTGAGTCCTGCAATATGGGCCAACTCCAAGGCCAGGCTGAGGACACAGACAAACAGGAAGGTCTCTGCTACACGTTGGAGTGACTTTCATAACAGGTACAGGTCTCCAGTTCCTTATGCCCTGAGTAACACAAATGCAAATACATTTTCTGGTAAGTCCTTCCACTGCATTCTTCTTCTATCCTTCTCCAAACAAACCGTATCTCTTCATTGTCTCTCTCTCTCTCTGTCCCCGAGGTTCACATACTTAGCTCTCTTCCAAAGGAAGATGAAAATATTTGGGTATGTTGTAAAGTCCGATGAGAGACTTTATAAACATGAATTAGTGACCAAACCCTTCAGCAAAGTGAGAAAAGTGGCCAGCACTTGTTAGTTCTCTAAGGCCTTCACCATATCTTTCATGAGCAGCTGTTGTTGCACTGACATAAGAAAGCAAAGTGTCCTGCTTGTAAAGGGCGCATAGCTAACTATGTATCAAATTTATGAAACTACATTCAGGCTTCTTCTGTAGTTTCGCATCTGCATCTGCAGACCTGCATTCTCACCTACACAGAATTTCTAGCATAACAAATGTGAGACACAAGAGGTTTAACAAGGGATTTTGAGCATATCGTTTTGTGTCAGTTCTGCTCAAGATTGCTCTGTCTCACACTGAGTGTCATCAGGAGCAAGGGGAGGAGATCTGCTATCCTTGCAAGACCAGCTCATAGAAGTTTTGCTGGGAATCATTATCTGGAACATGGCACCCTCTGTGGTTAAGCCTCTCTTTTAGTTTCACCAATCTCTGAACATCAGAGGAATTTGATGTACGTGCATGATGCACAGAGCTGTGTACATCCATATACATATGTATGCACATATATGCTGTAATCAGACAAGCTATACATTTTGACTACAAGATCAAGATGCTGTAACGCTTAGAGAGTGAGAAATCTGCGGCTGTACTATGAACAGTAACTCTCCTCTCAATGCTGGCCACTTCACTTAACTGTTCTGTACCTCGTTTCTACACCTACAAAACATGACTATCCTTGCTTCCTCAGAGCACTATTAGAACAAAATGCTGTGTTTGCAATGACCATTGATGGTAGAGCGTAGGATTTGGCATAGGTCAAATCTTAGTTAATGAGAACAGCCCAAAACATGTGCTGAAAGTGTCCAGGAAGATAGTGCAAATCTTACAGAATTCGTGGCCTCTGCTTGTGTGACTCATTTCGGAAGCACATTAGCTTCCTTCCCTTCCAGTTGAGTGGTGCTTATCACCTCAGCACTGTAAGGACTTCAGCAGAAGAAGAAAAATGGAGTGCTGCCATCTCCACAAAAGCATGGAGTGTTGTCTGGTTTGACATCTGACTTATGCTTAAACATCACCCACTGTTGCAAGGCATAAGTTTTTGACGGAACATAAAGATGGTAAACGCATGCCCTGAACTAAACATTTCAGGAGTGAAGTGCATTATATGTGTAATAAAGCTGCAAACATGAGGGACTGCCTGGAGCTAATGCTTTTGCTGAATTCACTTCTGGATCTCTCCTTGTGGAGCTCTGTCCCTGAAAGAAAATTCCTTAATACAGAAATTATAGAAAAACTAAATAGAAAGTGGAAAAGAATAGGAATTATTTAATCAAACAAATATTACATGCCAGTTAAAAAAACCTAAAATTTGATCCTTGTATGTTTGTGAGTTATTTAGGCCTGTTTGTGTTAGGTTTTTTCTTACATATCTTCTCAAGGAACCTTCATAACATGTAAAGCCATCTGATTCACTTATTGAATAGTTTCACATATTTGGGCAGAATCTGTGTAAACCAGCAATTCCCATTCTGGTCCCTAGTGACTTACTTGTTTTAGTCTACCTCCACTAATGTGAAATGTGTGTAATGGAAATTTCCTACAGAACAATACAAGTGTTTTAGTGTGGCAGGTAGCATTTGGAAAATGAAAGAAGGAAAGAAGGAAGGGATAAATGAGGGAATGAACAAGCAAAGGAACAAAAGAGAAAGGAATAGAAAAATTATGGGGAAGCTTCTGTCTGAAGGCCCCAATTCCCACTCCTATACCTCTGAGAAGCAGACTTTCTGTCAGGTGGGCACAATCCAGCTATCACAATGGCTGAAAAAGCCTTTGGGAAGCAGGAGGAGTTCTTTTTTTAACCTCTTCTCTAGCTTGTTAAAGCCTGTGTAAATCCCACCAGCCCCCTCATGAAACGCTTGCCTGAGCAAAAGTTTTTCCAGCACATTTTTTGAGTCTCACATAATTGAAATAGGAGGGGATTTGAGCCTGATTCAATAGAGCAGTTTGAGTTAATTGATAAACCTTCCCTTTTTATTATCAGTGCTACCCTTCTGTCTGAAAGGCAGGGAGATTTCCTTATGGGATTTGAGCAAATATTGGAAATTGCAGTGGCAAATTAGCAGGGGCCACAAACCAGAAGTGACAGCTCAAGGAAGCTGGTGGAGGGAATGGAGCAATCCCTTACCAGTAGCAATTGGCCAGACTTATCATATGGACTAATCACAACAGAGCTGGTGAAATAATGGGCACCAGATGTTAGCGCTTTGTAGACGTTGGCTCTCCGGAGACCAGCTCCGCCAAGTGAGCTCCCCAGGAGCAGGAACATGGCTCTCTCATCTATTAATAGGACAGGGGGCTGCTGGTCAGTGCCTATTCCATATATCTAGCTGGTGATGCTACAGCCCCTTTCCTCAGTTTAAGGAGTATTTGCATTCATGAGGAGCATTTCCATGACTTGTATGCCTTAGATTCATGGCACTTCATTTTGTTCAGACATGAACGAGTGAGTGAAAACTAGTCATGTAATGGATCAAATCACTGGTGGTTGTCTTCACAGAGATCTTTAACAGGGATGCTGCTCTGCGAAGTACTGACTATTTCCCTGCAGAATTTTACAGCTATAAAGGTTTTAGTGGCACAGTGGGTAGGAGGGAATGGGGTGGGAATGTTTTCCCCCAGGAGCTTTGCAGAGAAACTCTTAAACTGCTCTCCAGAGTCCAGGAGCTGCAGAGAAGGAGCAAAGCAGACTCTTCTGTTGCTCTTACATGTCATGCTCCCAGACCAGGTCTGGCCATGATCCAGCCTTATAGGATTACCTTACACCTCTCTAATTTGAAAAGACAGCGATTTGCAGCTAAGCCTCTGCTAAGAGCGCTGCCCCCAGCGCTGCTGCCAGCTGCAGCACTCTGTGCTGTGCCATGGCTCGGAGGGACAATGTGGCTGTGGATTAGGTTTTGTGCAGGAATCAAACCTGGCCGGGTGATCAGTCTGGTGGGTGGGCAAAGAGGGTCAGGGACCTTGCCTAAAGTAAGTCAGAAGTGGAGTAGAAGATGGACACAGAATTAAATATAACTGCTACTTAAAATAAGATGAATATATCTGTGAGCCATGCTTGCTGTGGTTTGTTCTAAGGGAGTCACGTCTGCAGAGTGGGCCCCATCACTGCCAGTGCTGGCCACAGAGCACAGGGCTCCTCCTGCCCTGTCTTCAGCACTGCCAAACCAGGTCTGCTCTTTCTCTTTTTGGATGCTGACTGATGTGGTTTCAGCTTCAGACAGATGGGACCTGTCTCTCCTATCTGATCTGTTCATCTCCCAGCACAGAACTTGTGCTTTTTCATGGGCAAAGGCCCTGCAGAGGGTCTATAACACGAATGGCCTCTGAAGATACTGAGCAAATATCAATCTTCCTTTCAGCAAAAGCATCTTATAGATCCTGACCAATGTGTCTAAAAGCAGAGGTGCAGGCAGGCTCTGCTCATTCATATCTGGCAAGGACCTGGAACCTCATGAAATCGGATGTTAGCAGATTTGTTATTGCAGTCATTAGAACCAGATGAATTTGGATACACAAATTACTGCTCCCCAAGAATGTGTCTACTTTTTACTGTCACTTTTAACACTAAACTACGTTGACTTTGTTTCCCCGAATAAAGATTTCACTAGTGTTAATTTATAAAAATATGAAATTTTTTTTTTCTGGGAACATTTTTGGCACTTTTTGTTTGTGTGAGAGAGCTTAGAAAACATGACAGAACTGACAGCTCCCATTTAAATGCCAAATGTCTCTTCCTAACTCCAATCTGCATCTAAAACAAAAAAACTATGCAAGACACAGACATTCCTTGCAGACATTTTTGCTATTCCTGTGGTCCCCCAAGTGTTGTAGTCTTTTTCTTTTGACACTTGAGATCCAACGATCAATCACCGAATACTTCCCCCTGTATCTGGATTAGCAATCAGTTGTGTTCTCTGGCATGTGCCAGGAACATCTTCCCCTTCCCTCTACAGGATGCATTTCAACTTGAAACAGCAGCTTAGCCTTTGCAATTGCAATCACCAGCCTGATGATATCTGGTGAAGAATGGCAGGAATGCCCTAACCAGAGAGGTGAGAAGGGAAAAAATCAGAGGGTTTCTGTCAACTTCTGACAGTGGCAGAAACATCCTCTTTTCCTGATGAGCTGCCTTTCAAGTCTTGGCAGAGCCATTACCAATTCTATGCCTGCATTTCCCTGCATTTGGGGCCATCTGTCTTTACTCCTTCCATTCTGAAGTCAGAAAAGAAAATTATTTTCACATTAGCAACTCATTAAATGGTTCCAAACTTGTAGCACAATCACTGCTGGAGCCAAACCCATTGTTTTTACACTTCCAAATACCTACTCGGAGGCATTGTTCAGAGATCAGGGGCTGGCTTGCAGGACCTTCTGTCATGCACATGAGCAAGTGGGTGGGGTGGGGCCCTGTCACCCTCATCCATCATACTCCATCAATGTCACCACCACCTGCAGAGGCATTACCCCCAGTCACTCACTCACTTGGTTGTTTATTTCTGTCCATCAACATGCACAGAAGGAGAGGATATCAGTAGTCAGTATCAGAACTGGTAAAATTCTTGAGGTTTGTTTAAGGCAGTGGAGATACAGAAGACCATTTGATGACTTAGGCAAGTTGCACTTGGAGCTTAGTTTCTCAGCATAAAGAAGCCCTTAGGAGATCAGGTACAGTGTTGATACTCCCCGTGCAAATGCCCAAGGTTGATAAATCAATGCAAAAAGCAGTGCCTTTGGCTGGAGAAAGACAGAAAAGCTGTGTTTCAGGAGAGTCTTATCATCGAAGGGAAGCACGGTGGTCTCTTTTGAAGACCTGGATCAAAATCACCCTTAGGTCTCCTAGAAAACTCCTCAGTTTTCCCCTCCCTGCAGTGAATCACTCACTACACCACTGGTTGAAAGTGCCTGATCAACAAGTTCAGGAAAAGCGGAAACCCCAGCAAACCCCACATGCCCCACCACTGCTGGAGAGAGCACTGCTGGCCTCAGTGGCCCTGCACTGCCCAAGGCACACTGAAGAGCCACCTGTGTGGGACAGGGGAACCACTTGTGTGGGACAGCCCACAAGCGAGCAAATACATTTCTGTACTGCTTGGCTAAACCAGTGCTAACATCTGAACAACTTCTAAAACAGCAGTCTCTGAACCGGCTGCTGAAATCCTCTTTGGGAACAGACACGAGCTCCCTCAGCCTGCCCAGCAGCTTGAAGCAGATCGTGGATGTGGTACCCTCTCTCCAGAGTTTTCCAAAGTGGTTGTGTTCCTGTGGCTTTCCTGAGAGCTGATGCAGGCTTTGGGAGATGCAGCTGCATTTTACGGGCTGAGCAAAACATTTTCTGCATTGCATATGAAAAGCCTTCTGGGAATCAGAGGGTATTAATCAATTTTACATGTACCATTCCTTGCCTTTAAAAATCAGGGCTCCCTGCACATTGTTAAAGCCTCCCGGAGCCCTTTCTGTCCCTGGAGTCGATCACTGTGAAATGAGGACATGTCACAGCATAGCTTATTAGGGAAACCAGGGTGTTTCCGTTTGTTTGGATTTGTACAGAAAAGGGTTTTTCACTGGGGCTGTGCTTTGACAGTCTCGTCCTCCCCCAGGCTGGTTCACATTTAGCAAGGGGCGGCTGACAAAGCTCCTGGGCCACGGAGATCCACAAGGTGCTTGCAGCTGGCACAGATACCTCATTAGAAATTCATTTTTTCCTGTCATAATAACAAAGTGCAGAGCAGCGGTGGCAACATAGTTTCGTATGGGAAAGCACACAAAAGGGGACAGCTGAAAGAAGCTGTGCTTTTCTCCTGTATTTCCAGCCCGACAGAAGCATCTTCAAAGGGAGCAGCCTTGCCCGTCCGCCGCACCCTCTTGGCCTGAATCGCTTGAATGGCATTTTATACACCTACTGCACCCTGGGGCCAGCCAGCCTCCAGGAAACCCATTCACCCGGCCCCGCTCCTTCTCCCGGCGTTTTGTTGTTTCCTACCCCACGGAAGCGGTGGGCAAATAAAAATCACAGCCCCGGTTTGTGAGCCTCAGCTCCCTTGCAAGCATTTCTGAAACCTTGCTCCCAGGCAAGGAGCCAGTTAATTTCTTAAGGGGGAAGGTGGAAAACCTCAAAAAGTAGAGAATGACTGCTGTCTAATTGCCCTCTCTGGTTTTTGTGTGGTGAAAGTGAAAAAGTAGATTTAGGAGGGCAGAAGTGAGAGGAGAGCAGCGTCACTGCTGTGACAGTCACTGCTGGGATAGTGCACAGATGAGGGCTATTGAGGAACCTGTATCAGAACAGTTAGTCACTGTGGAGGTGGAGAGTGGCAATGAAGCACCCTTCTCATGCACAAGCAGCTTTCACCTCCCCAAAGCTAATGAAAGAAGAGACTGGGTTTCTGAAGTCAGGAGATTTCATCTTGAAAGTGTAGAGTGAAAGCCTGACAAAGATTGCATTTAAAAATCTTGGCTTTATTTTTCTCCCAATTATTTCTTTTCCATCTTTCCTTCATTCCGTTTTTTTTTTTTTTCTCCTTGCAACACCACATGTATTAGAAAAAAACAGGAGGATGGAGGAGAGAGACAGAAAGCAAACAAGCAGTGTGGGAATAGGAAAGGACTGATAGCCCAGAACTGAAAGTCCTGAAACAATGTAGTTACAACTCAGAAACTTCCCTCTCATACACAGACCAAAACCACATGCAAAAATTTCCTTTTTCAGACAATGGGTTGTTCCATTTCTTAATATACATACACAACTAAAAAACAAAATTAAGCAAAACAAAACAAAAGAACCTAACAACAACAACAACAAAACCCCAATTAATAAAGATCCTTGATATAAAAATTTAGTCTGAACTGTGTAACACACTAAACACCGGCACCTCACCATTAGTCCAATCCTCCATAACACAGCACCAAGAAGCTTTGGCAGAAGTACAGCAAATGAACCCCCTTTGATCCCTCAGCCTGGAAGGGAAGTTGCCAGGGAAGAGCACCAGGCAGACCACTGGTGCAAATGCAGTACTTGCAGTTTTCTGCCAGAGAAATCTGAATCCCCACTTTGCTGTATGTGGTAGCCCAGAGACACCAGCATCAGAAATCTGGGGTAGTGGGAGTGTGAGGGAGACTGCAGACTGTGAGACAAAGAGCACTAGGCAAATCTTTAACACATTCCAGGAGTACTGTCATCCATGAAAGGATAATGTATAGATACCTTTTCTATTCAAGAAACAAACTGTGGGACATTTTTGCTATAGACACTGGCAATAAAGTTATGTCCAGGAAGTGGGGATTCACTGTAGCTTGGATAAATGTTCTAAAGTGCCCAAATGTACTACATCTAATTTTAGACACTCTGAGAATCATTACTTAGCCCTCCAGAGAGCTCTGGCTTTCTGTACTGCCTAAATGCATAGGGACCAGGATGCCTATCAACTTCAGACTATTGTAAACTTAGTTAAACTTTTCCATTCCCCAACATCACATCTCAGAAGTAGTTTAGTCAAGGGTACTGAGCATCCTTCTGAAAAGAGTCTGTAACAGCACAACTAGTAACCAGCGAGCACAGGGGTATTTGGGATGTTCTTACAATGAGCACCTCGGGAAGGCAGGGATGGGGGTACTGGGCTGAATGTGGTGATGAAACTTGGAAAGAAACACAAAGCAAAGACCTCCAGCACATTGGCCTGCAGCAGGAATTTTAGAAAGGATGTCAATCAGGCTGAGCAGGAAGTGCACTTAAGGGGAGATGCTGATCTTCACTAACTTGAACTGTGCAGATATTTGGGTTGTGCTCTCAGCTCATCACCAGGGCATCTTTTGTTCTTTGTCTGCCAGGGGATTTCCAGAGGGGTCTTTGTTCTGTCCAGTTGGTGAGAGTCAGGGGATGGGGGTGCGTTGGAATGGCTGTTGGGGGGACTATCTATACTGCCATCCATTTGCAATAAGAAGATAGGCTAGATGAGAGGAAACAAGGCTAATCTGGTAAAGTTAAGGTAGAATAATTTATCTGAGACATTGAACATCTGGTCAGTTTCTATGATTCCCCAGGTTGAAACTGAGCTCTAGGTTGTTCACATGCAGCAGGCATTGGAGGATATGCTCATATGAGGGCTGCAGGTGACATCTATACCAAATGAAATGCACCATCACTGCATTTTCTGGCTCCAAGACTAAGTGGCACACGAGGCTCATGTCCTTATGACTAAACTCTCTTGTCCCCATGACCTAGTCCACAGCAACCTCCAGGGACAATCTGTGCTTCACACTGTGCTCTGAAGGGAGGCATTGCCTCGGTAAGCGCTGCCTAACTCGAACACAGCTTTGCTGAGGCAGGTACTAACTATGGTCCAGGGCTGGGGGGTGACCATGGGGGGTGCCTGAGCCACACTGATCATAGTTACCAGTTCGGCCACCTAGCCTCTGATGGAGACAGCTACCACACAGAGGAGTAAAATAAAGAGTACCTGTGTAGAGGCATGAAAGGATAATGATAGAGACCTGACCAAGACAAGAGTTCCTCCTTGTAAAGGAATGTATTGGATCTATAGATGAATCTGCTGCATCTGAAAGACTCCTTACAGAGATTGTCAGGCCTGTATGCCAAGAGTTAGGGGACGGCAAATAATTCAGTCAAGCAAAACCAAAAGTGAGCTGAGAATTAATATTGGAAAACATAGATTTAGCACATGACAAACTTGTCATGAAAGGGTTAGATTGGCCATACAGGTTACTTGGTCAGGTTGCCAGAAGGACAGAGGAGCTGGAACATAAATTGGGCAATTTAAAACCTGGATAGGTGTGAGATTGTGTGGCTGATTCAGAGCAGGGATTTAAGACTCTGTTGACTCCAGCCCCTGATAGGACACTGCTTAGTGATGGGTTGGATGTTTGAGGGGATTGCCCACTTTTCCAAGGAAGAATCAGAAGTGGTGCCCTGCTAGATATATGAGAAATCTCAAAAAGCATGTATTTCCACAAAGGAAATCCAGAGGTATTGGGTTGAGTCTGAGGTACCCAATGCTGATCAACATGACACAAAATAAAATCCTGCTAGTCTCCGGTAACCCTTGGGAAGCAAAGAGTCTCCTCTTGCTGCTGGTCTGCATTCCTTGCCCTGAGCTGTACTCTCTCAAGCTGTCTCACTGATGAGATAGATCCAGTGGTTCCAGATGGGCTCAGAGCACCTCTGTCTGCTCATGCCTTCCAAGTACTTAAAGCTGAGACTTCGTTGCATAGGTTGCACAGGTGAGCTGCACTGGTTAGCTGTCAAGTCCATTTGCCTGCTAAATATCATGGTAAATTCAACAGTCTGCAGCACTCACTAAAGGCTTAGGGATACCATGTCCCACACTCAGTGCTTGTCCCAGACTCAGTGCACCCACCCCTATGCTTGTTTCCCTTGTTGTGTCTGGGGTGCACTGAGTAGGGTATGTCTTGTGGTGCCTGGTAACAATGGGACAGCAGCAGGCAGAGACCATGGGGAGGGAACACATGGGCACAGAGACAGTGATGCTGGAGGGCTGCAGCTGCTAATGGATGTCCAATGAGAGGCATTATAACCTTACTTGTTAGAGGTTTGACTGATTTATACTGCTCTCTATCGTAGATGACTATTCTTGTGGTTAAATGCTTATACTCCTTTTTGCTGCTTCTTGCCTGCACTGCATTGGACCTGCACGGGGAAAATGGAAAGAGAAGATGTACAGGATGTCATGGGCAGAGCTCAAGAGCATTATGTCTCATATGGCTAGAGAAGATGTCAAAGTCTGTGGAAATGCTTTTCTTGTCTTCACTCTAGAAGGACGAGTATGCAAGACACTTTCTTGGCATCTCTGATGACCTTTGTAAAGGTAAACTCTTAGAGCAGCTTTAGAGATGGAAGTCACTGGCCTGTGTAGCACACCCAAGGCTGGACATAAGGACTGTGAAATTCAGCCTTCATGCCTGTGAAGCTGGCTATGCTCTCACACTGCTTTCCTTCTTCCCCAGACACCACTTCCCAGCAGACTCCAGCACCACCATACAGAGTGAAAGTGATGGTCTAGGAGGTGAGACTTGCAGTCCAGTCTGGGCACTCCTGGTCCCCGGCAGCCATGATCTGTTTATGCCCCCAGGAAAAAGAGCAGAAGACCTCACATGAACCAGCTGTGGGATCATAGTGGGCTGTCATTCAATCCTGGGTAATTGCGAGTGGGCGTCAGCCCTGAAGCAAGCAATGTTTGTGTGTTTTGTCCCTAACTGACTCTCGACCTATTTAGCTCACACTGACATGAAACACAAAATTCCTCTTGTTAAAAACAGGGCAAGATCAGGCCCAGAGGAGGCGGGAATCTGCTGCCTGGGTTGCACCATATTCTCCTTCAGCACTTTTCCAGGTCTGTTTAAGCAACTCTTTGGAAGCAGTACTCCCTGTCCTGGTGCTGTCAGTCTTCTGTGTGTGTGTTTGGTTTTTTTTGTAAATAACTTTAATTAATTGTTTTGTTGTAGCCTTGAGAGTAACTCTTCTGAAAGTAGCAGACCCTGAAATTCATTAAATGTGTGAAATGACAAGAGAAAAAGTGTGAAATTGTAACAGTCTGTTTGGGCCTGATTAATAGAAATTTTTGCCTGACAATCCCTGGGCCCTTCTGGGGGTCAGTGGAACAGAGCAGCTGTAAAGACAGCAGGAGCAATTTAGAAGCTGCCTGATGGGGGCCATGCAGATTTCGGAACAAGTGGGGAGAGTCCCATGCCCTTGTTCAGGCCAGTGGGAGATGATTGGCCACCACAGTGTCACGTTATCAAGCAGATTAGCCCGAGGTATGCTCCCACCACCTCGAAAGGGTTATTTGGCTTAAAGGAAGGTTATTGTTGTTTGTACTATTTTCAGTCCTCCAGCAATGTCACCCATAAAGCTGATTCTGGTGCACTGCCACATCTCACTGTCTGTGCTTCTGCTAAAGAGCTGAGAGCTAGTGAGGGAAAAGCCCTGCAGTGGAAAGAGTTTGCCATTGCAATGAAGCTGGGAGGAGATTGCTTCACTTTCTGTCCTCCTTGGTGTCTGAAGAATCACCAGCTAGGGCCCTACCCGGGGCTGGATTCAGTGCTTATGCTGCGACTGGGATGAAGTCCTCAGTGGCAAAGGCAGCCAACACCAAGGACCAGGGAGGTCAGACGCCTGTGCTTGTGAGGAATATTCCCTTGGCTCCCACCAGGCACCCCAACCTGAACTGCTGACTTTTTTCTTCTTTCTTTTTTTTTCTTTTTTTTTTTTTTTGAGCAGCTCTATATAGCCAAATGCTTTCACCCTAAGAAAGATACAAAAGAAAACATCAAAGTAAATGTCCCCACACTGACATAAGGCTAGAATAATGGTGACCTAGTAGCTAAAGACTGGGACGAATACTGAAAGTAATTCACTCCCCTCGATAACAATGGGGCATGTGTGACAATGATATATACCAGGAGGCGAGGAGAGCCACTTTTGTTGGGTAGCGATACCCCACAAACCCAATTGTAGGGAGATCAATACTGTCATAGGACAATCATCAAAGACCATCAGCTCATCATATTTTCATACCATAAGCAGCTCAAGGCGCCGGGGCTGCCTCTCCAGCAGAAAGCCCCGCGCGGAAATTTGAAGGGTGTGAAATCGACATGATTAATAATTATAGTTATTAGCACATGTACCAGCTGCTCATGTATGGTTTAGCCCGTGATTTATGGGGCCATAAATGCCCATATCTGCTTCTGACGCAGAAAGGAGAAGGGCACGCAGTCATGGGCAGAAAGCATCGGCCCTAGTGCCAGGAGCTTTTCTCCCCCCTGCTCCTGACAAAATTAAAACAACAACAAAAATGGGCCAAAAAGTCACCTCTGCTCCACAGCAATGGAAGGAGCCCTTTTGTTCGCATGTCTGCCTTAACGTCGGCTGAAACCTGTCTGCTCAATGTCCCCAAAGCCTTTGAAGTTTTGGATCGCCGCTAACAAGGGCTCGAGATTTCCCTCCCCCACACAACTTCACACTGTTGCCAGGCTGCAAACAATCACCATACATATTACAGATGAAACCACGAGGACCAACAACAGAAAGAAAAACTAATTGTCTAGTTGCCAGAAGTTAAAGCTTTTGTTTCCAAATGTAATTTGATTCCTCTTTCTTCCAGCTCCCCCCAGCCCCACCATCCATTTACAACGTGTTTCATCATAGAAAACTATTTTACTTTGATGAAATCTGAAAAAATGGTTTGAAATGGCCAGACAAACAATATCACCACCCTTAGCAGTAGGTATGATGGTGCTTTAACTCTTTGAAGATTATTCTTGTCTTCTGAGGACTTGTAATTGTGATTTTTCCCCCTGCCAGAAAAAGAAAATCTGGTTAGTGCTGTGGAGAAAAAACACAACCTGCCACAGCCTGTGAATGTGCAAAATTGAAGCAAAGAGAGCTGCAGACCTAATTTTTCCATAATATTCATAGCCATAGACTAGCCATGTCTTGTCCTCAAGCAGAAGCCAAGTTGGTGTTCTGTCCTAGGTGTGCTATTTCCAGCCTGCACTGAAGTCCATAGTAAGGCTGCACCCCTCCTCTGGGTTAGGTCATGGCAGAGTGAATGGCAAACAGAGTAAATGTGTCCCCCCTGCCTCTTGTGAAATCTGGTGAGTTGTGCCATTCCATGAAGCCTGCTGATGTCACACTGACCTGGTGAGCTAGAAACTTCAGTCAGGTGAAGGATTTCCTGCACAATGAGCACAAATACAGCTGATAAAATAACACAGCACAGTAGTGCATCTCAGGAGCTAAAATGGTATCAAGGTACTGGAACAGCCTCTGGCAAACACTGGAGTTTGGATGCAAGAAGGGAGAAAAAGGGGGTTATATCACAGTATTTTCTATCTCTTCCATTCTACAAAAAGATGATCAAAGGATGTGTCAGAATAACAGCAAAGGCACTGGGATGTTAAAGGGATTACCGAATTATTTTGCTTTTAAATGGACTCCATGTAGCTCACATAGTTCAAGTTAGAGGATAGATCAGTCTTAATAAAATAACTTAGTATAAATTATTTGTTTATTGAATCTCATAGAATTAATTTTGATTTCTTTTTCTCTGGGAAACTGAGTTTTGAGGCCTAAAAATTAGCCTGTGTTCATGTAAAAGGTTTTATTAGGACCTGGACATATTCTGGGAAAATAAAACACTTTTCACAAATGTTTAGTCAAAACCAGTGGTTTTCCATTCAAAAGCTGTTTTAGTGAAAAAAATTGACCAGTCTTTAAATGAAGTTAGGTGAAAAGTTCATGGCATGCTCACCTGCTGTAGGTCTTTCCTTCAGAACTGAAATATACCCTTCAAAGATCTTGTGAGTTTTTATCTGTATGTCTTTATTGGGCCTTTATTTGGATGCTCATGAAGGCCTGATTTTAAAGTGACAGATACCAGTGGTAATTTGGATGCCTGTTTCTCTATGTATTGCTACATCTGTATCCTAGACAAGAAAATTTTTGTCTCTTAAATTTTAAGTAGCCCTCTGTGACATTGGATAATGACTAAGCTGTAGCCAAACAAGAGCTGTGCCCAACCCAGACACAGTAATTCGGTCGAGTAGAAGAATAACTGGGTGAAATATGAGAGCCTGGGAGCAGGGGTCAAACCAAACCATCAAATGCTTCTATTCCATCTTCCATTGCACAAACCTGGGAGCCTCCCATGGTGAGACAACAGACGTGTGTGGTGAGTCAGGTAGAGGTGCTCCATGTGGGTTCAGAATGCAGGACTGCAGAGCTCACCAATAAAGCCAGCACGGGGATGGCTGGTGTGCACCACCAGCAACGCCTGTTTCCAGCACAGCCACATGCAGTGAGACCACTGGATTTTGGTGTCACTGGGGAGAAACTAATTTTCTCTGAGGACTCAACACACTCACAGTCAGTTCTGATCTGGTGTGAATTGCTGACTGTTTTTCTTTTTTCTCATCCCATCCTCCTAAAATAACACTGAAAACCTCCTTTCCACAAAGCTGTCTTGTGTGTGTATGTGCATGGGTGAAACAAAAAGCTGTGGAGACATCAGGCAGATTCTGAACTGTTTCATGGAAAGCATTTCACTGGCTTCTGGCAAAGATAACAGTGCCAGGGATTCTCTATACTGTCACCTCAGACATCCAAGGTAGATGGGGGCTGCAGATTCTTCCTTGTCTCGTATTATATGAATGTGTGGCAAGAAACAACCAGACTTTTTTCTCTAGATATGTGTATGCCTACCTGTAAAAATGGTTATATATCTATGTGTAATTTTAGCTAAATTTTAAGCATCAGAAAGTTCTTAAATATTGGGTTATATTGGAATATTCCGTCCATCAGCCAGTCTTTCTACATGGGGGTGGCAAAAGTCATCAGCAAATACGAGTTTAATGATTTTTGGAGTTTATGAGTAGAAGTAGGTAAATATATGTGTGACCATTTGTGTGCATCTATGTCTGCACTGTATGTGTGTACATGTAACACATATAATCTCTTCACTTAAAAGGTAAGAGAAGAAGTAAATGTAGTGACCAAGAAATGCACAAATAAAGTAAGGTAAGCTAATTTACATATTTATACAGAAACTGAAATTTCTGAACTCTTGGTGTTTTTGTTATTCGTTATGAGCAGGATATGGCCCAAAGAGAATTATTCAGAAATAGTTAAATGTTGGTTGTATTCAATCACTCAATTAAAATTAAAAGCCTTTTTTTCTGTTATATTCAGACACATACAGCTTGTTTAGATTAAACTCTCAAACAAGATATCAATACATATTATTTCACTGAAACAACACTGGTTTTCATAGCTGAGACTGTAATAGACTGAAAAATGTTTGTTCTTGTGCAAAAGAGGTGATTTTACAACACACTAATAATATCTATTTTAGGGCCAAGGGATGAAAAGTGGGAAGGGGACCTCATGGCAGAAAGGAAGAACAAGATCTCTCTCACTTTTTTAACAAACAGTTTAAGAAATAATGCCAAGGTCTCATGACAGGTCTATGCATGGCAGGTAGTAAACAAGGAGAACCACCAATGTAGCAGGATAATGAAGAATGGCCTGTGACAAAACTTTGGCTGCTGGTTATTTCCCCTGATTTCATAACAGTGCTTTATCAGACAAACTGGAGGATATTTTCTGGAGTTACGGTTTTATGTAGTACTTAGAAACAAATGAGGCAGTATGTGACTACCTTAGCAAAAGCAGAGGAAGAACAAAGGAAGGGGGAATCAGGTGACAGGGGGGTCCAAGAAAGCCCATGAGGTAGCTGTCTAGTAGAAACTGTAAATGTTTTTATGTAAGTACACACATGCACAAGCATTTATGTGTCTGTGCATGCGCATGTGTGTTTGAGCATATGCTGATCTGTTTGTGTGCAAAAGAGGTTCAACAATCTCTTAGGTAACCTTTAATATGAGCAAATGAAATGAGTCATCTCTGCATGACTTCAGTATTTCTCCCTTCTCAACTGCCTTATCTGGAGACTTTCTGGTTCTCCATCTAGCTGGCTGTGCTGTGAAAGCTGTCCCATCACACCCCTCAGTTCTGCCTCTTCCAAGCATAGAAGTTCTCAATGTTTTCCACGGTTTTTTCTCCTGGACTCATCAGGAAATGAAGCATGTGGGCCAGACAGGATTCAGAATTTGTAGGGGAAGGGACATTTAGTAACAGCTTTTAATAAAGATTTACATTATCAGAGATAAAGTCAATAAAAGTTCGAAACTATTTTAGTGGCCAATGGGACCCTGGTTTACTCTGCAAAGGGGTACTCCAGAAAATTTATTTGATTTAAAGAAAGTGGGGTCAGCCATTATTTCCAGGAAAAGAGCTAGAAGATCGCAGGTGCTGGCCCAAGAGTGGGATATGTTTCAAGGTAACTGTAGGCAGAAAAAGTCTAAGCATCACTGTTGGAAAACAGAACTCTGCAAGGAGCATTTATAGCAATTCAACACCAATCATAACTATTTAACTAGTTCAATAATATGTTACCCAGCTAGTCTGCAATTTTCCTAAAGAACAGTTATGCAGAATTGGGCAGCTGCTCAGATCACTCAATTCAAAACAAACCATTTGCATAATAAATATTTGCAGAGGAGCAAGTGGGTGGGGTTTAGGCGAGTGCACAGATGAACATAAAAATCAAATATGGCTGGAAAGAAACTAGGCTTAATTACTGGAGGGAAACAAAAAAAACCCCAACAACCAAAATGCGCACACGCATGCACACATATTTCTTCAACTGCTTAAAAGAATTAGTGCAAATATCTCTAATTAGTTCACGTGCCTCTTTCCAGGGACATTGATTTCTTTCTGTTCCTCACTGACTGAATAAAAGAAGCTTGTGGGTTTGTTCCAGAGCTATGCACTATTTCATTTGCAAGCAAATAGTTTGAGAGTATACATGTGTGCTTCTGTGGGTATGCAGGGATCTGAGGGTGAATGGCAAAATGCCAGGTCTACAGTACTGTTTCCACATAATGACTGTTCCACAATGACACTCAGGTTAAAAAATAGCTACAGCTTTTTCAATATCAGAGCTTCCCCCAACATTGCTCTTGCACTGAGTCCCAGCATGTATGACGGGATATTCAGTAGCAGTTTCTACCTTTCACAGTTGCCTTCCAGGTGTAACTCGTCCATCACTACTTGCTGGGTTATATACTCCAAATGAAATATCAGTTTCTACCCTATTTCCACAGAGTTAGGGGCAGAGTGGAAATAGAAAAAATGAGCTAAAATGTGGTTTGACCAGACTCACTTGTTGATTGTGAATGGCTCAGAAAAACCTGTGAAAGGGAAAGAATTGAGAAGAGAATGTTAAAATGAGCAGCGAGAGATCAGATCTAGAAAAGGGGGAAAAAACCAAACCACCAAAAGAAAAAAGCCCCAACAAACCAACCCCCTGAAAAAACCCAAGCCATCTTTATGGATCTCAAGACAAAGAAATTAAGTTGGGATGCAAGAGAGAAAAGGAGGATGAGCAGCATGGCAGCACAGACAAGAAAAACAATTGTAGTGAGACCCTTGGCATGTTCCCAGCATGAGGAAACTTGATGAACATTTAATCCAAACACATTCTTCATGGGTCTTCTGCCTCTCTTAGCAGCCCAGAAGCTCATATGTGGTGAGGAAATTAGAAGGGCAAGGTCTCCCTGTGTGACCTCTGCCTGGCAATACGTAACAGTGACATATTAAATATGATTAATACTTTCTTCAGAACTGAGTTTACAAAAATACATGCTCAGCTGTGGTCAGCAAACAAGACCATAATGTGGTGTCTATCACAGCACAAACAGTGTATTAATGGAGCCATTAATCACCATCAAAACTGTATTAGGAGTGAAGATAGCCAAAGAGAGCTTAACTGACAGCAAGTGGCCATAAACCTGTCCAAAACCTAATTTGATTACCATCATACCAGCATCTGTGCCACTTATGAGGGTTCATTTTTTTGATGAAATTATGTAGACAAGTCGTTCATGCGTATAATAGACATCTAAATCATGGTAAACATGTTGTTGGCATGAGAAGTAGTTAAAGAAAGTGGAACATTGCTTTGCAGGTGAAATTTCAGGCAAAATGCACTGCTGGTGTCACAACAGTTGGTTTGAAACCCGTTGTCAAACTCATCTTGCCAAGCTGTGAGTGAGGAATGTTTTTGATCCACATTCAACAGAATAAATGCTGCTGAAAGTCAGGGCATGTCGGGAACCTCTAGCTATTTACAAGAAGGACGGCTTTTGCCAATATAAACTCTTGCTCTTTATCAGCTATAAATATTCCCCACAAACAATCTGTTTTATTCATAGACAGTTGGACCCATTATGTTTTGGTCTTGACAGACGGGACAGTAGGATGCTGCATTTAAATGACACAGACTGTATAGGAATGTATTTCCAGATGATAACTGAGCCTGGAGCTTCTGCATAAATCAGGGCAGGAAAATTATTCTGTAAGAAATATGTTCAGATTTCAGCCTCATAAATACAGAGAGAAACCAAATTTTCAGGGCTTCTTCACTTTTATGTGAGCATTTTAATGATCATTTTAGGCAGCTACCAAGAAATTCACGTTCACTATTAGCAATGTTATGCACAAGAGAAGTCTCTCAGGAAAGTAAAAGATAAGGTTGTCCCATCTACAAGTTACTAAGAGGCTGAAATATGAAAAGATCTCTGTTTTGGAGGTCAGGGATAATTGGATTTCCTGGCAGAACAAAACTGTTCAATTGACAAAATGAATGTAGACTGAAAATCACTGTGTTCCCCTTTGATTTACCATGCTGCCTAGGGTAGGTAGGGGTGAATGAGTAGCTGCATGCAGAGCCACCACTGAAAGGAAGGGACACGAGCTTGTAGCTCAAATAAGAAAAGTAGTTGAAAGCCAGGTAGTTATGTGAAGCTGTGCCTGCTTTAACTTGCCATCTTTAAATAGACTTAGCATCTCTGACAGTCTCAGGCCACTTCAAATGTATCCCAGGTATGTGCTGTACATATGCTGAATGCACAATATAATTGAATATGGAACAGAAAGGGGATCAGTCCCCAGAGAGGGAGATTGTTTCTTCAAACTAGATGTTAATGGTAGAGTGAGTGACATTTATCTCCAGTCCTTTTATGAATCACTGAGACGCAAACAGAGTACACCTTGCCTTGGCTGTGAGCTGTGCCTCAAGCCATGGGAAGCTGCCTGCCATTCACAAGCCAGTGCCTTGTAGGCAGCTCCATCTTACCTGAGTTCGCAGATGGGCCATTCCCCAGGTGGGTCTGGCAAAACACTTCTCATTAATCATTGCTTAAAGCCCTCTCAGTGGGAAGACCTCAGGTTAGACATCATTTGGAAACAAATTGGGTGAAAAATAGCTCTGACAATAAGGAGCCCACACAGAATTCCCCTGTGAGAGCTTCAACGGTGTGAAAACAGACTCTTCCAGGACACTAAATGATCTGTCAGTTAGCAAATGACTAAAAATTATAATCCAATTTTATGCCACAGACAAATCAAAGCCTTTGCTGCATTTCCTCATTTTTTCTCTCTATTTTCCCCCTTTACCTCCTTTAATATTTGAGTTAAGAGAGATAGCCAAGTTGTAAATCCTTCCAGGGACAAACCTAAGTCTTTCAGGGTTGCCTTGTTTCCTCTCATCTTCTTGTGCTATCATTAACAGCAGAACCCCCCACAACCTACCAGGCACATCACAAGTGAGCATCAGGGTGCCCAAGCTCTCCAACACCACTGGTGCTGGCCAAAGGGTGCAGCTGTGCCCAGCCCTGCCCAGCAGGGATCCCTCTTCTGTTCCATCTTAAGTGCATGTACCGAGGTTCTGTTAGATTAATTTTTAAAACAAAGCTTTAAAATGAGACACAGAATCAAGTGCTTTTGTGACTGGAAGCTACAGTAACTATTTGAAAGCAAAATAATTGTGCAGCCTGGTTTTGTCTGGTTAATTGTTGATATCTACTTTCAAGCACTTCACTGGTGTGACACTTCATGCTAGTGGTAGTTCTGGGTCCTCAGAGACATTAAGTGTTGACCAGCTCCAGGTAACTTAAAATCCATGTTCCTTGTCTGCCTCCAGCATTGCTTCTTTTCTCAGGTATACCCCAGTGTTAAACTGACTCAGAGCTTAGACAGCAGAAAAAAGGAGATGGTGAGTCTGCAGCATAATTTACCCAAACTGAATAGAGGAGCAAGGTATAATGTGGGGCAAGTCCGACATTCTTCACTGAAATACATAGAGCTTAGCCCAGCTACCACACACAGGCATGGACACAGGCAAAACCCACTGCAACAAGGGGCTTAAGCAAACAGCAATTACTAAAACTCAAGTTTAGCTTCTTGATGATGTTCATATTGATTTATCTACATGAACCTCTGCCTACACATTATGGCCTAATTTTTTCATGGGTTCCAGCTCTGATACCCAGTGTCCTTGCCTGATGTAAGAGTTTTTTGAAGTCTCTCAATTGTCAGTCCTAATACAACCAGTTTTGGAGTTTGAATAACAGAAATTGACATCAGCCAGAATCAGGCAGTCCACTATCAACTGGGAGTCATCGCCATGTGGCAGTGATACCAAATGTGCAACAACCTGTTGGGGTTTTGCCTTCCCACTGAAATGTCCCTAAGGTATTTAAGACTCCTCGCTCTCATGTTTTTAGCCAGGGACCTTTTTGGCAGCCTTTTGTCTGTTGTCAGTCAGTGGCTTTTGCCCAACAGTCCTGTAGTCTCAGCTTTCTTATCCAGGGATTCAACAGAGTCTTCAAAGAGTGGTTGGTCCCAAATACTGAGTTCACTTTTCTTTCAGTATGGTTTATCCAGACGTGGTTGAGAGACTCAGTGTGGTCCATCCTGGAGTTCCTCTCTGAGCCCTGTCTGTCACTACCCTTTGCCCGGAGCACTCCAGAGTGCTTCCCAGGACAAATGTTTGCTAAGAAGTGAGAACAATGTCACTTATTCAGTAAACACACAGCCCATCTGTACCATTTCTTCTTGCTCTAGGCACTATCTTGCACCACGAACAGCCTTGCTGAAATTTTCAGCTTAAAATTGACAGTGTTTCCATGGCATATTGCTGTCAAATTTCCAACTGTGGCCTCAAGGTGCTGAGAAAGGGATACTGATCCAGCTTTCATCCCAACTCAGTATGTTTGCACCCCTCTGCTGGCCTCTGGAAATTATAGGGATGCAGCCAGGCTCACTCATCACACAGAATTAGTGAGCATGTGAGTGTGTTCTCATGACAGCCCTGCATAGCAATCAGCAAGTAAGAAGATTTATTGCTTTATTTGACACTCTGTTATTCACTAACTGAGCATGACACATCTGGGACTAGGAACCGCCAGTTTGACATCAATGAGCCTTTTTTGCATTGATTGAGTTTATCCAGTTCATGCTCAGAATACAACCTGGGTAAGGAAGAACTCCCAAAACAGGCTGGAATGGGAGCTGCTGGTTATATTTTTTCCAGGAGAATGAATATGATGGGTAAATGACCTCATATGTTGCAGGGCAAGAAGAGGTGATGTCAGCCACTTCAGCACCATCCTTCTTGTCACAAGGCACCATAATGATGAGAAACCATTTCTTTAATGCTGATAGACTGGTGGGGAAGTACAGATCAAAGTGTCATAAATAATAACTACAATGTATGGGGTCTGAGTGAAATTAAATTACTTTGCCCAGCCCATAGATGACACCATGCAGGACATGAGTTGCACTGTTCAGATGATTTTCCATGTGTACTTTGCAGAGCTGGGAACAATAATCTCCCATAATTGCTTTTTTTCTTCTTTAACTCGTGGGACAAGTCAACCTGCATGCATGGGACCCCAGCTTGCTCTGAACTAGACATAAAATATGGAAAACCAGGAAAACCTTACTAAAGTTACACAAAGCTTATATGGAGCTCTGAATGTGCTTTGGTTGTGTAGCAGTTTGGGCTATTGCTGGACTAATGAAGGAAGTGACCCTTAACGTGACAGCACAACGCTGACCGTGACTCCTCCTTGTTTGGGTGTTAAATCAGAGCACTTCCTAAACATGCCTATGAAGCACAAAGGGAGGCCTCATGTTCCTACATGGAACATTTTAATTTTTTTCTTACTTATAATTAATCCCAAGCCTGTAATTAAACTGCCCCCTAAGCTGAGGAGTTCCAAGACCTTTTTGTTGTTGCTGTTGTGCGGATTTAGAAAGGGAATTTGCTCAGCAGGTGAACCTAACATGAAGTTGCAGTTTTTTCAACCACCAGATCATGGAGAGAGACATTTCCTGTACTTTATATGCAGAGGCTGATATGACAGTGTATAACCAAATAATTCTGCAGAGAAATTATAGACAGGAAAGGGAAAAAAAGAAGTGAGCTGTCAATAGTAAAATATATAAGTAAACCAATCTTTTGTTTTAAATCTCCCAGTGCTGCATTTTGTTTTGGAGTGCACTTAACACTTATCAAAGCCATCAGGATGGCAGCACTGGCAGGCACAGCTGGTCTGAGATGGTGCCAGGGACCAAGGGAGGACCAAAATGATGGGACACATGGGCAAACATCTTAGTGTCTGAACAAGTCGATAGTGTCCTCCTCCACCGCCTGATTTGCTTTTCATTAGTGAACCAATCTCACTTCTTCATAAACCAGTTTCTCCCTCCATCAGACCTGCCCCTCCCAGCAGACTACAAAGTAGCACCAGGGGTTCCTAATACACAAATCCTCAAATCACAGCCATTGTTCAGTCATGCCATGCTGTCTCTCTAAGGCATGTTCTCTCTAAGGCAGGTTTCACTAGAGCTACTTGCTTTGGCTCTGCCAGTCTAGAAATACCTTGTCAGATTACACACTAGCTCTGTCTAGTCTATTATGGGTGATTGGGTTCAATTACCTTTCTAAGTCAGGCAATCCAGACATTTTTAGCTCCTTGTTATCTGTTTTGTTATAAAAACAGGACCCAACACTGGTCTCAATATTATTCCTGTCAACTTTTCATTGCACCTTAATATTGTTTAATTGACTGTAGTAACACATTGTTATTTTTCTTCTAATATGTCTAATATTTTTTCCTTTAATAAACTTTTCAATTCTTGCCACCAGTTCTTTAGCCAACATGCTATAGGTTGTCTTGAATGGGCTTTTATTTTGAAATTGTCTACAAAGGAAAATTACAGAAGAAGAATCATTTGGCTTACCTAAAATACTTTATCTACACAAACTATGTTTCCATTACAGATTATTTTTTTCTAATGATAAGGCATAAGATAGAACAATATAGCATTTGAAGACAAATCTTTATTTTTTTAAAGAAAATATTTTCAAATGCAAGACGCATATTTCATTTCCCAATCATTCAAATGGAATATTGACAGAATTTATCTTTCTCAGACTTTTTCCAAATTGAATTGATCAGATCTTGTGAGATGTGTTAGTTTGCGGGGAGCTGTTTAGCCCCAGCACCAATTTTTGTCCAAGTGGCTTTGCAACATGAAACATAATGTGTGTAACCTTGGGAGACAACATCATTAGCTTGTGTTGGAATGACAAAATGACATTTATTCTTTGTTTTCTGTCTCACAATATTTTTCATTCCTAATTCTCAGATTCTTTCACAGCATTTTATGCCAGGCCATATGGAAAATCCGACTATATTAGATGAAGGAGCACTCCATTATATTTTATGATGTTGACACACTCAAATATGGTATATACTGGACCATTTTTGCATCTTTGAATTGCTAACTCTTAAAAACTGAAGCACTCTGAAAAGTAGAAGGTTTCAACAACCTTCTTCCCTAAACAGACTTCCAGAAAAGCCTCTTTTATGTACTACTTTGTATTTAGGACCAACAGATTTCATTTCAGAGGAACAACACTGCCTTTTAGGCACACTGAATACTTGTGCACTGGCCCACTCTCAGGCTGGGGAGCCTTTAGTTCATGCACTTTAGAAAAGCTGTGAAGCTCTGTTTTCCTTAATGAAAATGCTCCTCTTTCCAAAGACAATAGAAATTTTCTCATGTGACTTTTTTCAGCGTTTTTCATACATCCTGCTTAAGTTCCACTTATTGACCCACCCATGTTTGCTGTAGCAGCATCTGAAACACAGAGTCCACATGCTGTGTGATTTGGTGGTCCTCCTGTTTATCACCTGAGTATGGTGAGTGACCTTCTCTTTTAATTATGAGTTTTTAGTGGTTAATTCTGCCAAGTTCCAAGGTCAGTGTCTGAGATTTTTTATGTTTGTCGCTAGAAAGTAGCACACCCATGAAAGATCTTCTGTGGTAAGCTCTGTAGTGAAGCCTATTGGAAAGACAGCTTTCCTACCAGTCTGGGTAATCAAGGAAGTCATTAGGGGCTGAATAACTTTTACATTTAGGAGCTTTTCAGAAGTTTAAGAACCATCATAAGCTAAATCCCAAATCCGTATCAGAAAGAACACAGCAGAGAGTCTCTGAAGGGAAAGAAGCTGCAGCCTGGAAGGACACATATCCCAAGGCAGTGAGCCAGGACACCAAATGAAGGTATGGAGAGCAAATGGAGGCTGTTTTGAGATACAGAAGCTTTAGCATGACAGTCACAGACAATAAGGTAGCATAATAAGCTCTCTTTGTGGCATTCAAAGTTGAGATGAAAAAAGGTACACAGAGAAATATTGAGCTCTGAATAGCTGCTCTAATAACAGAGAAATAACTGCTCTCTGTTAAAACACAGTTTGTAGGGTATTTTTAAATGCTAGCAAACTCTGTCACATATTACCACAGAGGCAAAGCCACATGCACAACCACCCACCCCATCCCCAAATGCATGGGGTTTTAGAAGAAAGGGAAAGGGAAAAGGAAAGGGAAAGGCAAGAGTTACAAACTGGTCACCTCCCCAGATCTTAAGATGCTTTTGAATTTTATGATCAAAGTAAAGTTCATAAAGAAGTATTATGTGATCTTGACATCTAGTGCAGACCAATGCAGATAGCCCACATCATCTCTATGTAGGATCTCAACTGCAAATTAGATAAAACATATTTCATGGAGCAGAATACATCCTGCAATTTAAGGAAACCCTGGAAAGCCTAATGAAATGCTAGCAAAACATTCTCATAAGTGTCTCATTCCCACACAACCAGATGCAGTGGGCTGCTGCTGGGAATCAGAGTGTGTGAGAGCCATACAAAAAGCATATTTATTTCGTGGAGGAGAATGTATCTGTCTCTCTATCAATAAATGTCTGAATGCTTGAGCCTTCTGTGCTCACACCTGAGACCTCTCTGTCTCTTACCATAATCTCTCAAATCTCACCATCAATCTGTCAAAACAAAAGTAAGTGATCAATTTTTAACTTCAGGGAGGAACTAAATCAAATTGTAGTTCATACTGATCTAAACCCTAAAGCTTCACTGCTTCTGTTAGGGTGATCCTGGCATATGTGCATCGAGATAGACCTGCCCATGAGTTCAGGGACTACAAAGAGGAGGACCATGAAAAGAATTTTAGATGGTAGAAGAGTCTCAGGAGATAAAATCTCATGAGAGGTTTTTCTTTTCCTTTGGAAGAAAAGTAATTTCAGTCACATTAGCTTTTCCTGTTTCTCTCCACATCTTTATTTTCTTTTTGGGTACGGAAATGTTTTTCGGAAGGCTCATACACAAGCAGCAGAACTAATTCCTAATATCCTAACATTTTTGATTATGGCTGGTGTGAAGCAAGGATCACAAATCCGCCTGTGGGAGACAAAAGTCTCACAGACATTCAAGGAACAGGTCCTTAGGGTTCCTGTGCTTTAAGTACGCTCTTTTAATTTCCTCTAAATTGCATGCATTTGTGCTAAAAGTCTTCTACAGACTGTTTTCATTGAGACCGATGTCTGACACTGGGCATGCTAGAAACAGTGATTTCAAGAAAGACCTCAGTGTTAATGCTATTAGGAATTAACCTCTTTTTTTCAAGATGTTACATGATTGAAACATCAAACTAACTTCAGTGCCAGAAATGTGTTAACTGCTGCTTTGTGCCTCCAGCTGTGCTGAGCCCAAATGCACTACTTAGGGTGTAAACCTCTCCTTTGAGAATAATGATTAAGGGGTTTTTTTTAAGTAATTTTTTCTTTCTTATTGCAGTGTGGAAAGGGACAGGCGGCAAAGAGCTAGACAGAAGGGTTAACTCAGGATGCTGTGGGCAGGGAAGGGTGGAAGTATTAGCATAGAATAGCATCTGGAATCTACACGTCCTCAAATACTGTGAGGGGGGGAAGCTGTTTTTCCACATTCATTACAGCCTGGTAAGGAAGAGGAGAAAAGAAACAAGGAGGGATAGAAAAGGAACAGGGGACTCCTTTTGTATCTGTGTCCAATATGGTTTCTTTTGATTTTTCATTCTCCATAGTCAAGAGCTCCCCATGGGTTCTCATCTGTTACCCAGGCTTTGCCATACCTGCCTGCCTGTGTGAAAACGGCTCAGCTGCCGGCACTGGATGAGGCTAACAGATCACATCTATCTCTCTGGCGTCTACTGAGCACACAGGGCTCCAAGGATCAAGCCCTGGACAAGAGCACAAAAGCAGGTCTGTATAGAAGCAGCCAACCTTCTGCATCGTCCGCGGCTCATTGTGTGGACACTGAAGGTCAAAACTTGCCTGCATTCCTGCTTTCCCTACACAGTTCTCTGTGTGTGTGTGTGTGTTCCTGTGTGTGCCAGAGGGTGAACAAGAAGGCAGTGCAAGACTACACCACACTGTTGTTTTACTTTCTCGTTTTGCACAGTAATTCATAATATGAAATGCATTTCAAAAGCGCTGGAAAAGTGCATATGTATATTATACATGGAAACAGAGATCATGAGAATGGACACAGACATTGAAATAGAGATATGCCCTTGCTATCTGAAAGTACAGCAGTGCAGATTAAATGGGATATAACATTCCAATAGTTAGGTAATAAGAGCTGTTTGGCTTTCTGAATTTGCATTCAGAAAGTGAAGGGCAAAAATGAATTTTAAAATGTTAATAAATAGAAATATCTGCTTGGTGAATCTGTTGCCAGTGAGTGAGATGAGATGAAAAAATTCTGAAAAACTAGAGAAGAAATCCAAAGCTCAGAAACAAGATTTTTAATTATAAGGATCAGGGTATGCATATTTGAAAGGGGAAGAGAAATTTTTCACTTCTCTGGGATAGTACCAGAAGGGGGAAGAAGAATAGCAAAATATGATGGAATCTGTTTTGATGATTCCACCTTTTACACGAGGTCGGATGAGTTCAGCAAAACAACACATTTGCAATGACCAGTCATCAGTCCTTCTGAGAGTTCACTAGTTGCTCATTTGTAATATTTTTCAAACAGGAGCAAATCAGCTAAACTGGAATAATTAGGGAGAATGAATGCCTGGCACTTCAGAGATTGAATTTATACCTGTATGTTTTTATGCTTTGTGGGCATTAGCGTGTCCCTCTTCTCTCTCTGGTCAGCTCCTGCTTTCCTACCTGGGAAGTTTTCACATTACCTCTTCTATCTGATCTCCTGGTCAGAGTCTTTTCCTGTAGTCTCTGTTTTTGTAAGAGATTCCTCTCTAGTCATCAAGAAATGCATCAGGAAGTCCAAGGGCTTTGTTTCCTCAGTCTGGTATAATTTCTAACTACCTTTGAAAATGCTGTATTAGCAACTTCAGAGCTTATACACATATCCTTCCACTCTCCTTCTCTTCCTCTTCTCTTCTCTTCTCTTCTCTTCTCTTCTCTTCTCTTCTCTTCTCTTCTCTTCTCTTCTCTTCTCTTCTCTT
>NW_024582091.1:44015725-44166889 GCF_017639235.1 Corvus kubaryi
CTCCTTCCTTTCTTTCTTTCTTTCTTTCTTTCTTTCTTTCTTTCTTTCTTTCTTTCTTTCTTTCTTTCTTTCTTTCTTTCTTTCTTCCTTTCTTTTTCTTTCTTTCTTTCTTTCTTTCTTTCTTTCTTTCTTTCTTTCTTTCTTTCTTTCTTTCTTTCTTTCTTTCTTTCTTTTTCTCTTTTCCTTCCCTCCCTCTCTACAACCCCTCCTTTTTCCTTCTTTTCCCACTGTCTCTATAGAGCTTTTCAGTCTCTGTAAAGGAGTGACCGAAGAAAGATTTGCTGTCCCATTCGTTCCGCACTGCCCCCATAAAAAGCAGATATTTTCAGGTTGACTGAAAGTTTAACTTTGTTATTTTTTTTATTTTTAAAGAAAATCCAGCGTGACATGGCACGCGTTGGTGCCCTTGCCACTTAACAAATTACTTGTTTTTTTGACCTAAGTTAAATGCTGTGCAAATTTCCCTTGTCCATGTTTTCATTGTGTGCAGACTTCACTGATAAAGAATAAAGACTGAACTTGTTGGCACTTTTTAGCCAGAGCTTCCTTCGTTTACAACAGATTTTTTTTCTACTATGTCTTTAATGACACAAAAGCCTGGATCCTCAGCTGATGTAAATTGGTCATTGCAGGATTGCCTTCCACAAAGTCATGCTGCTTTATACCAGCTGACAGTGGCACAGAGGTTCAGGCAGGTCTCCAAGGTTCAGCATGACCTTCTTGCCTTCGTTTTGGGATGGATACTTCATTTTCCATCCCAGGAATCAAATGTGTTTTATCAAAGTAAATCACCACTAAACGCTTCCTTACAAGCAACCAAAAAGCCAATTGCACCGGTATTGATGAAAAACTCAAAGCTTTCATTGTTTTTGCAGACACAAAACCTGATTCTGCCTCTTTCTCTTGGGCGAAGCCCAAGGGCTGGTGTCCCCACAGGCAGCCAGCAAAGCCGCTCCAAGGGCCAGAGCAGGTGGATGCAGGCTGTTATCCCTGCCCATGTTGTGCTGTGGGTAGCAGGGGACAGGAGGGTCACTGATAGTACTGGCACACTCTCCAGAGGTGACCATGGCTTCAGGACAGAAAGTTCACCAGAGACCTGCAGAAATCAAGAGTGCCCTTCATGGTGTGGCTCTTCTCATCCACTACAGTGACTTAATTGCTGTACTTAAACCAGTGTACGCTCAGCCCTGACGGCTGAACTGGCCGTGCTTGGGCTCAGCCCCTCCCATCAACACCCTTTTATTTTCTCAAACCTGCCAGTTGATTTTCAAAAGAGAGAAACACTGTATAGTTATAAATCTAATCTCTCTCCCTGCGTGCTGCTCTGCCTCTGGCTGTGATTTAGGGCTCTGGGTCAACCTGCCCCAGCACTGCTGGCGGGTGGTCTGGCCTGGGGAGCGGAGCTGGGCAGCCCAAGGTGAGGCAAAGTCTCCCTCTGCTCAGCAGTGGCGTTTCATTGCCAGCCCCTTGGAGACTCCTGTGACAGTCCTTCCCATGACAGATTGCTGGCTCAACAATGAACCCTTTGTGCCCTCCCATTACTCCTGCAACCCCAGCTTCCACCAGACTTACACCCTCCTCACAATTTTCCATCCTCTGGAGAAAGCAAAAAGCAAAATAAGTAAGCACCACTCATCTTTCCTAGGAACTGGACTCCTTCAACTGGGAAAGCCTGGGACTTTATACAGGCTCTTTTTTTGTACAGCAGCATCACAGCAATGTATCTGCAATGCTGTTTCAGAATGGATAAATCATCTTGCTTTGCTTTTTTTCCTCATTCTCATATAACTCCCTTTCTGAAGACATGCGAAAAAATTGTTGCTTTATAAGACAAACCAGTCTGATGTCCTGGTTTGGTGCCAGAACATCAGTATCTAAAATGGCATCTTATTTAACAGCGTACCAGCACTTGTTTTTACGAGAAGAGGCAAGGGTTCTTTCAGGGGCACCTTCAAAGCCTGGGCCTATGGGCAGTGCAATTAGCCATGGGATAAGTTCCCTCACCATTCTGAATTAAAATTATTCTTGCCCACGTTGGGGAATAAATTCCATTTATAGCATTTCTAGTCTACACTCAGTAAATTCAGCTTTGGGCACCTTGAGGGGGTCTGCAGTTGCCGGAGGCAAGACACTGCTGCAATGAGCACATGGCAAGGGGCTCACCTCAGCAGTAACTGCAGGGCCTCTTCTGCTGTCCTCTCCCCCAAGTCTGTGTGCTGTATCTCTCTCACACTATTGTTTTCTTTTCCTGGGCCCTTTCTGATGTCAGTCAGGAATGTCAGAGGCCTGTGCTGGGAGAGGGGATGGGCTGCAGAGGAGGTTGTCCAAGATGGGCAGTATGAGCAGCGGTTAGGACTGGCTGGAAACCAATCCTGTGGGTCAGGAAAGGGGAAAATTCTTGCGGGTGTTTTTGCAATTTTTTTCACTTCTTTCACTTTTCCAACCAGCAGTGGTTGCTCCAAACTCTGCTGTAGAAAGACACAGGCACTTTATTATCCCAAGAAATTGGATTATCACTTGGGGCAATAATTGGTGCCCTCTCTTCTGTAACCAATTAATGAGGTTCAAAGGGGCAGGAGATGGAGTTAACAAAGGATGAGAGAGCAGACAGAGCACATCTGTGCCCTGGACACTGAGAAGGCAGTACAAGGAGACTTGGTTTGTTCCTGCTTGTCTTTTTGCTCTGGTTGCAGCTGCCTTTGTCAATGCATTATCCCACACTCACACTTACTGAGCAGTGAGAGGAGCCTTGGGGAGGAGTGTGTGTTATACAGGTGTGTCAGCAGGTGTGTGCATATGTGACCAGGTTTGCTAAGCTCAGACTCAGGAATCAGCCTTCCTGGGAGTTTTGCAGAGTGCAGACTCTTGGACAAGGCTCTGTATTTTCACTGGGATAAGCCACATGGATGCTCACCTCTTCCCCTAGCTTATCCCTTCCTGGTTTTCTGCTCATACAGTGAAGGTCAGGCTCGTATATGGGGAGATCAGGGCTCTGGTGTCAGCAGCCACAGGGATGTGCCTACACCAGCTCCTGCCCCATTTCTTCAGGCGCAATCAGGCACTACCAGGATTTCAGATGGCAGCTGGATTTCGGAATTGGCATCACTAGCTTTACGTTCATCTTTAAAATAGCCAAATTAAAAAAAAAAAAAATCAAAATCAACCAAGTGCATTTTCCACATCTCAGGAGCACCTTTTCAGTAGTGAGGCTGACTATGAACAAGTGAATGGCTACATCCATGCTTCTTCAGCAAGATTTCAGGGGCTCCTCTATGAAATTGCCTGCACTTGCCTGCTTATTTGCACACTGAGTTTCCTCGCATTGCAAAACCAGCACATCCTCGCCTTGACCAGCCTCTACTCTTCCATATGAGCCTCCAAGGCACAATGATGAGCAGCTATGGAACCTTTTCTCACCTGCAGCTTTTCAGAAGAATTTGCCTATTTTAAAGCAAGGATTCATTATGTTCAGGCAATTGCTTTTATTCTAAAATATATTAAAACCCTTTAAAAGTCTGTAATGACATGCAGAGTCTCCACTTAGCTATTGCTGCTGAACACAGGCAATAAAAAACTACTATAGACAAACAAATTAGAAATGAGTTTACTTGTTCACTTTGCTGAAGTCACTCTACGTGTTGCACTGTGAAATCTTTTGTGGAATGACAACTGACCAGTCACTCTTGGGACCCACATCTTGTCTCATCCCAAACTCATCACTCCTTTTGACTAATAGTCTTTACTTTTCTATGGGATTAACACACTCTTAATTTCAGTGACCAAATCAATCACAACGCAAGTTGCTTACCAGATAGCTCCCTGAAGGGGATACGCTGTGCACTAGGAGGAAGAAAGTTGTATATAATGGTAAAAGAATTAAGGTGCCAGGGAAAGCCAGAGCCTCCAAAAGAGGAACTTCCCAGTCAGACAACTGGGATTTGATAGGAAGAACATGGTGGTATTTCTGCAACATTCTAAGAAATATTAGATATAATACTACATACTTTCTCTCCTTCAAAGCCAACAGAAGAAAAATAAGGCACTTATTTAAAACCAGGACAAGAGCAAGCAAATAAAGAAAACCAGCCCTTCACAGGACAGCCAGTCTGGGGGCTGTGTGGAACTGTCAAAAGCTCCTGGCGAAGACTTCCCTTTGTAACTCAAGCAACCTGCAAAAGGACAACTTCCTGAGACATGAGTCTCAGTTTCTGCCTGGTAAGTTTATTTTGATCCTGAATTGTGTGGAAGAGATTGACAACTCGTAGCAGTGCATTCGAGCAGGGAGTGAAGCTCTTTATGCATTAAGAACAGCTTGAAGTCACTTAAACCCACTGATCTGACCTATGCCTGATGACACAGCACTGTCATATTCAGAGATCTGTCTGCAATGCCAGCATAAGGGAAAAGGCCTGACAAGAACATGACAGCAAGCACTGACCTGACAGCATCCCCTTCCTGGGCTGTCTGGGCACAGTGCTGATGCCAGGGGAGGCCTCTTGCCTCTCTTACTAAATGATTCAGGAGTTTGCATCTGCACAGAAGCAGCACTGGCAGCTCTGCACTGGCATGCCAGCAGTTCCCCTCCAGAGTATGCCCCAAAAGATGGGCAATCTTTTGTTGGCCCCATCAGTTTTCAGTACTCTGGCCTACTCTTCTTAAACAAAATCACTTCAAAGACCCAAACCAGATTGATTCACACATGAACACTACCCAAACTGTCTTCCAAGGGGGCAAATACTTGTCTTATGTTCCTTTGAACCCACTGATGCCCGTTTACTTGTATTTACTTTGCATGGCCTGTGACTGAACCATGGAAATTAGAAAACAAACTCCTATTCAGCAAGTCATGTCAAAGGTGACCGCTATGCCAGAGAGTCGACTGTGGGACAAACACTCCCCTGATCAGAGGCCTCTTCTGCAGTGCTGCTGTCTCCACAGTTACATACCTGTCTGCAGAAGCCTTTAGTTTTATCTTGTCTATGCTGGAAGTCCTAGACGATGCCATCAATCTGAGAGATGAGAGGGATGCTCCTTTGACACTCGCACAATGGCTGCGGTGCAAGAGAAAGCGAAGGGGCTCCCCCGTGAACCGCCTCCCTTTGAACCGTGCAGGGCCTGCCCAGGCCGCCGCCAACTTCGTGTCCAGGTCTTCTGAACCCAAAGGCAGAGTGGGAGAGGGCACCTTGCACCTCTGTGGGGGCCCAGGGGGGCTGTGGGCACTGCAAGGTGCTGTAAAACACAGTCTGGCTCCTACTTTTCCACCGGCATGAGCCAGGGGGCTGGCTGGAGCTGAGGGTGCAAACTTCCCAGGGGCACAGCAGCAAGATGGAGTTTGCAGTCTGTGTCTCTAAACCTGTGTTTCCAGAGGCCATTTAGGGACTCCCTGTCAAGAGCAACTTGGTAGCAATGGTGAGGGGGCACATGAGTGATAGCTCACAGCCCTCTGGGCTCCGACCTCAAGCCCAGTAGAAGCAGGGGCGGGTGTCTCGGCAGCTCTGCAGATGGTTAAGTAGCCAGCTCTGCTCCCCAGGGGATGAAATCTGTAAAGTGCCTAATAGCCTTGGGAAACAAATGCTGTGCTTTGGTATAATGGCTCCATTAAGATCTCATTTACCAGAGCTCCAAGACAGAAAAATAATCCAAATACATGTTATTACAGAGCTCTCTAACCCACTTCCAGTATATCTACTGGTGTCTCTTTAGTGATCAAGTGATTTTTGAGACTTGCTGGCATGGCCAAAAGAATACAGAAGTATAGCTTGTCAACAAAACAGGATTTCCTGGGACTTTCTTACTTTTTTAAGGCCCTTGGAGAAGCCTTAAAAGTATTACAGGGCTATAAAAGGGAACTGGATGATACTCCAGCTAGCAGCCTATTGCTGAGTCAGTGTGGGATGGTTAAAGAAGTGATGCTGCATGGTACAATACAATCCCCAAACATAACTGAACATCGCAGTGTACTTCAAGCCAAAGTACTGCATTCACAACTCCTCACCACAGCACTGATGAAAGCTCTCACCTGCTCCAGCTTACTAATTCTTCCAGCTCACTGTGGCTTGGCTTCCCTGTGCTCTGGGAAGCTGAAATTCAATAAACTTCACCCACATCAGTCAACTACCTTTCACTGGTGCAGTAACAACCAGAACTGTTAGGAAAGCGGTGAGTCTGGTGACCACATGGACACTCTGTACTATTCTCATGCATATAGTACAGCAGGCAGTGCCTTCATCCAGTGGAATAAAATGTTAGCCAGGAATTAAAAGCTATCACCCACCATTTTGTATTGATACAATTCAAAGAGAGATCTGAAAAATAAGAGATATTTACATGTAAAAAACACACAAAGCGGATCTGGAGGCCCAGTTTGTCTGTTATAGAGGAGTATATTTGGCTCAGGATAATAATTTCCCCTTCTTTGGCTATAATGTGTTGGTGAGTTCCCATACCAGGAGACTACATTTTGAATGTAAAAAGCTTTTAAGAGCAGTGTCAAAATACATGTTTTAAATACACATGAAATGAAACACTAGTTACATACAGCAAAAAAATCTCGTGACACAGATACTGAGGCATAAATACACTAAGCTTGCATCAAGTTCTGTAACACTGACAGCTTTTGTACCCTAAACTCTAAAGCAGAAGAAATGGTAGTGGGACACAGCATCATTCCAGCTAAGAAAGAAAGAAAGAGAGAAAGACAGAGAAAGAAAGTGAGCTCAAACAAAATGGTAAAATATGAGGAGAGCTTTCAGAAAGAGAAGAACTTTTTTATTTTATTCTCATTTTCTTTTCCTTCTGGAATAGGTTAAAGTTGGCGCCACAATGGCTCTGCAGGCTTCCTTCAGACAGCCTTTACACTGACAGCCTTAGCACTTGGAGGTTTGCAAGGAAACTAGCAAGGCAGCAAGCACTGCTGATTTTCCTGGAGTCTCATGTGCTCCTTTACTGCTGCAATGTCTTCCCTAGAAGATTGCCCAAGGTACAGGAACCCAGCCTAGGTCTAAGGCTACTGCAAATAAAGCACATGTATTTGGAGATACAGCTACAAATTCCATAATTTATGTAATTCTGGGTTTTCTACACAAATGTGAGAATGTCCAAACTTTCAGATGAATCTGCTTTATGAATTAGGAGGCAGCCCAGACAGAATCAGCCCTTCCTGCTCTGATGGGTGCAGTCAGTTCTGCTGCTCCTGTGTGCTGCAACACAGCTCAGTCATAACTCTGTGTTGAAATGAAATACTGAGAAAAGGAACCAGGATTCCACCTGCAGTGCCTTGGAAAAGCAGGTCAGAGTGTCTGCCCTCCAAAGTGGGCTGAGTCGTCAACTCAGAACAGAAGAGTTCAGCAAGGATAGCTACAGAAAGGCAAGCACATGTCTGACTGAGAGCTTTTGCTGCTGTGTTTACCTGCCTGCCCACAGGCAGACAGGTGAAGGCTTTTCTTGAGACAAGCAGCCCAGAGAAGTGCTTGCAGTGGGCACTTGACCTCTGGCCTGACTCTACAGCCAACAACGCTTGATGCAATACAACACTGCATTGCTCCTTTACATTTTGGGGCTGAAAGGAAACAGAACTGTTGTTTCCTCCCTTTCCCTGCCCTCCATTTCCCTATTTCTGGCACTTAGCTCCTACTTCTCTGCTATTCTGCCATTAGGAGAGTGAAGCTGTGGCCAAGATGAAAACCAAGCAGTAACTCTGGTGCTGGGATTCTCCTTGCTGGCTTGTGGGCATAGCCACCCTCCTGATAGTCTGTGGCATGGCAACCAGGTCCCTCTTCCATAAACTCCCTCGATCTGAGACTTGCAAAGCAGCGTTCGGCCGCATGTAACAAACTCTGATGTCCTCCCTCTCTCCAGGGATCCCAGGACGATGGCCCAGCACTGCCAAACGCTGTGAGACTGCCTCTCGGTTACCGGGGGTGCTCAGCCCTGGGACGTGCTGCAGCATTTTAGAAACGGCCGGGTTTCATTGCTGTGCTGTGTTTGGCTTAGGGAGTGCAAATACGTTCCCCGAGACCCATCGTGTGGTTAGTGTGAGCCAATGAGCAGCCTCACGGAGGGCACCACTTGCCAAAAGAGCAGATGTGTCCGAAGCCTGTACCAGTTAATTTTGTGACCTACTGAAATCACTGAGAGATTTATACTGCTAATTACTGACTTTGTTTCTGGTTTAATCATCCTTTCGTTCACCTTTCTGTAAATCTGAGAAGGGAAAAAACCCCCTGATAAACATTGCATCTTCAGCAGGATATTGTTTCAAATATAAGCACACGAATAAAAAGGTGTTCGGGGTTTTTTTGGGAAAAACATTTACATAGAAAATATTTTAACTAAAGCTTATGATTCAGCAATGAGGCATATCTTTACTTCATTTCCAGTCAAAATCCTTCATGAAATGAAAGCAAAATTATTTAAAAATACTTTTTTTCTTCTGGACATGAACAAATGAGCCACAAGAGACTGAATTTTTTTATAAATGCCCAGGAAAATAAAGGACAGGGATGAGAGGCTATCAAAATGTTATAATAACACTAATGTCAAAATAACACTAAGACGTTGATTCTGCAAAGTTTTACTCCCATTCATAAATACTTTAAGCACATTATTTCACTGAACACTCTGGCATTATATGCCTCACTCCCCCCCGCATCCCTGCTGCTGGATTCCCATATTTTCCACCAGTTCTGGTGCCAGGCATACCATGTAAATACACACACAAAAATGCCTGAGAAAGAACTGTGGATTAATAGACTGAACAGAAAGAACGTGCCTTTGTTTTTTGCATAGTAGATCCAGCTCTGAAACTGGTTCTTCCTAAAGCCATGTGCAAATTACTCAAACCTCTCTCTACCCCTCAGAAGGGGCAGCAGTTCCTACAGAGCTGCTCAGCAGCCTGGTAATGCCAACAAGCTGCCAAGACCAACACAAAACAAAGACCCTCAGTGCTAATGTTCTTTCCTTCAGGAGAGATTTGGTTGCTGGAGAGAACATGTAGTGGGACAAAGTCTGTATTTTGATGTTCTCACTGCAAATGCTACACCTTAGAGAGCAGATGAGGAAAGCAAAGGCAGAGCAGCACAATCTCTCTGCGTGTTTTACTTCAGCAGCTGCATCACTTGTTGCGCTGAATATTTTAATGCTGCCAAATCCCAAGGCAGCATCACTTTTTATGGGTTGTGCTAAGGGAGGCAGGACTGGGACCTCTGGTTTCGTTTTTTTCCCAGCAGACACCAGGAGCCTTGCTTCCCTCTCCTATCAGTTCTCTTCCCACCCACTTGCTCACACCTGAGATTTGGGAAAACAAAGAACTCCATAAGAAAAATCGGTTTCAAGCACTGCAAGGCTTCTGTTGCTCCTTCTAGTGTTCTCAAACCCTCTCCAGCTGGCAGCCTGGATACTAACACACAAGTGGCACCAATATACTGAAGCAGTCAGCCTCGACTGCCTCTCTGACCAGGAGCCATTGATCTGTGTATGCCTCTCACGATCTCCTCCCGCAGTGTCTCTGAAGTTAGCAGAGGTGCAGAGCTCTCAGCCCCCCAAACCAAACCAAACCAAACCAAATCTACCGACATCAGCATGTGGCATGATCGGTTGTTTCCCTGATCCGGGAAAATTTGTTGTCAGGGACTTAACTCTGTATGAAAGGAATGTTGTTTCATTTCAGAACCAGAGATTTCCGACAAGACAGAGCATGAGCTTTCTGAAAGGCGAGAGCTTTTTGTTTTTTTCTCACAAACGTGCTCAGACATAGCTTTTCTTTCAGCTAATTAAGCTGTTTTAAAGCAAACTGGTCAAACAGTGACATCGTGGTGGGGAGCCTTGGAACCAATTGCATGATATAGAAGGCAGGACATTTAAAGGGTGACTTCTGCCATTGTTTCCCCTGGCTGAATCTTTTCTACTTGGTCAATGCTGCCAGAGTGACCCTATACAATTGGGAGAATTCAAAGCCACTGACCTCAAGAGATGCCATTAAGAAGGCAACTGCAGAATAAGATTTCATGGTTGGGAGCCAAATTTACCTTCTCCTTCCATGTCTTGATGCTTGCAATATTTTATATGTATGTTTTCTTCCTGTCATTAGCATATTCCTAAAGCAGCTAGATAGAAAGGGAAGGCAGATGTGAGGCAGCATTGGCAATAACTGCATCCTGGCTATATAGGAGAGCTGGACCATTTTAGGTGAAAGTTACTGCTGCAAACAAATCATTACAGTGGTTCCTTCGGCTTCGTGACAGTGAGCGATCAGTAGGATAAGATTCACTTTGCTAGCACAGAGGATGGACTCTGCCTAGCATATATTTTGTTAAACAGAGTATGTCATCCATTGTTTTTCCTAGCTGCTGGATATAAAATCAGTGAGTTTCAACATCTGTCAAATGACCATACAGTTTCCCATGTGCAAAGAACTGACAAATTTGAAACATTCTATTAATAATCTGAAGCACTAGCAAAAATGGCTTCCTCGCTGTTTTCTTTCTGAGGATTTCAGGGAGGCCATTCAGTCAGGCAGCTGACACACAAAGAAACTTTGGAAAACCTGCAAATGGAGGAGCCACTGCTCTAGCCCCTTGCAAAACAATGCTAAATGCAACAGACACAGCTAGCGACAGTTTCCTGTGCCACTGGAGAGATGCTCCAACCAGCTGCTTCCAGCACGCCCAAAGAAACTGAGTCTGTGTCAAGGTTCACAGCATTGGCCCCTCTTTCCACAAAGACATCAGATGTGGTGGTTTGCCCTGTGTGCTCAGCACACACAAAGTGGAGGTGCTACAGAACCAGGTTGTAAGGTGTAATGAATGATCCCTAGCTGTCCATTTCTGCTCCACAAGAATCTACCCGAAGCCCAGCCAGCCCTGCTGGGCATACTCCGTGCCATTGACCTCCTGCATATACCCCTTGCCACTGCATCCCTTTGGACAGGAGGTCTCCTTCAGGACCAGAGGGATACAACATCTCACTACACTGCATGAGAGGAGCAGTGCCCTCACCTGTGCTGAGGGGCTCAGGCTGTGGTTATCCTGTGTCTCTCCGTACAGTTACACAGGGCATCTCCGTGGACATGGGGCTGTCTTGCACTTGCATCATGCATGCAAAGTGTTTCAGAGTACAAGAGGAATCTCTTTTAAAAAGGACCATGACAACTAAATATCTGATGGCAGATTATATTGCAGGGCAACATGACCCACATAGAAATGCCATGTGGTCTCTTGCTCCGAAGCCTGGCTGTCTCTGGGAGACAGTCATCTCTGGACCATGGCTGCTCCCAGCCCAGCTGTATATCAGGGCAGTGCTCTGTCAAATCAGCCTGGCTTGTCCAAATAAGAGGGGTACAGCTGCAACAGCAGAAGAGTCAGAGGGTGATGGAAGCTGCTGCATTGCAAGGGGTTGGAGCCCCCTTGCACTCCAGAGCCAGCTGTTCTCCTGGATGTGCAGAGGAGCCTGTCTATGGGAGTGCATCATCCCTGGACCTCCCCCTTTCCCCACGTGTACACACGTGTGTGCTGGCATGCGTGGGCACCCTCCCCTTCCGAGGGGACACTGAGCCCCACTGGACCCCACTCCCCTTCCTGTGATGTTGCATGTTCAATGTGATGACTTGCTCTATAGAAGCCATGTGTTGTCATAATGTAACATCATTAAACAAAGTGTTTAGAGCAGTTTTCACAGAGCCAGAACATGAACAACAAAACCCGCCAATTACAGTGTCATTTTGTGTAGTTGTTAAGGTTTCAAATGTCTCCAACTTTCTCTGGTAGGCCATATTGAGCATGTCACAGCGAACATCTGAGACAACGATTTGCTAGGCAATGTGCAATTCTCGCCTTTTTTTTTTTAATATCCAAGAAGAAAGAGTTCTTTATAATAATTTGGCTCAAATGTCTACACACATTGCTCCAGCGTCTGTAGCAGCATGTGTTTCTAGGATTGTTCTGGAAGAGAAAATGCAGAAACAGCAGGGAGCAGAAGATAAACAGGCAATTCGTGACTCATTAAAACAAGCATTGGTAGCCAACATTGTGGAGTGTGTGAAGGCCCCAGATCCAACTCGCCTATAAACTTTTTTTACCAGCTGGACTTAGCATCTGTCAGAGTTTGGAAGGAGAGATAATCTGGTACAAATGATTTCAGTGTGTCGCATTTATTAACCTGCCACCTTACATAACACTGCTGATTGGGAACCGGGGGACTGGCTTGAGCAGTGACACAGCTCATTGTCCAAACAGTACGACTTTGCTATTAAAGATGCTGCCTTCCCTGCCTCTTTTTAAATTATAATGAAGACAATAGAGCAACTGCAAAAGAGATACTGAAGCAAACTGAAAAAACAGTGCAGTTCTGAGAAATGCATGTGCCAAGGTAATATCCTCAGCAGGTCTTTTTTGCTCTGTTCCTTTTCCCCCCAGTCCCCACTTTACTCCATATGCTCAGAAAACTTTTTAGCCTGCTTGTCACAGGAGCTGGGATCCACACCTCTAAATAAAGTAAATGCCCTGTTTCACTCCCTGAGCCACTGCCTGGGCAGCACGATGTTATTTACTGCTCAAACAGCTCCAGGAGAGGAAAATATTGTGGATGTCATGGCAGGCTCAACACCTCCCATAAAAATGAACATGGTTTTTTTTAAAGCATTTTGGAGAATTTCAAATATGTTCTCCATTTTTAATGCAGTTTCTTTCATTAAGGGCCTGATCCTTCTCTAATTAACGTAGATGAAAAAATTCCTTTTGGTTCCAAAAGGGAAAAGGCTGGTTCCTGATGCTCTGTAGAAACTGATGGCTTGGCAAGAGGAAAAAAAATCCATCAAAAATAATATATATGTTTATCTTAGTTTGGGGTTTAGCTCTTTACAACTCACTGAACACTTACTAGGGACTACTTGACAAATAGAAAACTGCAGAGTGGTGTTTTGCTTCTGCTCTAGATCAGATGCCATGAATTTCAAATTAATAGAGATGTTTACTCTCTAATACAAAATTTACATGTATTAGCTTATAAAATATGAATGTGCCCGTTCCTTGCTGCAAAATGCAGCATTTCCATTTAAAAAACAAAAACTGCAGAGACTTTGGGAGAAAAAAAAACCAACACTCAGGCTTAGGAATACCTCACATTTCATTTTGGTTAGCCTATTATTTGTAGTTTTGAAACTTCATTGGTCCCTGATGTAATCTTTTCTGAGTATGAAAACATTAACATATGGTTTAACACAGCACAGGGCTGGAAAGTCCATATCCCAAATGCACATTGTATGCAGGGTGACATTCACACTAAATACCATCCCACAGGGTCTGTACTCCATTTTACCTGGGATTGGAGAGCCATGAAATCTCTGGAAAAGTTGTTCATGAGTCTGAACCAAATGGCGTGCAGTGTACTGAGATACTAGCAGCGTGTGCTGCTGCCAAAGGTTGTGGCTCAAATGTCTCTCTAAGTAACATTAAAAATCTGCTGCTTCATGCCTATGAATTTCAATATTTATAGCGTTCAATAAAATGGTCCACTGTCAGAGAGAGATGTGCCACTGTGCACTCTCTGAGCAGATGGGCTGCAATATGGCACATTTACATGGACCAGCTGTGGAGTGCAGAAATGAATGCTGGTCAGAGGCCGGCTGGAGGCACCACATCTGGAATGAAAACAGACCTGCCTCCGCAGCCGCTGGGATGTTTCCTGAGCAGGGTGAGCTCTGATTTAGGGCCGCTCACCAGTGTACCTTAAACTGCATCAAGAGTCCTCATTAACACAAGAGACTATGGTGAGGTTTAGGGCCTGGAACTTCTCTGCTGGGCATCTGTTAGAGCCCAGGGATGGTACTCTGCAACCTGGCATAGAGGCGCCCCGGGGAGACATTCTCTTCTCTCTACCATGTTATGGGGCAGATTTGATTCCTCTTTCTTTAAATTCTCTCCTGCACAGTGTTGTACACTGAATGCCTACCGATGCAAGCAGCAAACAAGATTCTCTCACTTCCTTCCTCACGTCCCCCTGGGCAACTGGAAAGTCTGCTAATACTCTGAAATGTAATTGATTTTTTAAAGCAAGAAACAATGCATGCTCCAGTACCACATAAAAAGAATAAAGCACAAATCTTGGGGGATTTTTGCACCTTTAGATCACAATTTCTAGAAAAAAGACTGCTGGCCACTTCTATATAAATAATTTTATACTGCGCTTGGGCAAAATCCCGGAGTCTCTGAAATCAATGGCAGAATTCCCACTCACTCACAGTAGAGTTAGAATTTTGCTCAATTTGAATAAATAGACCTTAAAGTGGGTATAAAAAATAATTTACTCTCATATTAAGGCCCCTCTGTGCTTTCAGAGTGGTCTAATGTGTCCTTAGTGTATATAAAAATCATATGTTTAAATCAAAAGGACAGAGCGAACGTCTATCTAATTCAGAATAGAAATAATAAAAACCAAATTAATACATCTGATAATGCAAATCAGAGCTTCCAATTTTTCCAGATCAACATATTTCATCACCACATTCTACTTTCATAGAGGTGTTAAGAGTCTTCTGGGGAGGGGAACACAGGTGTGAGAGACAAAACACTTCTTGAAATAGGATATTATTTGTCATTTCAACCTTCCTAGAGCCAATACTGGAGTTACAGTACCAGCTGAAGTGCAGTGCTGCTCAGTGACTGGCCTGCTGCTTGGCAGCTCCTCACTTACCTGGCTTGGAAGTATAAATGAAGGAGTTTAATGTGTCACTGAGGCTGATGATGTAAAGCTGTGAAGAACAGGTACTTTTCTCCCAGAGAGTTTCCTACCCTTCCTCTTCCCCTTCTCTTACCTCTGCCTTTTATAAGTTTTAGAGAATTTTTAAAGGCTTGGCTGGTTTTAATGAACAGGCACACGAAGGGGGAAATAAATTGCCCAGTGCATGCTTGCTTCTGTCTTTTTGCTGGAAGGAGGCATGACAAGAACTAACACGAATACAGCTTTAAAAAGAGCATTGCCATGTGTCTAACTTACTCTTCTTCACCATTCCTGCATATCTGTGACACTCTGAAGGCCAAATGTGCTGAGGAAATCTATAGTCAACACCTACAGAAAGGGGTCTGTAGCATACAGGATCATCATGCATTTAAAAATTATCGTGAAAACAGATACGTGCTCTTTGGGCTCAGTTCTGCTCTCAGGATAAAAAACAGTCCTGAGCCTCTCTTCCAAAGACCCCAGCAATGGAACAACCTTGAAGTCAGCCCTGGGTCTAGCTGGTAGTGTAGGCATAGCCCTGGTTTCTTTGCCTGTGAACCAGAAAGAAAAGTCCTACAACACTGCAGGATAGCTGCAAGTGAAAATATACATCAGGTTGTGAGGAGCCTCAGGACTGTGACCACAGGGCAACATTCACTCTGGAAATACATGGAGGGCTTGACGCCCTTTTTGGACTGAGGGCTGCCTACTAATCAAGGAAAGCTTAGGTAGTTGCTATTTGAAGCAAGGCTCACAGAATCTGTGTTACTGTAGTGTCTCAGGTTTATCAGGGCAATTTTAATCCAGATTCACTGATATCACCTTCCTCCTCTGCCAGGCAAAACTGTGGGACCCACCTGAGTGGGAGGAGAGCCCCCAAGGCCAAGCAAGCATGGCTGAGCAGCTCCCAGCTGCCAAGAAATAAGTTACAGCACTCAGAGCCACTATCTGTCTCTTGCTTCCTGGGTTTGAAGGCAGCAGACAGAACTGTTACCATCACAAATCACTCCAACGTTGGATGTCCATCAGGCAAGCATTGTTCCAGCACGGAGCTGTCTGGCACAACATGTGCCTGTCATGGACTGCTGCACGTGCAAGTTTTCCCATCTTGTAGGAGATACTTTGACCATATCCTTCCTGACAAGAAACAAGTCTATTTACGGCTATCTTCTTTTCATAAATAACCTAGCCCGTGCTACAGTGCACACACGTGAATTTGGCTTCTAGTGTTATTTAGTATTCTTTTTTTTTTCCCCTACCACTGCAGAAGTGGCACAGGACACTTCAAAGCTAATTGTAATTGCTGTAAGGAGTTTTATAAGGACTCAGACATCAATGCCTATTGAATCTCATCTCTTCTCTGACAATTAGCAGCATTTGATGCTTGATAGCAAACACTGTAATCCTGGGTGACTGCACCGTAAAGTGAGATTTTTTTTGTTCTGGTAGCATTACACACAGTGGAAAAAGGCAGATGTTAGGGAGTTACTTCCAGATCTCAGATGCTCTTGCTCATTCCCAAGACTTGCTGAGTCTCGGCTCCTAGCTAAATTTAGAGCAGCCTGTGGATTAATCTAATTTACACTCTTCTGGCATTGGGGTTCTTCCAGCTGATGATGGGCTGGATGAGATGAAATCACGGGCTATATTGAGCCACAGTCTGTATGTTCCCTATCTAACAGTAGCATAAGAGTACTAAGTACCACTTTTAAACAGCAAACACTCTTGATTTTACTGAATAGAAAGATCTCTGCTTTACTCCCATTCACAGTGCAGAACTAGCACAGCCCAGGGAGAAGAGGTGGATTTCTGTACATCCAAGAGAGCTGTTTAGCAAGGAAGGCTTGGAGGGACTTTTTTTGTGGTACTGGTGGAAATCTGTGGGCAACTGTGAAGTCAGCCTGACTTTCACATTCCTTCATAGATTGCAAAGGAAAACGAACATTTTCTTTTTCTTAAACTGAGTACATCTCACCTGAAAACCAATGCAAAACAAGTGTAAAACTCTCTTCCTTCATGCCCAGCCTTTTCCAATGTGAAGGAAAGGAGGTATGGTGGTGCACTTTAGTGTCCCCTGCATGTGGGAGGAACATTAAAAAAAATGTCTGCAGATGATTAAATCATATTTGTTGCAGTAGTATATGCAGTCCCATTTCTGGTGCAATCATTAGGGATCAAGTTGCTGCTTGACAAAGCAAAATGATCACATTATATAGCTTGAACTGAGATGCCAAGGAAGGTCAGTGTGTGCTGGCCATCAGCAGTCCAGCACAACCAAAGAAGCAGCAGTGGAGCTTGGTCCGTATGTTTGTCCTGCTCTCGCTGCTGAGCAAAACCCTGCTGCACTGTTTTCAGAGCTTTGAAGGCCAGAAGGGACCTTTATATCACGCCATCACCAGCCCTGGCTGGGACTGCCCAGGCAACAGATGGCTGACATGCAAGTGAAGCTCATCAGGAGAAAAAAAATTCTGCTTTATAATAATTTTCCAGGGTAAAAAAAAAAAGAAAAGCAACCCAAACGCAGGAAATCCTAAAACTTCGTATAGAGCTTTATCAGCAAGGGAAAATGAAAACCCAACCCTGCAGTATTTTCCTTTAGAAGCATCAGAACATGATGTTTTTAAAACAAATCAGGTTCCCTTGGGCTCTTGGCATCTGCCACACTGTTTCATCCCCCCTTTTAACAGCAGGAAGCTTTTCAGCCACAGGATAGTGTAATGCTGTCAGCAGGGGGTACTCAAGTGGGTCGGGGCTTTGCTGAAGGCTCAGACCATGCTGCTTCAAAGCCGTATGTCCTCAGAGGAGCTGTGGATTGCCACCACTCGTGGAGCTGTGCCCTCTCCAGGTGGTAGAGCTGGTCTTTAAGCTAGCAGGGAGGCAGCTGGCAGGGGGAAATCATCCAGGACTGGGGGCCAAAGCAGCTCCAGGTCGTCTAGGTTACCTGCCCTTTTGGCAAGGTGGCTTCCCAGCACTGAGTGAAGCGACCTGGTGGAGGCATCTCAGGGCCACCGGGAATGTGCTCAGCTAACACAGGCCTGGCAGCCCAGGCCATCACTCAGCTCCAGCCTCACTTCCCATTGTGGCAGCCAGCCTCTGCTGAGCTGTGCCTCATGCTGGCACAGAGATCCTTGTGCAAGGCTTGGAAAGGTGCCTGCCAAGTCAGGGTTACCACCCGAGTGCCATTCTTCCAAGCAATGTTTCTCCGTAGTGCTCGCAAGCACCGCAGCCCACACAGACACGGCAGTGGCGGCCCACCCAGGGTAGCGGACCCGGCGTCAGGCGAGCCAGCCCTCCATGAACAGCTTTGGCAGCCATGGGTCTGCAGCCTGCACAGTGCCCAGGATCTCACCCTGTGGCAACACAGCCCTCTGCTCCTCTGTCTGGGTGAGGCAGCTCTCACCCCTCTCCTTTCTCTGCGCCATCAGGATGTTGCTTTCCCTGAAATCAGGGGCCAGAGTGAGACATTGACAATAGTCTGATGCTGTTTTCATTTTGCAGTTGGCTGCATGATCTGAATAGGGCTGACAGTGCTGCAGGGACAATGAGTGAAAATTCATTTATAAAAAGACATGGCAGCGTCAGGAGTGTCAGGCAGAAAACCAGCCCAGGTAGTGGCCTGCTGGTGGGTGGGGACAGGTGGCACTACACCCTACCTAGCATATCATGCTTGTAATAAGCAAGGTACAGGAGTTTAAAACAAAGTCTGCTTAAAGCTGCCAAAGAGCAGCTGAGCCCATAGATTTCTGCAGTGATTCTCATCTCTCGATGCCTCTACTCTTTACTTCCGTGTTTTTTTCCTCTCTCTCAACTTTCAGGGCAATCCTTCTGCTGTATCACAGCAAATTCCCCCCAGTGCTCACAAATCTTCCTGCAGGTATCTTCCTCCAAAGAAGGCAAGGAGCAGAGCAGAGCAGAGCCCCAGCATTACAGTGATTCACACATCACCAGCAGGGTCCCCTGTCTTTATAAATTTGTACCAGTCTCTGGATTTATCTTAGACCTGGAAATGAGTAATATAACACAGTAAACACTCACTGGGGAAACTCCAAACAGAACATCATGTGCTACATTTTCTCCTAGTGTCTATCATAATACTACTTACTGTCCAGAAAGACTTTGCAGAGCAGTAAAGCTGTCTCCCTCTGGTAAAATGAGAAAGGGTGTAGAAGGCATAGAGAATATTTGCATTTAATTTCATCTCATGAAGACAGAACATTAAAATGCTATTTGGTAACTTAGTCATAGAGAAGAATAGCAGAGCCATAGGCCTTTTTTCTTTTTTTTTTTTCTTTAAAGATGTAACTCTTTTAAGAGTCCCCTTAAGAGCGCTCAGTAGGGTGTGTCAATATTGCTCCCCATGGAAATCATATGGTTTGCCTATGCAGACAGTGAATTGTTTTGTGGCTGTGAAATATTGTGTGTTGCCCTGTGAGCAGTGGAGCCAGTGGCTCGAGGAACCGTTGTTGAGACTGACAGTTACATTGTGCCACTGAATAGTGAAACGGCAGAATCAAAAACTCAAGTGGACCCAGACAGAATGTCCTGACCTTTAAGTAAAAGGCTGATTGGATATGGTGGGAGCTCCCCTTCATCTTCCACCATAATCCATTACACCTTTCTTGGCAAACCCTCGTAATTCATGTAGCCGCGCAGATACATTTCCCATAGAATTTTTTTACATGCTTATCATTAAATTTATCTCTTATAACTTACTTGCCTTTGTATAGTCCAGTTGTGATGTGAAGTGTCAGTTTCCTATGCTGAAGCATTCATAGCGTCCTGTCTAAGAAGTAATTCTGCATCTTGCAGCGTGAAAACCCAGCAATAATAAATTTGTGGGAACCCAGTCAGAAGAAAAGTTTCTGCAGCACAGAAATAAATACATGCAAAGACTCTATATAATGACCTGCAGCGGAAAAATAAGAGACCCCAAACACAGGAAAGCTGTGAACTTTATTACACTAGGTCCATAGCTTAAATTTGTTTGAGCTAGACTGTGAAGTATTTAGGGCAGACACAGTTTATGTATCTGCAATGTGCCATGCACAGTACCTTATGAGTAAGAAAGAACATAATAATGGCATTATTAATGTTGGCTGCAAACTCTGCTTTAGAGAGGATTAAGGTTGCCCAAAAGAGAAAAGCATATTCTCTCAATCTTCATTTTTAATTTCAGAATTTTTTTTTTATCAGTATCAATAATTCACTGAAATAATCGCTAGGTGTGCAGATAAGGAAATATAGCAGTGTGGAAAGACACTGACTAGTTTTTAAAAGAATATTACTAGCATGTATGAAAACATGAGCTTCCTTCTTTAAATGCATCACCTTGATCCTGGGAGTCAAAACTAGTATGGTTTGTACCCAGAACTCTTTTTAGGGATGACAGAGTGAAATGCAAATTCTGTATCCCTGTGTCCAACTGCATTTTTTCCTTAGAAACATATGAACTTGTGGACACATTATTTCCCATAACAAAGTGTTTTAAGGACTGACTGCCTCTTTTTTCTTATTAAAATATGTTAATGACCTTTACTTTTGTGAATTTGAGAGTGAAAGCTTTCATGCACCTTGGAGGTTTGCCATACAGCAAATTAAAAACCCACAAATAAATTTTGTATTATAGTACATATAAAGACATATTCCTGTCTATGAAACTGTATATACAGACGTGTTATTTGCCTGGATGCTATCTTCTCTGTGGATGGATTATCCTGTTATGTGCACACATTCTTCTTGCCCGATGGTATGCGCTTCACCCACTTGCTTTGAATGAAACTGTACGACAGCTCCTGACACGTCTGAATGTGGCACTGGCATTACTTGCATCCCTCTTCTGCGAGAGGCGAGAATCTTCAAACTCAATTAGCATTTTAAAGAATAGGTTCAGTTTTGTGGTCCATTAAAGTCAGCTAAATTGATGCACTGCAGGTCTTTATTTCAAAAATAAAGCTGAACAATTAAAGCCCATGTCTCTTTGCTCAGCTTTTGATTCCTCACAAAGCTTTCCCACTTGCTGCCTTTGGATGTAATGTTAACAAAGTCAGTTAACATCAAGAGCAGCGCTAACAGGCATGGCACAATTCCTTGTTTTTGCTCAATCGGTCTGTGTTCAAACTATCAGTTTGATTTATTTGTCCACACTGACCCTTATTCACCACTTAATTATCCTCGTATAATGTTTCAAGAGCCTCCTGACACTAGGAGAAAGACAATTGCCAATGTTCTGTGGAACAACTGTTGACCTGATGGCCAAAATGACGACTGCAGGTCGAAGGTTGGTCGCCTTTTGAAGGACCCACTCCATTCTTGAGGACTCGGGCCAGAGCTCTTAGCCTGGTTGCCACTGGCACTGGGCAGCCTTCTGGTCCCCAGTCCTCGCAGCATGCCCGGGGTCAGCCCAGCCGTCCTGGCTGAGCACAGCCGGATGACAGCCAGCGTCCTCTGAGCAGCAGCTTATTTTCCAAAAAGACAGGGTTTTGAGCAGGCAGTTGGTGAGCTCGCTCTGGTCCCCTCCATCCCTGTTCTGCTCCAGCATCACCACCAGACTCAACTGGAACTAATCTCAACATCAAATTGCCAAAACCAAGATCAAAACCACATCTTCTAGGAAAAGCAGAAGCTATAAGTATGATAGTCTCCATCAACACCCCTGAGCACCCTTATGCTTACAGCAAAGGATGTTAGTTTAAGGCTCCCAACGTGTATGCTCAGCCTCATGCTGGAGATCATGCACAATGATCTCCATTCATCCGGAAAGTGCCCTTTCTGCCACTCTGGCTTGGAAACACTGAATGACATTCCTACTCGTTTCCCATTCAAAAGCGAATAATCAACGAATAGGTTAATTTTGACAGGACACTGGCACCTCATGGGGACAGAGGGCAGGGTCCGCATTTTCATGGAAGTTGAAAGAGTGCCCAGAAACTGGGGAAAGAAGGGGCTGAAGTGTCACAGTGTGAGAGACTGGGTGTTAGCTGAGCAAGTTGTGCAGGTATTTCAGTTGTTGGCTGTCAGAGGCTCTGCAGGGAAATAAATCTGACCCTCTTTATAAAAACTGTATTCATCTCAAGTGTAGTCAGTCAAACAACTGACCTTCCCTGAGCATGTGGGGTTTATGCTTCAGAGAATTTTAGACCACTGAATTCTGCTGCTTAAGGATGTACTCAGCCATAAAGGCCTAGAATCCTCACCACCACCAGGTAAAACCTGGTTAATCAGTCCCACAATACCTGATACCAGGAGGATCTTTCAACACCACAGAGACAGCCGGATCACCTAGTTCTCTAGTGTCCTTGCTGAAAGATGTGTGAACACATTTATTTCTGTCTCATCTTTACAGTCTCAAGGAGAACTGGCAGATACCACAACTGGGAACAGACTTTGGGCTGCTCTAGGTGGGATCCACACGGTGCACAGCCAGCCCTGGAGCAGAGGGGTACACAGTCTAATGTGGGACCTCCTCACTTGCCTATAGCCCCAGCCACCACCAGGCATCTGAGTCACAGCCAGGGTGAAACCACAGAGAAAGAACGTGGCAGCCTAGGGGATAGGCTACTGCTTGGCTGTGCCAGCTCTTCTCAGACAGTCTAGAGCATAATGCAGTTGGTGCTTGGCCTTCTGCTTTCTTTAAAACCTCCTGCCTGAGCAGAAATATTCACACATTTGTACTATTGTCACCTGAAAGGCTGTTATGCTTAGTTTTCATGAAACATTTTATGTTTTCATTTTCAATGAAAATTCAAAAGCTGTCAAAGAAATATCTTGGCAAGACAGAGAAAAACTGTTATCATTAGTCTTTTCCAGGGGAAAAATAAATAAAGGTTCCCCAGCCATCTTTACTAAATCACAGACATCTAATTGTGAAGGCAGGATGCTGTCAGCTCTTCACTGGTTCTCCTCTTGATGTCCCTGGGCATCATAACCCTCTCTGGTGCTCAGAACCTGGTACAAGCAGGGGCTGCTCCTGTACTGACACTGCCCCCATAGTTGACCCCTTCAGACAGCAGAAGAGGGAGCAGTTAGTTGCCATATTGCCCATGCCACAGAGGTATATTAGCACAGAGGATGAAGTGTCCAGATGCACAGAGCTCCTGCTTGCACCTTTGGAGATCTGGAGGTTGCTGCTGGATCATGAAGGTTTATAAGAGACTTGCTCAAGGTGGCATGGCAAGCCTCTCTGCCAGGACAGGTGACCTTCTCCTTGAAGCCTTGTCTTGGCTGATTTCTGTTCCCCATGGCAGGGACCACTGACCCTCCATCTGCTTTCTGTGGGCTGGGTGCAGTTCGCTGCCTCATGTCACTCCAAAAGCAAGTTGTTATCTAGGCTTCTGATCAGTTCTGCCTGAGGGGGTAGGTTGGAGAGCCAAGCTGGAGAATAGGGTGGCATGGAACAGAGGCATGGCAAGAGCTGGGAGTGTGGGCAGGGCTTGGCCAGAGGACACTGTGCTCAGGACAGGGCCACTGGGAAATCATGTTCAGCACACCCAAGGTTCTCAGTCTGGACATGCCTCAGGGGAGGAGCTCAGTGCCCCTCCATGTTTCAGCTGTGCTGGTGTGACACTCAGCATCCACATGATGGGCCTTGGTCTGAAACCCACAACTTTCATCAGTGCTAGGAAAATCAAATTATGGCTATTTTATGGTACCTAGGAGAGGGCCAAGAGTTTCCCTGAAAGCTCATCTTTCATTTTGAAAAGAGCATCTAATGACTTAGGGGCAGAATAGCAGGACAGGGAAAGTCTCAAACCTTGTCTGAAAGATGGAAAATTTATGGCTGCAAAGGGCAGCATATATCAAAGAGCTTTTGGCCAAGGCTCACCAATAAAGCAATTCACCTACTGGGTGATGTGAGGACAGAGCAAGATGAAAGTAAAGTTCGATCATTTCTTCCCATCACAACAAAAAGGTTGATAAAGAATATACTTGATATCAAACAGAGCTTCCTGCTGTCTCTAGTTACCTGGGAGTTTGGAGCCTGCAGTTTGAATAATGTTTCCTCCATAATAGGGTTGACAGCAGAAGTGTGGAGAGACTGATGGGCCTTCATGCAGGCTCAGCTTTTGTAGTTCAGGCTCATTCTTTATTCTCAGAGTGGAGCAGATAATAAATGTGTAAATAAATAGTTACCAATCTTCTGGCACAGTAAAATAACTAGTTGCTTTCTTGTGCTGCAAAAGAATTCAATCATGCTGATAGTAAAACCACATCGCTCGCAGTGTTTCATGCACTTTGCAAATAACTCGGGAAAGTCATTTGCATCGTTTGAGATGGAGTGTGGGTAATGCTAAATGTGTCTGCCAACAGGACTGAAACAAAACAGCCACCGCTGTAATTTGGGGAAGTTAAGTGCTTACAAAAAACAAAAATTCAGGATTGTTTTTCCTGCCTTTTGTTTATAAAAACAAGTTCATGCTAAACTCTGACTCATCCTAATGCTATAGTCATTTTTCCTTGCTTAGTGTGAGCGCTGAGGAAATGATAACAGAGATTAATTTATATTGAAACGTATGGTCGTAAGAATACATAGGAAAAAATATTGGGATTTCCACTTGTCTGCAATGGCTGTTGGGGTCTTGGGTTGTTGAGCCCAAGTTCATGCACCTTGGATAGAATTTTGTCCCTTAGTTCCACAGAAAAGCAGAGCCACAGAGAAATATTGTAAATGTTTCTATCTGGGGGTTTTTTTATGTGGATTTAAAAAAGAAAAATTAATGAGTTTTACAACATTTAAGCCGATTATTTTAACGACAGATACAAGCTAAAATAATGCACAAGTGCTCTGGATATATCCAGGCAAATTAAGTATTTCCACAACTATTTTCCGTTAAAATGTGAGCAGGAAGTGTACAGTTCACAATTTTTTAACTGTTTGCTACAGCCCAGCCCTGTCTTTAAACAGGCTGCCATGCACTTCTCTGGTACATTGGGGCAGGTCAGGGCTGTACTAATGAAAAGATGCCGTCAGTGAGTACATTATGATTTTCAGAGTGCAGTTAGATGAGATAAACTGGGTAGTTTTAAGGAGGGGCCCTAGAAATGAGACTGAATACACCCTGTGAAATTCTCCTAAATTAAAGCATAATCTCTGGGGAAGACCTTTAGAGATGACTGGAAGTGCCATTATTCCCCTCAGCTTGGTGCTTCAAAGGCACTTTTTTTTCTTCTTTTCCCTTCTGTGAGCAACTTGTTCTCAGGCAGCTTGAAATGAAAGCTGGCTGAATTTTTCCTTTTTCAAAGAGTAATTCAAATGAGAACTGATTCTTAGACATAAAGTTACTGCAGAAAATTTTTTTCAGGTTTTTTTTTAATGGAAGAAAATGCAAACTGTTAAATAATGTCTGTAGGATTTTCCTTTTTTTTTTTTGGTCATTACTTTTTATCGATAGTAAAAATGTTTAGCTGAAATTACTTTTTTGAAAAATGGGGCATTTACTGTTTTAGTTTTCATTCTGCAATAACAACAAAAGCCTAAAGCACTGCAAATTTTGACAGAAATGAGAAAAGGGGGGAAAACCCACAAAGAAAATCAGCTGGCATATTCCACTCAGCTCTGCTGAAAAATATCTATCTTAACCCATTTGTGAAATACAGCCCAAGATACTATTGATCAAAATTTGCTCAAGTTTTTTGAAAATGCTTCTTGGTGTTCAAAGGGAAGTAGCCTGTGCAAAGCCAGTACTCTGAGAACCCAATGCAGAACTGCTTGCTACAGATTTAGGTGGCAGCTCGGTATTAGCAGCAGCATCCTTGACATCAAATGGCTGAAGCACAAGCGCAAAGTTAAATAAAGCCTAAATGTAATGCTAAATAGCTGCATTGACACTTCATTAATTACTAAATTAATGCCTTCAGCAAATAGCCTGTCTGCACACTCAGTGTCTGTTTCCTTCACAGATCTCTCCAGGCAGTATTAACTGCTAGAGGAGTAAATACAATTACAATGGGTGCAGATTTGACTGCCCGCGGCAGTATTGATTTAGGTGATGAGGCAAAAATCTTCTAAAGGTGTCGATGAGGGTAGCATTAAGCTCCCCTTCCGTGCGGTAGTGCTATAAGCTGTCATTACATCAGACTTATAGGAGTGAAAAGCTTGTGTTTAAGTTACTGTTTTTTATTTAAACACGTCTCTCTGACACAGCAGCCACCAAATCCCTGGCTTCCAAAGTGGAGGCTGGCGTTAGGTCTTTGTCTCGGCAAGTGCATTCAAGTGCAGCAGCCACTGCGTGGGGAGCCCTGAGCCTGGACAGGAACAGCTGCAGCACAGGACTGCCATAGGATCGCTTCTTTTTTCAAGTGAGAATTTCATTGAGACATTTATTATGTCCGTGCTAAAAAGAAAGTTTTACACCAGAGATGTGAAAGTGGATCTAACAAATTTGTTTTACTCTGGTGAAGAAATTTTGGCATTCTTTGGAGCAGAGAAGAGGGAAGAAACTCCCAGGCCATCATAAAAAAGTCTCTTGCAGATCCAAAGCTGTGAACCCTGGTAAGAGCTGGAGGGAGAAAACGGGATTTACTGTAAAATCTGGTTATAAGCAAACAGTGCTATATCATTATGGAGGCAGGATCACAGCCTGTTTGCAGAGGGACTCCCTGTCTCAGATAATGAATGACTACATGCCCAGTCTGCTCCCTTTATCTTCAAGCACTGCCCAAAACCAGAGCTGGGGCACTTCGGTTGCAGCCTTGAATTCTTCCCATCAGTTTACTACATGTTCACATCCACAGAGCCTGAGGGATGCAGCCAAATCCTGGGCCATTTGAAGTCAGAATCTCAGATCCAGGACTTCTCTCCATTGTTGTGGCAGGCCATTTTACCCACATTAAGGCTCCTTCTAGCCAACTTTATTCCAGGCTTCAGCTGGTTTTAAAAATAATTCTGTGTCCATAAACAATACAAATTTCACCTCAAAAAAATCACTGTTATGCTCCCTCCAGCTTAGCCGCTGGGAACCCAAAGGCAAGCAGGCACAGCACGCCTACAGTAGAGAAGTACCATTTTAGGGACTTGTTCCAATTTCCACTTAATATAGATGTGCTGGCACAACCTTGTGCTGACAGGTGAATGCTGGTGGAAGAGCCTGCAATTAGAGCAGCAAAGCTGTGCTTCCCCTGGGAGGGCCACAGCCTCCCCTGCAACTCCCTACCTGGGTAGGATTCAGCAGACATTTTTTTGGTCAGATCTCTACCACAAAATCCAAGCACAAGCTGCTCTTTCCGTGTTTGCTTCTTTAATCTGCCCTCAGGTCACTAAACCTTTGATTCCCAAGGAAGCCAGACCTTCATGGAGGTGACCATTTGATTGGACAGACTCAGTTTGAGATCTAGTGATGAGAACTACTAGGCTGGATTTTTTTTTTTTTTTCTTTTTTCTCTTTTGGTTCTTTTCTGGTCATCTAGTGATTGTAACAAAGGCAGCTTCCCCTTCAGCAGGCTGATGCCAGGTTGCAGTCTGAAAACAGCCCTGTGGAAAGGGGGGATATTTTGATGTTCAGCCTTGCTCATCCCCCACTGGCATCATACGCACCCAGGGCATTGTTGGCATCTCCCCCGGGGCTGCATGTGCGCTCACATGGGGGCTATCCTGTTCTGGAGGTGCGTGACTGCGCAGCAGTTCAGGCTGTGGTGCTGTCCCAGGAGCCAGGGTTTGGGTGTCTGGCTCCCAAGGGCAAGCGGCTCAGCTCAGCTGCCCTGCTGGGGCTTGCCGGCTGCCGGCAGAGCCGGGTGCAATGGGCACTTCCCACCATTCTGGGCTGCCAGCTGAATTCCATGCCATGCTGTGGTGCCTGCCTGCCTGCCTGCCAGCCTGTCTCAAAGCAAGAGCAGTATAATTAAACACGAGATTCAGGGCCTCGCTGGACTGGGGCCTCAGTTATTACAAAGTCCCATATTTCCTGATTATTGACAGTAGTGGAAGGATGGTTGTAGTCATTCAGCAAGGAACAAATACATTAAAGACACAACAAAGATAGCAAATGGTTTCTAAGCCTTTGCTAATACTTTATGCATTTTATGTGGAGGTAACAGGATAAAAATTATTATTTAACAACCCTAACTCCATCACATACCCTAAAACATATGTTTTGGATGTACTTTTTTACATATTATCGTCATGGTCAGTGCAGCATGAATAGTCTGTAAAAATCATATTTTTATAATTAGAGGACACCACAACTGCTCCAGAGATATGGAAGATGAACTGCCTAATATAGCCTATGAAAGACATTTTTCTGCATACTGCTTTAGAGGAACTAAGCAGTTAAAACATGTGAGCTGCCGTCTGCCCTTCCAAAACTGCACAAAATCAGTTTATTGTCAACACATGTCAATATATTTACTTGCACTGAGGAAATGGCTTCTGTTGATTGTTTTCAACCAGGCTGATGCCTGTATGCCAGATTTGCAAATCACATGTTACCACTACTCTGTTTCTGGCAGAAGAAAACGGAGCTGTAACTGCAGTACTGAAAAATGTCTGTTTTTCACAGGCACATGAGAGCATTTGCAGACAGGGGTATGAGACTGCAGCTTTTCTTCCAGGGAAGCAATGAAGAAATTCAGGCTGGTGTCTCCAATGACTGAGTCTTTTAGTTATAAATTGTTTGGGATGCTTTTATGTTTAGCTTTTGGCAATAAGGAAAGAAGAAGCAAGAAAGGATCAAACTCAGCAGGACTTCCAAGCTATTTACAAGTAGCAGCTGGTTTAAGGGAATTGCGCCGTATTGCAAATGTAGGCAGCTCACACATGGACTGGAGGAATGCTGTCCAGTCCCATGCTCAAAGCAGGACCATCTCTAGCCCTGGATCAGGTCAATCGTGGCCATCATGCCAGTCTTCAGGAGATTGGATGCAAGTCTACGTACAGCTCATCCATTAGGTCCCCAGCCCACCCGTGTCTTTATGGATGTTTCCATTTGCCTTGCTTTCATGACTTGAGATCCACCAGCACACGGTTTGAAAGTGGAGAGGTGACAGTAGCAGGCAGGGCTGACAATGAAGCTCAGTTACTCCAAAGCAGTGGAACCCAGAATCAAATCTGGGAAGCACGAGATCTCTCTACTAATTGTCTTTGCCCATTAGCAAATTCCAAAAGAATTAGCCTTCCAGAAAAACAAAATTTCTTACCTTAAGCTGGAAGGTCAATGGAAGCTCCAAAAGATTTTTCCCTACAGCCACCTGATTCAGATTTTCCCATGAATGAAAAGGAGCATGTTTCCTCCATTGTCACTCCCATCTCAAACATTCTCTAACTTGCAATTACTTCATCTTAAGGAAAGGTCCAGCACACGCTTAATTGCACACACATCCATGCAAAGGGCTTGTAAGAACCAGGAGCAGAGTGTGCAAAGCAGAGTGGAGCAAATACAAATAATTGTGTGTATGTTATATGAAACTCTGTACAAATACTTCACTTCTTTTGCACCTATAGCATCAGGCATGATGTTCAAAGACATTCAACTTCTAATGATCCCAAACAGTTTCTACTCTTTCAAATTTAAGGGGACTTTTCACTGGGACGATGGTCCATATTCAGGACTGGAGCTTGTTACAGCAACAGAGTCTGGAAAACAGCATGTGGAATCAGTCAGTACCAGTGTCTAGAAGAAGAATAGACTCAGCCTTGAATGTTCATGTTGGATATTGTCTGAAAAGTTGCCCGTCATGTTACTGCTTGGAAGCTCTGGCAGTCAGGGATGACACGCTCCGGCTTCCCTATTAGCCCCCCTGTGCCGCCGGGACAAAGGGAACTGCAGGCTCCCAGCCAAGCACATACATTTGCAAACTGCCGCCAGTCAGTTCCCAAGGCCAGGGGCTGGATGCCATTGACAAAGAGATGTGAACCGCAGGCATAGCCTGCTCCTCTCTCCCTGCCGAGCGAGTGGCGCTTCTCATGGAGATCTATAGGGCCTGCTCTCTCCCCTTCAGCACCCGCAAAGGGCTGGCCAGGACCTCCTTCTGATTTTTCAGGTTTTAAACCTGTCCCTTCCATCCAGCCTAGGAGCCACCAGAGCATCATACACCCCTTGCTGTGATTCGCTTCAGCCGCAGATCAGTGTAGGGACATTTATCTGCCAATGCCCACAACACTGCATTCTTTAACCCACAGTGTGGGAGATAAGACCTTGATAACCCCCGATAGAGTCGCAGTCTGATCTTGTGGGTAGCTGTGAAGAGCAGCAGCACAGCAGTGGAGGAGCTCAGGACAAATCACACAGCCATGCAAAACGCAGCCAGCCAAGTAAAAGCCTGGCTTACTTTTTCTTGACTTTCATTTTGTTGCTTTCCTCCAGCAACAGCCCATAGGGTTGAAGGGAAATGAAGGGGAAATCCTCTATGAACTGCAGCATCCAGCTGGAGATGCCCAGTGTCCAGGCTCATGCTCCTGCCATGCTGCTATCCCAAACCATCACAAAACCAAACGGAGGGAATTTTTTGCCAGTGTTATTAGCTGTGAAACTGCCCTGAGGTGATCCAGACTGAATTTCAGCTCTCAATGAGTCACCTGGGCCTCAGCATAGCCTGTGCATTAAGGATAGCCCTGCCTTTGTCAGGGTGGTGGCCCAGCCAACCAATACCTCCTTCTCTGGAGAGGAACTGGTGGGTCTCCAGCACATGGCAGCAGTCCTATGAGAGGCATCCATGATCCTGCCATGCCTCCTGCTCCAAGTTAATTGCCCAACACAAGTATGGAAAGTGACCTGAAAAATGTTGCTACTGCGACACATGAGAGCAAGAGACAGGAAAAAAATTAATCTCCAAATAGACTGTGAGATGACATTTGCAGTTCCTGCTCATCCTTAGAGGGGACCAGGGCACAGGGGAAGGGTGATGCCCCATCTTTAGAGAGTGACCAGTGCAAAGAAAACCCTTTTCTCTAGCACTTTCCTGACAGCACATGCTCTCCCTGTCTCTTTCACCCTTTGTCCCCACCTCTTCATTTTTCCCATCTCTGTGTCTGGGCTCAACTGCTCTCTGCAATGCTCCAAAGGCATGGTGTGGACATTCACTCTCAGTCAGACTACTATCAGCACTAACTCCTGAGTGGCTTTTCAATAGCAACTTGCCTGTTAGCTGGGTCATACATGCTTGGTCTTCTCACGCAAGACATGCCACTGAAACAGAGGAGTTGTGACACTGGACTTAGCATTGGCTGGATCCAGAAAGCGTCTTCTTATTTAAGACTGAAAATACTAGCCCTGCTTGGAAGTCATGCTGTTCATAGCAGAATTTCATCCTTGCCCTGTGACCTTGTCCTGACAGGGTTTTATGCATGGTTCTTCTACGGGTAGTTTTAGCTGAAACCACATGAAAACTTTCCCAGACCACAGCTGTTCCTGAGCCAAGAACTCTGGACTGTGGTTCTCGCTATGAATGCCTCCACTGCACTACAGCACTCTTGCCTTTCCCCATCTGGTTATGAAATGGTGGGCTGCAACATTCTTTCTTCCCAAATCATCAGTCAGGCCACTTCAGTCAAAGCAGCCCCATCTTGGTGTACACAGACGACGTTCAGTCTATTGCAGCAGCAATGGATTTCTCTCTTCTTTTTTTGTTGTTTTTTTTGTTCCTTAGTGCAGAAATGGATTGTGACAATCAAAACCTTCAAACCTCCCAAGCACAAAGACTGAGGACTGTGTTGGCTTCAAGACATTACAAGTACAAGACGAAGCAATGCTAGGAATTATATCCCAGAGGGAAAAATCTGGCAGTTTACTATTGTATGTTTACCTAAGAGAATGGTTATATAAAATACACATGAAACACACTGATTTTTTCCAGCAGAATTTCATTCTTTCCATTATGCATCAGTGTACATGGATACCAGGAATCCACCAGGCTGAAGGAACCCTGCATTGATGTCACACCATCATACGTACCTGACAGATTTTGCAGAGCAGAGATACAGACCTCACATCCTCACCACTCTCAGTTTACTCTCACATTCACATCTTTAGGCTGGGGCAGGGCAGTGGCAGAAATGGAGCAGCTTTCCCTCCATTTGCAAACCCCATTCGCAAGCACTCAGTAGTCGGATTGTGGACACACAGCAAACACTGGCTGGCCTCCTCCTCCTTTTTCTCCCTAAGACTCTTTCCTCTTCAGCAGTGATTTGAACCATGCAGCCTTCTGGCTACAGCAAATATCACAGGATCTAAAATATTCTTGACGTTTGTCTAGGTTTTAGCCCAGGTCTTCACAACCTTTTCTCCCTGTTTAAAGCTGAAACTTAAGGCAGTGGTAACAAACGTACTTTTCAGCTAGATCCATGTCAAATGAGAGAAAGAAGCAAAAATCTTCATTCCATTGGGCACTGCATTCAGAGTCCAGAAAAATAAACACTGTTGTCACAACTAGGAGAGAAATCCCACAAGGCTGAATATGTGGACACACATGTGAATGCAACACATACGCAAACCCAGATTTTTATGAGCTGTACTGTCGGCAGAGAGATTGTTTATAGTTGCCAGTAATTTATGGCTTTTAAATGTAACGCTGGAATGCAAATAACTTTCCCCATGCCCTTCCCTCAGTTATCTGCTCATGAATAGGGCTGAAAGGAACCCAAATCGGAGACACCACCAGGGAGGATAAGGAGACAGGGAATGACTCAGCCTGCCCACACTTTCTCCCAGCCTCTGGGGATGTCATCCCCCCATCATGGGATCTGCTCCCAGCTCAGTGTGAGGACTTACTCAGTGCACAGCTGGGTGGGACATGATACTTAAAAAACTCCTATCCCAGGCAATGAAATGGGAATAGCGCTCAACCTACCCTGCAGCAAAAATATTTGCAATAGCATTAAACAAAAAAAGTCCAAGCTTCTGGAGCTTTTGATAGGAAGTCAAGATTTTTCCTTTCCCTACAAGATAAACAGCCATCCTAATACTCCCCTCTTCTCTTTCTTCTACCCTTTCAGGTCATTAGGAAGGAGGAAGTATTGAAAACTGTCTTTCCATGCCTTCAGTGCCATTCAATATCAGAGCTGCTGACATCAGTTCTATCACTGTTTAGTGGTGGCACTACAATTTTTTAGCGCTCTCAGAAATGTGCTTTCTCTTTTTGCAGTTAGAGACTGATTAAAAAAACTTCCCAAGGGTGCTCTCCCAGGCAGATGCCTTTGCCCAGCCTGCCCAAAAGACCAGACTGAAACCAACTGCTTTGCCTGTAGGTCTCTGCCAGGTTTGATTGCAAAGACTCACAGGAAGATATATGAAATAAGGAGGTCAGCAAGTTACTGTAGTGTCATGCTCACAGTGCTCACAAAAAAGGTTGTCTGCAGAGCTTCTAATCTCCATTCTCTGGTGTTTTCACTGGTGGGGTTTTTTCCTCCTCTCTCCCCCCACAATGACAGACATTTCTATGCATTTTTATCTATGACAAGTTACAGTTTAGACTCCATAAAACATTTTTGGGACCTACAGGTGAAAAAGCAGAACTAATCTGTCAGATATTTATGAATAAACACAACTGAAAAGATCTGCCTCCTCTCTCGAACTGGTGAAAACCAGAAAGCAACGAAAGAGCTTATGGAATCAGGCAGATGTGAACAAAACTGTCAGACTGATGTCAAATAAAAACAGCAATAGCTGATTTGCAAACATTTGTTGTCAGCGTCTTAGAGAAATAATGAAAAACCCTGGGCCACTAACTGTTTAAAAAAGACCCTAAACCGCAAAATAAACCAAAACAAACCATAATGAGTGTTTCCAAATTCTTGAAAAATGAACATGATTTTGAGCTTCATTTAATGTCTACAAAAGATCTGGAAAGTTTTTTGGTGGGCAGAAGTTTAGAGTCAACTTTTCCAGCTTCTCTTCATCACCTTTGTGGACAAGAAAATTGTGCTGGTTTGGACAAATCTGAAGGAAAATATCCTCTGATAGAAGGAAGGTTACAACCACCCCAGCACCGGTAGGTTTGGGGAAAAAAAAAAAGAAAGAGATAAACAACCTATTTATTTAACAAACACACAGGAAAAGGAGAATAATGCTAAATAATAAAACCTCTCACTGTGGAGAGAAACCTGGGAAGATTTCAGAGCCCTTCTGTAGGTGTGGTCTCTCTCCTCCTCCTCGGAGCTGGGTCGGTGTGAGCCCACCTCCGGGGCCTCGGTGGAAAATTCTCCCAGTGTGTTCTGATGTTGAAACAGTCCAGAAGAGAAGAATGGAAAAACTGAAGTCCCAGGAAAACAAAGTTCAACTCTCTGTCTCCCTCCAGAGAAAAGGAGCCGAAAGCTGGCTGAAAAGCAAGAAGGGTGCTTCCTCTGCTCCTGCTACCACAGCAGAAGAAGGCAGAGGAGTGCTGTCTGTGTCCTTGAACAACTGTTTTGAAAAGTTCCCTCGTTTTTTTTTCTCTTCCCCCTCTCAGGCTCAGTTTAAAGGCACAGAAAGGCAGAAGATTGATTTTTGAGCATAGAGCAGCGATAGGGGATACACATCATAAAGTCACCCCAAGACAAAAATCCTGTCTCATTTTGAAGCTGAGGCTTTGCCGTGCTCACATGGTGGCAGAGTGAGGGATTGGAAGGGAGGTATTAACATCACAGCAGCTGGCAGCACTGGGAAGGAGGGCTGCAGGGCAAGGGAGCAGCAGCTGGCTGGGGAAGGCCAAGGGAAAAGGCTGCAGGAGACCAAAGAGGGACGCAGACTTTATGGTCACCCTGTGACTCTACATGAAGCCTAGTATTTGTAATGCATGCCAATACACACATGTCTAAGGTTGGAGCAACACTCTCATGCTAGAGATAGCATGAGTGGGCCTTGGTCTGATGAGTTGTGGTTCTGTCATGTGGCAAAAGAAATAACACTTTTGTCCTCTTAAGTATTTTTATGTATACATAATGAGTCTAGGGTTTTAAGCACTTTAAACAATTTGAGCTACCACAAATAAGCAATCTATATTGTTGCTTCACTTGCTTCAGATAGATGAGTAGAAAATTAATTTTGCTGGTTTTGTTTAACTGAAAATCTCTGCAGGAGTCATCTTTTCACATAAGACCACCAAGATTATTATTATTATAATTAAAAAAACCCCTGAAAAGCAAATAAAGCAGACACTAAAAAACTCCAACATCCAACAAGTTAGTTTTCATCTGGAAATTGTAAATACTTTCCTACCAGTTAAAAATTTCAATTTGTTTGTTAGAGGTAATTTAAAATTTTAAATTTTTTCTCATTTTCTTTCCCCACAAGGGACCCCAGTCTACAAGGAAACATTTTTTAAAGTTAAGGCATTCAAAGCAAAATACATGTTTTTGGGAGAAACTCTCCCTGATGTTGCAGTGTCAGAAGTGTGATTGTTCCCACCACTGCCAAGGCACTCACAGCTTATGGGGATGACTTAGTCCATGGGAGACCAACCTCCAAATCTTCACTTGGTGAGCTTAGTCCAGTCCTATTGAGGTGAGTGATATTTTTGTCCCTGGCTCCATCCAATGCAAGATCACACCTTTAGACTGAATCTTCACCTTACTGAAGTCTTGGGAAGATGTAGCTGTCTTTTTTGACAGGACAACCTGCTTTCTGAAGGGCTTTCGGCGTAGTGCAAAACCTGACTCTTGGTCCAAAGCAAGTGAAATAATACCAATTTTGAAAGCTTAAGGAACAAGGACACATTCCCTAGCAAAATGGGGGATGCCCTGTGCCTCAATGGGCTCAGGTGGCTTTTGTTCTATCATCCTAAAGCCCAACCTGTTCTTTCAACACTGAGAAGCACCATGAGACTTCACACATAAAATGAGCCTAATCCACAACATTTTACAAACTGGGTTTGAGGGCAGCAATGGGTTGTGCCATGCCTCCAAGAGCATCCACAGACCTGCCCTTTCCTGGGGCTCCCTGAGCTGCGTTTCAGTCTCCTCCATTCTCATATGACCATGAGAAGCCAAAACCAGGGTGCTTACCCTTTCGGGACACTTCCTAATTCTTAATTAACGAATCCTCCTTCTGCTTCCAGGAAGGATTCACCTCAGGTGGTTTTCTCCTTGCAAAGAGGAGGGAGCAGCCCATTACTGCAGAGCAGCTCAGGGATCATCCCTGCGGTGCCCCAGGGCAATGTCCTAGGCAGGTGTTGCATATTTAGCTTTAAAAGCTCCAGAAAGTTTCTGCGGGGGGGAGGAGGACTTCAGAATGCAAATGGCAATTGGTTTCCCTTTATATAAATCATTAACATCTCAAATGTCCCTTAAAATCTTGTACCAATTTTCAGGTTAAATTATTGTCGGCAGTTTAACCCAGACAGTATCATGGATACATGAGTTAAACACATTTTCCTGGAATTTGAAGCAGTTTCACTGCCAACTACTAAACTCCAGGCTGTGCACTGAAAAATCCTTCATGACACAATAGGTATCAGCAGCATACAGCAAAATGTATCTGCCCTCCCTCTTCACCTTCCATGTCATTAAGAACATATGATCTAATCAATTTAAAGGCAAGTTTTTATGTACTTAAAGTATCCAACAATTCATTAAGTTGTGTTTTATTGAACATTTATTACTTTCTATTGAGCAAATAAAAAATGAATGCAACAATTACCTTGAAAAATGCTGTGATACAGTCAATTTGGAAAATTTTAAGCTGTCACCACTTGCTAAAAAGAGCCAAATGACCACGTTTATAGTATATACAATCCTAAATCGCAGCTAGTATAGTTCTGTAACAGCACTTCTTAGAAAAGAGACCGCGTATTTGTGGAAGTTTATTGAGCGGTTTCTCTTCGTTTTGAAAATGCTCACACAAAAAACTTCTGCATTTTCTTGGACCTGTATTTCTTGGGAATATTTCAGATTCTTCAAGTCCTCTGCTTCTAGGCTCTATATGGAATTCTAAAAGTCACAAGTATAACCCCACTATATACATAATGTATAGGAAGAGGGTTTGCTGTAGAAATGGATTGCATGCAAACTGGGGCTGGATTAAGCATACAGAATGAAGGCAAAGAAACCAAATCATATATGTCATTTGCCACAGTGGAAACTCTATAGTGTGCATTTGTTCATTTTTAATTATACAGATAGTGGAAATTATGCCATTCAGCAGAGACAAATTAGACTTCAGATGGAAAGCATAATTCAGGTCAAGTAAGCAGCTGAAGGAAAAAAAAGATATAATTAAATATTGCCATTTGCATTCTTAAGACTCAGATCTACTGGAGATTGACTGAGATCCTATCCAGCCAGGAGCAAAACCTAGTATTTTTGCTGAATAGTTATATGGAAGAGGTTTTCAGATTCCCCCAGACACTGTGGGAGTCTCCATTTAGATGTCCTCCTGCACAACACTGAAGGCTGTTTTATCCTTGGAACATTGCAAAATACTGATGCTCTACTCTGTGGTAAATAAGCAAATCTGTGTAAATATTCCCAATAGGATCCTCTGGTTTCTTTGAGCATATTTTGCTGACAAGATCAGTGTTATGACAACCATTAAAATTTAATGTTTGAATTTCAATATTTAATGCTGAAAACCATTTCAAATAAATGAATCATTCCTGAACATATCATAATGTTTACCCAAAAAAAGTAAATTTATGTGTTGATTATTGTTAAACAGCCTTTTGGTTTTTGGTGAGTGAAATGACTTTTAAACTATTATTCCTTCATCACTCAGGCAGAAATAGAATATATTCTTTATTCAGAATAACCATATTCAGAAAAACAGAACATGTATGTTTTAAGTTAGATCCAAAATATGTATTGCCATTAATAGACTAAAGGCAGTAGCTTCCTTCCTATTCAGCATTTTACACCATGTTTACCCTTCTGACAAATGCTGTTAAATACCAATTGCCACAGCCTCTCTGGGGCTGCCCAGAGAATTGCAGCCTGCGACCGCAGTCTGCTCAGCATCAGTTCTGTACTCTGGTTTGATCCTTTGCTAAACTAACTCAATATGTATTTGTCTGGTGGCTTAGGATATTGTTTGGAAGATACCCTTGTAATCAGAATGCTTGAGACAAAAAGAGACGTAGCAACTATGGCAGCAGAGCCACTGTAAATGTCTCTTTTGATACTCTGGCGTGGTCTAAATATCTGGATTGCAAATGACAATGTGGAGAAGGGACAGAGGACAGCAGAATATTTCATGAGAAACATGACTGTGTACAACTAGGCTTGTTTCTGCCTAGGGAAAATGATCCCATCACTGAAATACACCTAAGATTTCTTTATAAAACTGGAATGGATTCATGTCCATTCAAGTAATTATTAGTGACTGAAACTGTAAGGTAATAATTTAATAGACTCTTAATACTGTTCCTTACCACTATAATGCTTTTTTACCTCTCTGCCAACTGAACCATTGAGAATCACTTATTTTAATGTTCACTTGTTATATAGCATGTTGTCTTGTTAAAGGGCACGCTAAAAACGCATTGCATCAATTTAGACTGTTGCACAGTGTACACTGCTTTGTGTTTTAATCCCTTGTAATCTTTGCCACATTTGTGAGATTTACTGTATAACAGTAGTGGAAAAAAAGATGGAAGTTTTAAATTAAAATTCTTAGGTAAAATACATGGTTCACTGTGTATAGCTTACATCCCGAAGACAATGCTCTTCTCAGTAGCTGTGCTCTGTCAATCTCTGTCCATTTTTGCAATCTTCATTTGACACTGAGAGAGCTGGGTTTGTTCCCAGTCATGTCTCCTTCTCTCCCAAAGCTTCCAGCTCTGCAGAAGCACATGTCTACAGAAAGAGGATAGTATGATCAACCCCATTCCTTCCATGGGACTGTGCACCTCATATGAGCACATCCCTGAGTGTACAAGCAGTAGTGAAATAATTGCTTTGTTTTCCTAACAAATTAATGCTTTTTTTTTTTACACTACTTTGTGATACATAAAGATATTCCTCAAACATCCAGGAAAATGCACTCTGCCAATATCTGCTTTCATAACCATAAACTCAAGCACATCATGCAAGGCAAATGTAACAGGGTCAGTTGTTTACCAGCAGCTCGGACCTGGGCGGTCAGGGCCGCTGCTCACAGAAGCGCCCTCGGGGGATGCAGGGATGGAGCCCGGGGATGCAGGGATGGAGCCACCACCCGGCTCTGCCGCCGCCCCCCGGCCGGCCCCGGCCCGGCCGCTGTGTTACAGTGACTCCAAGTGGATTTGGGGAGATACTGCCGTGCCCGAGAAAGGAAAGGATACTTTGGTGCAGTTTGATTTGAACCAATCTACGCTTTACTGCCTCCTTAAGCTCCTGCGCAGCTTTATCCGGCAGTGGCGACACTGGTGTTATTGGCCTCACCGATCTGGAGTTTATGTTCACGCGCATGCCTGCGTCCGAGTGCTTAGATTCAGGTTATATGTAGAGAGAGATACAGACACAAAGAGGTTCCGAAATCTAATTTTGTAAACTCTTAAGCACATCATTGCTGAGATTGTACACCAGGACTGGCTGTGGGAGGTGGTAGGCACAGGTATGCCCAGCTGTGGGCTGCCTGAAATCCCCTAAATACTCCATGGCCTCTACAGCAACCAACTGCAAATTGTCATGAATTTGCCCCTGTAATTCATCTAAATACTTACTTCCTGAGATTTTCTGAAAGGAATGGCCCATGCACTATCCTGATAGATGTCAAGGTGGTATCTAAGCCATTTTTTCCTGGACAATTTTTACTCCAAGATCTTACAGGAATGACATCTTTATAGAAAAATGCCCACATTTTAAAGCAGAAAGGAGTACCTTTCACAGCCACCTCTGAAGGTAAAGTCAGGTACTTCTCCATATCATTTATGAATAAGTTTGTTATGATAAACAAGCAGTGAGCAACCTACAGAACTTCAAAAGATTTGCTGTGCTTTAAAAGGCTTCTTTGGGCACTGCTAACGAAGTACTTATAGGCAGAATGAATTTTTAGAAGCACTCATTACCATTCACGCAGCATGCTGGGATTTGTATGTCCTCCTAGCCCCAGGTGAAGGGTATTACTCACCTAGCAAGCACTGCCTCTGTCACCATTTGTAATTGAAGCTGCAGGTGTCTGTGTCAGGCAGCTGTCTGATACCCTTTCATAGCCCTGCACCCACATCCAGATCTGCAGACAGAGTTTTCCAAGGGGAACATACATCTGGCAGCAGGACATCACAGTCAGCTGTGAGCTACCCCTGCCCAGCTGGGGAACCTCTGGAGACAGAGGCAGTATGCCCCTGGGGGTCCTTACCCATCCACAACATCAGGATGGCAGTGCTGGCCACCAAAAGTCTCTCTGAGGGGTGCTCAGGCCATGGGTTGCAAAGTACTAAGTGGTGCATCTGCATTCTCTGTCTTTTGCCCTTGTGTGAAGTAGGTATGAATAATTTCAAAGGCCTGGAAAATTCTGATATGGGAGAGCTTTAGGTGCCCTCTGCACAGGTGTAAAATAGACCCCATACAACTGCTCTGTCAGCTGTGCTATGTTGTCCAGGTTTCTTCAGGTTTTTGCTTATAAACATGTTTTAGGAAGAATTTTAGGCACAGTCAACATCCAACTCCCAATCTTCCAAGGAAAGAGCACGAGTGTGTCTCCAGTAAATTGCTGGCACCTAATAAAAAGGCTAAATCATTCCATGGAGCCCAGATTGAGTCATTTAAAATAGAAAACAACTCGCAGAGCTGCTACTGCTCCATAGTGAGCAGCCATTATTAAATGAATTCTCAGGGGCAAACTCGGTTGCGGTTGGTCAGTCATTTAAATATTCCTATTCGGCTGCCTTCATGCTGTCCAGGACATGAAGCAAATGAAGCCTGGCTGTTACCCAGATGATCCACGATGTTGTGACCAGATGGAACTTCACTTACAACATGTGTAGGTGCCTGCTGGACAATAAACAGGCTTTCGCTGTCTTTTGCTCTGATGAGCTCAAGGGGGTTACTGGCAGGTTAGAACAATCACAGCCCCCAAAAGATTTATTATTATTTTTTTAATTTATGCTAGATGAGCAGAACAGCAACAACAAAAACAAAAGGTTAAATGGATGTTTATTTTTTGTATTAGGGCTGATTTCTAGTTTTCCCACTTAACCTGGAATCAGTAATAAAAACAAACTGCTGTATCTTTGCTTATATGTTTGTGTTTGTTTGGGGTTTTTTTAATGAAATGAAATGAAAATGTTGTGATAGCTGCAAACATAGTTTACAGATAAAACAAAAAATGATTATAGCCTCATTTCCATTTGAGGGGGAGCGCTTGGGTATGTGCACACATGACAGACACCCCCTTCCCCCCCATGTATACTTCTGCACAAGTGGTCATCCTCTCTTCCAAAAGCTTGCAAATTAATTGGACAACTTTAATTAAATACCATGTGAATTCTTACAAATATCATGAAAATAAAAGAAACAGAGATAGAGGGAAGAAAGAGATTCTAGCTCCCTCTGGAAGGAAAGCTGCAATGCAAGCTCTACCCTTGCTACTCAGCAGAAATTTGAGAAAAGGGGGAGATGTGTACATGCACACATATACAGATTGGGACACTTCCAGTTGCAGTAAAGGCCTTATTAGATACCAGAGAAGATAGAGATCCATGGCCAAACAGGCTGCAATGGCCCTACTGTGCTGTTTCTCAGAGCATGGACACATCAGAGAATCGCAGCACCATTTAGGTTGGAAAAGACCTCTAAGATTGAATTTAACCTTTGACAGATCACCACCTTGTCAACTAGACCATGACATCCAGTCATTTGTTGAACACCTCCAGGGATGGTGACCCTACCACCTCCCGGGAAGTCTATTGTCAATGACTGGCAACCCTTTCCAGGGTTGTTCCATCAGAAATTCTTCCTGATGAGCCTCCTCTGCTGCAGCTTGAGGCTATGTTCTCTTATCCTGTTGCCGGTTGCCTGGGAGAAGAGGTCAAACCCCACCTGGCTACACCCTCATTTCAGGCAGTTGTAGAGAGTGACCAGGTCTCCCTGAGCATCCTTTGCTCCAGGCTAAACATCCCCAGCTCCCTCATAGCACTTGTGCTCCAGACCATTCACCAGCTCCATTGCCCTTCTCTGGACTTGCTCCAGGACCTCAATGTCTTTAATATAGTGAGGGGCCCAAAAGTGGACACGGGATTCAAGGTGTGGCCTCACCAGTGCCGAGTACAGGCAAACAGTCACTGCCCTGGTCCACACTATTCCTAATACAGGCCAGGATGCCACTGACTGGCTTGGTCACCTGGGCACATGCTGGATCATGTTCAGACACTTTCAACCAGCACCCCCAGGTCTTTTTCTGCTGGGCAACTTTCCAGCTGCTCTGCTCCCAGCCTGCAGCACTGCATGGGGCTGTTGTGACCCAAGGGCAGGACCCGGCACTTGGTCCTGTTGAATCTCATACAATTGGCCTTGGCCCATCGATCCAGCCTGTCCAGATTCCTCTGCAGGGCCTTCCTACCCTCCAGCAGATCAACACTCCCAGCCAACTTAGCGTCATATGCAAACTTACTGGAAGTACACTTGATCCCCTCACCCAGATCATCAACAAAGATATTAAAGATATTAAACAGGACTGGGTGTACAATAGAAGAAGGACTGGGCAGAGATCAAAGCTTATGCAGAAACCTCAGTTGTTCTCTGCCTCCTCAGTTTTTTTGTTGGTTAATGAGGTCTCTGGCTGTTCTCAGCCACAGAAGAGGCAGAACCAAACAGCTTTTAAATTAAATTTTCCCACTCATGACAAAGGATGCAAAAGCTGATCCCAACATCCACACTTTAAATGAAACTTTGAGGGAAAGTTGTTTTATTGCCCCTCACTCAGATGTAACAACCCGCTCTAGAAGCTGAGCACTGATGGGTTGTATGAGCACCCCCAATCTGCTCCTGGAGAAATTAGTCTTACTTAGCTGAAACCACTGTTGAAGCTTGCACTGATATGACCAGTTTTTCATATAGAGAACACCCACCAGCAGCTCAGCTGTGTGGGGAGCAATATCCAGATGAGAAGTTGTAATGAACAGCTGGCAATTTTTTCAAATACTTCTGCTGGCTCTCAAACAATTATGTAATAATGTCTCTGCAAGAACAGAAATATCTGCTTCTTTCAAGAAAGAAGGCAGAAAACAGGCACTGTTCAATAGAAATCATGTTATTATCCTGTAGGTCTTCACAGAGGATATGCTGATTTCTGGAAATGCCTCATTTGTATTGGAATGATTAAAAAACAAATCACAGTTGCCAGAGCAGATGAACTTGGCAGCCTATGCCTTTAGTGATGCCATTCTGATGTTAAATGTGTTGGAAGCCTGTATCAATTTAATTTCCATATTTTCCTACTGTTGAACTTAATTCTGCTAATGTTAACTCTGCTGTTTTTCCTCAAAAAAAAAAAAAAAAGATATTATTCTAAAGAGCTATCACATGTTTGCGAGGTTGAGGAAGAAACATTTTCAAAGGTGACTGGTGCATTTGTATTTTCGTTTCCTTAAGCCAGAAGGAGAAGCATAAGACGACAGGAAAAGTTTAAGCAATAGTTGTGTCTAAAAAACCAAGACCTATACCAGCAGACTAAGTTTCTTGCTGCCATATGTGGAAACTGACAGCTGGTCAGAAAGCTTCACAGACATTGATTTGAGCACAATTACTCTTTACCCTTGAGAATTCAGCTTGCACCCATGGGAACTTTAGCATCAACAGAAGCAAGAAACCAAAACCAGAGAAGAAAACATGCAGCTGTCCAAGGGATGTTGTTTTTAGCTTAGATTTCATTTCTTATGGGTGGTGGTTGCAACCTACCAATAAGTTTTAAGAGGTGTTAATGTAGAAGCCTATGAGGACACAGGACGAGTGCCAAGAGACTATATAAATGGAAACTTTGTAGAATAAAATATCTTTTCTGTCCTTTTGCCTTCTGATGGAGTTGGTGGGCATTATTCACGAGTGTTGCGTCTCTCTTAACTGCGACAGCCATGGATAGCTGGTGCCAGAATGGAAATTATGCCATAGAAAACAAGGTGTGCTGTGGTGAGGGGCTGTGTCACCTAAGGAAGGCATCTGTGATGGATGCCTGATCATGGAGAAGGAGGAAAAGATCTGTATTTTATCCTAGTAAATGCAAACACCTTTAATAAGAAAGGATGGAGTAGAAACTAGTTTCTAAACCAGATAAATCTTGGCTTGAAAGTGTTTCCATAAACTTATGCTGAATGTTTAATCCAGAGATATAAACTACTTCAAACAAGTGAACATTCAGGAAGAATGCTCATTTGAAATGCTCTTGACAACTGGAAGTAGAGAAGATCTTCAAGACAGTGTGATGAGCCTTGGTGAGGAAAAAAGACAGAGGTTAAAGATACATGGGAAAAAGGAATGCAGAGGTGAAATTACCTGTCTTGTATGCGTGATGCCATTCCCTCTCTGTCGGACAGAGCACTGCAGCACCAGACACTGAGTCAATTAGAGATGTTCAGGCAGGATACCTGCCTTAAGGCAGTGCCACCCTGGACAGTTCCTCCCTCCAAAGGTTGATCACACCCAGCTGCTCTCACTCCCCAAGATGAGATTTGGAGTGAAAAATCCTGTCAGAGCAGGTGGGTCAGGAGCAAACTGGGCCATCAATATCTCTTCAACACAGATCTCTCAGCTGTGCAAGGGCTGAAAATGGCATTCATAGCCCCTGAGATAACTGAGTTGGCACAAAAAGAGATCTCTAGCCACCTTTCAGTGAACACCAGGTCCAGTTTACGGACTTATTGTCTACAGCTGTGAGCAAAGTACACAGCCTATTTGTGCTGCAATTCCAGGGCACCTGAGTAGGGAAAGAGCTAATGCCATCTTCTGCAGACAGCCATGTCAGCAGCCTCTGGGTACAAGTCTCTGGCACAGCTGAAAGCCCCCCCAGTCTGCTGCCCGAGTCATCAAGACCTGCCCAAACAACTCTGGGACACAAAGCCAAGGCAGTCAGGTGGTGAACTGTTAGGCAGTGATACAGCATAAGTTTGGTATGCTGACAGCAAACCAGCCTCCTGAGGGACAGGTATTATACTAGCATTTCAAATGCCATTAGTGTTTTCCACTGTTTCTGCAGAGCTAGCATGAGGACTAGGTCTCCCAAGCTACATTCCCAGCAGAAAAAAAGTACAAAAGCTACACTTACTCTACACAAAAGCAAGTTGCATCAGAGCAGTAATCTAAACCCTCCAGGACTCATCATCAAGCATCTCTCCATTGCCACAGCATCCCTCTTGTCTCAAGAGGCAACTGCAATTTTTTTAAGAATTGGGGAAAAAACCCACATGCACACACAAAACCCCAAGAGCAAACAGGAAGATTTTCTCCAGCTTTTTATACACAAGTGTAGCAGGATTCCTCACCCTGGAATGTGGTCAAGGGACAATGCCTGATTTCAAGGACTGAGAGGGGGCATCATGTGCTGCTTTTGGTGTTGATTTATGCTAAAACCAGTCTAGCTCACCAACCCCAAATCAACATCCTGATAGTGAGGCAACTGGAGACGTGTGACTGGCAGTCAGTCACGTTATACTGTGAAAGTCCAGTCCACTCTCATACAGTTTGGTTCTTCTAACATATTCCTCCTTGGAGTGGGTGGGGATTCCTCCCTTGGGTAGGGGATGCCCCCCAAGGAGACCCCTCAAAGCTGACTGGAAAAGATCAAGCCCTCACTTGTTGGTATGGATGAGTTACATCAATCTCTCCTTTAATTATTGTTTCTTTTTGCTAGCTTTAATATAATTGCTTCGTTACAGTGCACTATCCTCTCCTATCCTGTCCTATCCTATCCTATCCTATCCTATTCTCTATGAGTAATTTTAGCTTTTGCTACTAAATAATTCTGATTAAGACCTTTTTGTCTAATCATTTATCATAAGAAAGAATTCATTTTTATAGAAATGTATCTGTTTTGCCATCACTAAGCCTGTGGAACAAATTTGTGCCAAGATCACACCTCTATAATTCCTTAAACGACAAAGTTTCCAAAGTCTTGGGCTAAGATTGGATGTAGCCACACCTAGACTTTTCTCTGAGAAGGAGTTTAGAAAGCAAGGGGTTCCTTTTGCACCTTGTGAGTCAACAGGAGGGCTTCTCTGACAAACTTTGTCTGAACTCTATCACTCTCCCCACAACAAGTTAAAACCAAACCAAACCAAAATAAAGAAGTTATAAGACATTGTAAATAAACATGTTTTTGTCAGGAAAATAACATGCTCTGTCATCAGTTCTCCTTCCTACTAGAAGCCTAGAAATCTCTAAGGCTTCTTGTGTCTTCTGCATGTCCTGTGGTGTATAATCTCAGTTTATTTAGGAACTAAAGTTCTCTTCTATTTTTTATAGTTCTGCAGACAACACAGAAAAAGGATTTCAAAACTCCTTGAGGGAAGTGGTAGTTGAAATGTTCCCTATTATGTAGCACTCTTGCACAACCTGAGCCTTTAGCATTCTTTACCAGCCACAGCCGGTAATTTTCGCAGGCTCTTATTTACTTTTGTATAACTGAATTGAAAAGACAATCACGATCACCTAGTCCACCTTTGTGCAGCATGACCACTTCTTAATTCCTGCATCACACTTCTCAGTTTCTGGATTCATCCTAGAACTTCCATTAGCCTATGGTATATTTTCAAGAAAGAGTCTTGATCTTGATTTAATATTAAGTGCTAAAGATCCTGTCTGTTTTCTGCATAATTTGTTCTGACAGGACATATTGTTAATAAATATGTAGATACATTTTATGCATTGCATCTGTTTACAACATTTTCCCTAGACTGAAGATCTATCTTCTATCAGAAAACTCTTCCATGTCTAGGGAGACCACAATTTGCCCTCTGTCAGATAAACTGTACTAACCAACTTGATTTGCTTTTTTTTACCAGAAGCAATTTCCAGATCTCAAATTACTCTTTCCTCGACGCGTTTCAATTTTCAAGCAATCTAGGCAACACAAATAGTCATGACATTGAAGCACCTACCCCAATTATTTAATCTATGGTTACAACATAGTATCTGTTTTATGCTTGTCTGGTGTTTTTCTGCTTATGCATTCCAGATTTAGGGTAGCTCTCTGCTATTCAGCTTCCTAGTGGGAACTCGTAAGAAACAGCATCCTAAGTAAAACCAAAAGTCCATCAAGTCCTTGTCCTCTCAGTGGCGCTTAGGATAGGCTATGTAAAAGCTCAGATTAGGGAGTGCACGCATTTAGACACAAGGCACATAGAGATGTGTTTGAGAAGATAACACAACCTAGATCTGGACAAGTACCTCCCCAGCAAACTCAAAAGTTAAGTTTCCCCCATTGATCCATTACTGGCACCATGCGATGTTGAACAAGTAAAATGTGTGACACCAATGCTTCTCTTTTTCCACCACAAGCAACTCGATATACACCTTGCCAACTATACTTGATTTGCAGGAAAAGCAAAAACAATTTGATATTGTTACTTTAAACAGCATTCTGGACATCTTCCTCACAAACACACTGTACTTCTGAAGTCATGATTGGACATACAGGCAGTGGTTTTTCTGATTTTTTTTTCCCTAAGTTTGAATTTTTTTTCCTATAAAATAAAAGTATAAGGACCTCTGGGTACATTTTTTGCTGGAAGTAGCACAAGGCCCACAGTTAAATAAAACTCGAACATATGCCCCAAACAATTAGTTCAATGGCAATACTTCTAGATTTTCCTAAATGCAAACTGCATCCAGCTGATGGCCTCAGCCTCCTTTCGCTTTGACTCTGGATGGAACCAGGGTAACTAAATGTAAGGAGAAGCTAGCAAGTCAAAAGGTCAGACCTGCAAAGCTCACTTTGATCTGTGCGTGGTTATCGGTGGGATGGATCTATGAATTCATCCACGGCCTATCTGCTGCTCTTGTATAGAATTATCTTTATGTATGTTAATAATATTCTGACTCAGACAAAACAGAAAGAAATGATATGAAATTAAAACAACATAAGCTTGCTGTAATTTCAGCCAAACATACATTTGCCTTCAGAAGGCCATATAGATGGGATCTTATTAGTCTTTCAGTCCCTGTTTTGAGAACAGAAACTATTTCTTGAGAATGTATAATGTCATTAAAAAAAGACACTGCGGGCAAACAAATGTGATGTAAAGCCTTTGTGTTAGATTTAGCAGTCCTTCAGTGCTTAGCTTGCAGATTTTACGATGTTAAAAATACACATCAGTGAAGTAGCTACATCCATTTCTCTCTGCATGCGAGTTTTAATATGAAATTCAAGGATACCCAGCTGTGGACAGAAATGTAAGTTAGTCAGTGGATTTTTTCACTGCCTCTCAAACACAGATTCGATTTCTTCCATAGTTACTGTATGGCATATGTGCTAACAATAGCACCCCTTTGTTCCTCTCACTAGAGAGAAAACTGAGGGAGTGCTGGAAGATGTCACCTGTAAAAGTCATTTGACAAGGCCAGCAGCAGGACCAGAAATGGAACTCTGGCTCCTTAATCATGACTTTCATATTTCCCTTCTTCTTGCTAGCTCCTTTACTCTCTAAATCAGGCTATTTATTTTCTATTTAGATGCATTATAAATACTGCAACACTAGAACTCCAGTTTTTAGTACTTCCTCAATCCACACGAAGTATTGTATCACATACAAATAGTTTTTCAGTTTGATCTGACAGATGCCTCTGGGATGATAACATAGCAAAGTGCTGAATATGGGCATTTTGGCTGAAAACTAGATCACTCGGTCATATGTTCAGACAGGAAAAGAAGATCAGTTACTGTTTATATTCATTTTCCTCTGTGTTAGTTTGTATGCTGGTTTCAATCATTACATTTTACCTGCTTGCCTTCCTTTTCCAACAACAAATGTCAAGACCACAGCTCTTGGGGCATCAATAACAACCACTCATTTAAATACAGAAGCAATTGAATCATCTACTTTATGATAGAGGATTAAATCTAATAATCTACGTTTTATGCTTCAAAACATCACTAGCTAACATTTGCTTTTGAGCAGGAAGCTTAATACTTCTAAGTGTCAGCACAAAGAATAGCATTCAGTTTCTTGATTCAGCTTTGCCAGCCAAGTCACTGATCTTTGAGAACTGCAGAAACTGGATAAGCAAGTGCCTGTTTATAACTCCAGTCTCTTGAGGGAAAAATAGCCATTTCCTCTCTAGTGAAAATAATACAAAGACTTGGAAATGAACACAGCCCTCTGATGCGTCTGGCTCCCTTTTAGACCCACTCCACATTTCTGTAACCTGCAGCTTTATTTATGTGTTACCAACCTAAGACAACCCCCTCCCAGCCACAGGAAAAAAAAACAAAAAAAACCAAAAACGACAGAAGCATTTTTGGGCCTCCACCCAGAAATAAAAAAAAAAAAACAAACCAGAAAATACAGGGACTGTTTGGCAGTCCAAAATTGCTGATAAAATTCAGCCTTAGCCCAACATATCTTCATTGGCAAAGAAAATCCTGTGAAGAACAATACTTATGGCTTAACAGCTGAGTAGGTTTTTATTACATGTCTTAACATTTATTAAATTTTTCTCAAAATGCATAGCATATGAAGAAAAAGGCTGAAAATTTTAAAAGAGCATTTTTTTCTTCCTACCATATTATTGGTGTTTTGAGACCAATATGAAAATGAAGATTTTATCCTTGACCTGTAAAGTAAGAGTAAAATTAATATTTACTTTATATTAACAAGATTCACGGTGTATGAAACGCTATCTTGGGTCTTCACTGTTTATTTCATATCTGCTATTATTTACTGAACACACTGTTACTGCTTTTGATTCTAACTTACAGAAACTTTCAGGGATTTTGGTTTCCTTTATAAGCAAAAAATTAAGATTGAGACATGGTTTCTTTTCTAACAGATCCTGAACATTACAAGAAGCAAACAAAAAGAAGAAATGTATTTTCTAATACAGTCAAGCTTTCTCCAAAGCACTGCTCTTCCTAAAATGTTCCTGTCCTTTGTTTCATTCCTTGTTAATTATTTCCTCCATTAATGGAGGGAATACTTTCCTTCCTACTTTTCCTTCTCGTTTTCCACGATTCCGAGTATTGTTTTCTGCAACGCGGCCCTTACCACCGTGTCCACAAAGCTCAGCTTCTGATTTGCACATTGGCCTGTGTTCGAGCAGCAGCTCTGGCTGTTTCTGCTATAAAAAGTGGGCATGCCCTTGGTGCATGCCCGCAGTGGTGTCTGCCAGCTGCAGTGAGGTTTTGCAGTCTCAGAAATTCAAATACCTTCTCTCTTAGTTCTGCCCATCTTCCCAGTGAAGTTTAGAGGCATGACAATCTGTATGGACCAAAAAAAGTGAAGGAAAAAGAAGTAACAACAGATTGCAAATAGCAAAAATGCAACTATTTTAGAGAAGTCAAAACTCTGAAGAGCATTCATGTACAGACATCCTGCCACACATAGCCTTCATTATACATTTTTCCTGAGCAAAATCTTTGCTGTTGCCCAAGGGGCTCCAATCCAGACAGAAACAGGGCATCTACACAGGATTCCAGAGGGTGGTACTCCCCACTGCCCATTCCCCATGCTGAAGATGCATCTGGCCAGCAAGAGAGGAAGCCTGGCTGTGAAGGCCAGTGATCAGAGTCCTTCAGAGTCAACCTGGACTCTGGTTCTTACTGATAGCAGTATTACACTTGTTATCTATTTGTTAGCATACCAGGTGGCAGTGTGGCAGCAACCTAGTTGGCCACCCTTCTTGGCCAGCCATCATCAGTGCTGTGCCTTGTGTCCTTAAAATATGTGGAAACAGCATCTTCTCAGGGACAGTCTTCAAACTTTCCTGCTATTCACTCTCTGCTGCACAACCCTGAGCCTGTCCATACATTGTCAGCCTCCTTCAACAGACCAAAATGCACCTCACCAAAGGTAGCTGCATCCCCGTGGACCATCATTTCTTCCCAGTCCAATCTGGATGTCTTTATTTGTATATGGTATCCCAGGAAAGCAAAATGCTCTACAAATCAATTAGACTTTCAGGTTATGTCTCTTTTTTTTTCCATGTCAGATTAATTTCTGGTTCCTATTAATGTCTTATCCTAGACTGGATTAGTAAGATACTTTCCTGTGGTTAAATTCTCCTGGATCTCTCCAGCCCATAGCTTGAAACTTTCTCTTAATTTTCACTGATGTTTATTTGCACCATGAAGTTGAGTTGAGCTGAACAAGTCTCACAGAGAACTCAGATGAATTCTACCTGTGCTAACAATTTTTTTATTAAGTAAGTGTCGGAAACTGGGCTCACCTTTGCTTTGTTTGGGTTAGAAGGGATCTAGTTCCAAGTCCCTGGGCTTTGCAACAGCTGAGACTGTAGGCCAAGGGGAGACCTGGACTAGGATAGGTGCAGGAATGGGATGAGGTGTGCAAATCCCTGTGGGAACACAGGGGAGGGGGCGCAGGAGGGACCAAAGAGGGCAGTAAGCAGAAAAGGCTATGAAGGGGACCTGTTGAATGTAAATGGGTCCAAAGAGTGTGTTTGTCTGTCTGAGCCCTGTGCATGGCCACTAGTCTGTCCCTTCCATGGGTGAGTGAGCTGAGTGAGGGGCTCTGCACCAGGGGCTGGAGCAGGGCTGTGGGTCACAGCCTGGGTGCCTGTGCCAGCTGCTGGGGGCTAGTGTCTGTATCCCCCTCAAAGTGGGGGTGTGGGGGGAAGGAGTGTGTGTGCTTACCAGCAAACTGCAAGCTGGACCAGCCAGTGAGTAAGAGGGTCTCAGGCTGGGGTATCACGCTGACAGGGAGTCAGTGCTGCCATGCCTGGGGGCCTTGTGAACAAGGGGTGTCTGTAGAATGAGTGTGTGAGGGCACAGGTATTTGCAGTGAGCCTCAATCTGGACCAACCAGCAACTGGTGGAAATGTGGGGGAGGCAAGTGAGGGTTGGATGGAGGCAAGTGACCATCAGAGGGGTCATGCTGGTGCTCAGGGGATCCATGAATGCATGTGTGCTTATGCACCTGGAGAGCATGATGTATATGCCTGCACCAGTGACCTTCTGCCTCTGCCCCTCCAAGCAGAGGGGACTTAACTGTCTGTATTTTATGTGAGCTGTTGAAGGCCATGCCTTACCTGAAGGAGGTGGTCACGGAACATCACTTGATACCTTGTGTCCCTTCCAGACAGCAGAAGGAATTAGCGATTTGTGCATCTGACTTGCAATTTTTCCATGCTCATCTTCCATTTTTATTTAGCAGATGGTTACAAGAGAGAGTAGATGACCCTAATTAGGATCATCAGGCCAAAAATAATTGCTTTTCTACAACCCAGTCTGTATGCTTGTGAACCTACATGTGTCTCTACAAGTGCATGTACCTGCATACTGAACATTTGTACTGGAACAAATTCAAAGGTGCCTTTCTTATCTAAGATACCAGAAAAGTATTTTTTTTCCTGGTTGACTTCCATAAAAACAAATGCCTTTGATGAGAACAAAGATTGATGTATGATCTTCTGATGTGATTGGGGGTAGTTTTGTCTTACTCATTCACTGTGTCCTGTTTTCCTTTGGGAAGAGGGTGGTTAGGGAAACAAATTGTGAAATGGTCCATGTTATAGTCAGCAGCTCTCCAACATGGTTTTCAAGGCTGTTGTTTGATTTATAGAAAGTTTTTTCTCCCAAATAAAATGCACTGGAATGAAAAACTTGCAGTTTCACCTGTCACACCCCAGTGCTGTTGCATCTACAGTATTCACACACCCCGCTGTGATGTCTGGTTCCTATCCTCTCTCTGAGATTATTCTCTCTCTCTCTGATTATTAGCTCTGTGATTGAACACCAATAGTTTAGAGAAAAAGCAATAAAAAACTGTACCTGTGTAGTCTGGACAAAGCATAGCTGCATGGCCCTGGCAGCTTTACACATTTTAGAGGAGTGATTTTATCTTCGCACATCACTTCAGAGATCCTCTTGCTGTCCCAAAATGGGTTCTTTCACCTGGTGGGCAAGAGGCTGATCCCCACACAGAGCTGAGGTGTTCGATGTATTTACAGTTCTGCACAGAAAGCAGTGCTGGGTGACAAATCCACAAAATCAGCACACTGACTTTCAAAAATTTTCACTATTTATTACATTTTAGCAAACAAAGGCATTAATGTTAATTGGCTACAAGTTATCTAGTTCTCTTATTAACTAGTATTCTATCTTAATTGGTTGAATTATTTCCTTGCTTCTTATGCTAATTAGTGACCATGCTCAGTCTTTCTCTTCTTTTGAGTCACTGTGTTTCTTGGGTCTGTGGTTTGTGAGTCGGTGGTCGCGATCTCTCCCCACTGGAATTGACTTTTACCCAGTTGGAGAAGATTGAGCACAGTTGCTGAGTTGGCTCTGTTAGTTTCTTCCTTGTTTTGTGAGTTTGTGATGACCCACCCTTAAGAGAAAGGAGTTTTGCCAAATGTCCCTGTGGCCTGTAAATTCTGTATTCTTTGTGTCCACTATCAGTTGTACATCCTTCTTCCCAAACTTTGTCAACCTCCACCTGGGACTGAGATCACTGAAGCATGTCAAACCCTCAACTTTAACAAAATAATTCTACCAACAATTAATTTACCTTTCTAAAACCTGGACACCACTCCAATTTCCCGACATACGCATGATGTTTAACTCCTTGTTTTTAAATGGCTCTCCTCCCAATAACAGACAACCACCACAGGTTTCATGCTGTTCTTCAGGGGAAACAAAAACAATTGTAGAAAAGTTTACTGTCACGAAAAATTGAGGAAAACAAAATCACACAAACTACTACCTGCTTGGTTAGCTGCCTTTTTGTTGAGAAGCAATATGTTTTACTTATGTTCTACAGTATGCTATATAGGTTTGTTACAGATCAGTCTCAGGCACAATTAATTTTGTCTTACACAATCTAAACCATTCTTGAAATTTTTCATTTTAACAACTAATTTCTTAGTTGATGTAATGAGACATGCATTTCTTTATTAATCTTACTATGTCAGAATTGCGCCAGTCTGTGTGCAGATCTGCGAGGCATTTTGTTTCAGTATGCTTACAAATGAAACCCACGTCCAGCAGAAATCAGAAAGACTCCTTATTAAATCAAGCGCTTTTTTTTTTCTTTTACCAGGTTTTATTTCCCTTTTGGCACTATTTCAAAGTATTGTCAGAAGATTTTTTTTTTTCTCTTATGGGAATGTAGTTTGCTTTTTGTCCTACAGCTTTTAAAAGGAAAGGTTTGGAGGATATCAATAATACACTCTACAAGAAAAAGCAGCTCTAAAATACAATACTCCTGGCAGCTAATTTTTATACACATTCTTCAGTTCACTAGTAATCCAGATAGATTACCAGAATCCTTTCCACTGCTAGAGCAGGTTGTCTTGTTTAATAATTACTTTTAGTATAAACCAACTTTATTACACCTAACTAGATTTTTATTCCCATTAATCTTAGCCTGAAACTGTTCCAAGGTCAAATCTCATGAAAATTAGAAACTTTCTTCTAATTTTCAGCCTTAATTCAGGCAGGAACATTTTGTATTTCGTGATTTTGTGTAAACTTTTTATTTTGGGTTAAAAACCGTGAACATATTTGCAGAGAGGAGAAGTTTCTGTTTCAGCCTTTTCTTTTACCAGACTAGACAAGACAAGCACTTTTATCTTTTCCTCAGAATACCCACTTTCAACTATTGATCAGAATAGCTCCTTTCAGCCCCTCTTCCTGACTGCAGTGTCCTCTTGGGACAGACATGAGCAGTCCAGTGCACTGCTGCAGAAAGTATCTATCTGCTTCCTCAAGTGCTAGAATTGCTATTTCCCTCTCTCTACTGGATTCAACACCTTTATAATTTATTAGCCTGATAGCTGATAAAAAGCATATGATAACATTTTTCATAGTCTATTAATTATCACACAGCTTAATTGCGGCAAATTTCCCAACACAATAAATCATCGCCTAGAATAAAGACCATGCGTTTGTTCTGGCTTCAGCTAATGCGACAGTTTCCTGACCCACCACTAATTTATCAAATATGCTTTGGTTATTTTTAAACAACAGAAGCATAAGCCAAACAAATTATATCTCATAAATGGCCAAGGTAACAAAAAAATGTTGATAAATTTGGAAAGGTGGGTGTCTCTGTCAGTCTCTGCCATCTGAAATTTCTCCGAGGCTATCTCTCATGTTCCTGGAAACGCCCAACAGTGTCCAGCTCAGGAACAACCCCTTTCCATGTGGCATCCTGAACTGAGCCCTACCCCATCTCAACTCCACCTAAGGGTTACAGCTTAACATCATGCACAAATGAGTAACTGGAGATCCTTATTTTCCTCTTCCTGTTCCTATGCAGGACCTATTGCAATGGCTGCTTAATTCTCTTCGAATGTTTGAGAAAAAGAATGAAAGCTTGGCTGGTACCAGTACACACATCAGCTCTTTAATATATTGATTCATCTATTTCACTTCACCTTCTTCCTCTGCTACTCATTCCAGTTACTGTTTATTTGGCCTCCTCCCTTTCCAGGTAATAGAACTTGCTTCAGCAAACACATATTCACATAACAAAATTTTCCGTGACAGCAGAATTAAGGAAGCCTGGTTTCCTAGGGATTCATGTTGCTGATTCCCAAGTTCCATCCTCACACCATGTCCCCCATGATACCTTCACTATGCAAAACCAGCACTTTAAATGGCCAGGGTGAGCCATATACCTGCTGCTTGGCTCAGCACTCTACATCCATTGCACAGTCAGTGAGATGACTGTGTTCTTACAGTTGTTGCCAAGGAGAATATACTGCATTCATTTTTCTGACTGGAAAATATTTCTTAAAATACTTTAAAATTAAAATAAAGGGGGTTCCAATGGAGCTCTCTGTTTCCTGGAACTGTGAATTTAAAAAGAATGGATAGCCAAGGAAATGGACATGCATTTGAAATGATTGCTGGAGAGTTAGGAATGATGCTCCTGGAAGATCAAATGTGTATTTTTACTGTAAGTCTATATGAGAAGATCACTGAACTTCCTGACAGATTAATGGGATGTATAGAAGTGAAATGATCATGAATGAGCACTTTTAAATTTTATTGCCTTTCGGGGTGTGTGCTTGCTTTTACCTTTGGAAGGTGAGCACAGATAGTGCTTTTAATCACTGGGGAAAGTTCTGGTTAGAGGCAACTTCTCTATGTCTGTGATTTCTCTTTATGATAACATTTAAAGAAAATGTGGTGCAATGACTGTGGTATTGAATCAAAGGAGCAGGCATTTCAGAATAAGTGAGGTGAAAATCCTGTACCTACTTCTTCAAGGATAGAAAAACCACATGGAGTGCTACTGCACATGCACATGAAGGCACAATAACTCTGTGACACAACTAAGTGATAGCTAAGAAAACAAACAAGCAAACAAACAATCAAGCAAAAGGCTGTGGAAATTTGTCCCACAATGTGTGAAGCTGTTTATCTTGTCAGGACCTTTTCTGACAGAAAGGCACATGACCAGCGCTTGGGCTGAGAGTGTGAAGATAAAGGAGGAAGTTACAAGTTTGCATAATAGCCAATTTTTTTTTTTTCCAATGTGTAACACCTCAAGATAAGGATAAATGTAGCAGGTTGGCAATGTTTTGGTGGTGATAGACTACATTGACTGCACAGTGAGAACAACCCCTGCCAAAAGCTGTGTACAGGGTTCCGGTGGCACAGGCAGTGGGTATGCCAGGAACAGCTCTCCTAAGAGGAGTTACATTCACTTTCTCCATACAGAGCTGGTTTCATTTTTATTCATTGATTTCCCCTTTCATGTTTTTTCAACTCTGTGAAGTATTGTCATAAAACACCCACAACCTTCTTAAGCTCTGTTTATGTGACAGCCACCTTAGGTGTACTGTTAGCCTTTGATACAACTGTCAGAACGCCTAAACTCTATCCAGGGCTGGTGATTCCTTGTTCTTACTTAATTTTGCATAAAATATCGTTTCAATCACAGAATCATGTTACTATCAAGTCCAACTGTTAATGAAACATTACCAAGTCCACCACTAAACCCCGTCTCTAAGTGTCACACCTGCACTTCTATTATCCAGTGATAGTGACTCAACCATTTCCCTGGGAAGCCGTGTTCTAATGTTTGGCAACCTCATTGATGTAGAAGTTTTTCCTAATATCCGAGCTAAACTTCCTCTCCCACAACATGAGGCCATTTCTTCTCATCCTGTCATTATGTGCCAGAAAATGCATTCTGTGTTAGAAAACACCATGCAAGCATGTCACCACGCAGGAAGTTAAAATCCACGTGCCAGTGAGTGGTCAATACTTCAGTCAAGGCAGTTAAGTGCTCGTTGGTTGCAAAAAGCTTGTTATTGCACTGCATTAAGCACAAAGGTCAGTCTGCGCATATCATTTGCTACACAACGTCAGTGTAGTTTCACAATCCATTTTCTTCAATCTTAGCACAGCTGGGAGGAGATGTTAGCTCTCCACCTCACACTGATCCTACACCCCACAGCACCACCTAATCACCTCTGGGAACACCATGATTTCTCAGGCCATAACAGTGAGGTGTTTTCTTCAGCATCCATTGCTGGCTTGTGACCTCCTGTCTCCTTGCTACTCATTCCTTCCCACACAGCAAATTGTGCTGTCTCTTGAGTTTTGCCAGTGTGGATAGCAAATGGCAAGAAAATAAATTTCTCCACCCCTTTCCCTAGGAAGTGAGCTAATGCTTGGGACAGGAAATAAAGGCGAGTGAGCAGCTGAACTTTTTCAAAGAGAGGTATGAGAAAGGGGAAGCGTAATGGCTCTGGTACATAGCTCTTTTCTTCTCCTGTCCCCTTGAAAGCCTGAGAAGATGTGTGGACATCAAGGATTCCTCAAGGTGCCTCCATTTGAGGTCTAGAAAAAGCATTATTTGCAAAATCACTGACAGGAGCTTAAATAGCTGCAACATCCTCATCACAGCTGCTGAGGCATGTAGCAGAAGAGGTTTCTTCTGTGTCCTTGTCATAGGTTAGCACTACAGTCCTTCTACTCATCTGGCCCAGGGTAGTCTTGAGTTTGAAAGGTTAAGGTGGAGAATTACCTGGCACTGGGACACTGGATGGAAGACAAAGGAACAGTAGGGTGGCAAAAACTGCAGTCTCCATCCTGCTTGTCAGAACTTCAATTTTTTGAAGTGCATAGACAATTAGGTTATTTCCAAGAAAGAATAAGGCCTCTCAGCGTAAGTTAGGACTCCTCTACGCGTATGAGTTCAGTGTGCTATTTGTGAAACACTCCACTCGTATTTCAGAAGAAATGGGGAGAGAGCACAACTCACAACATGCCGAGGTGGATGGTGCTTTCCAAGCGGCTGGGGCTGACAGGTATGACCCAGCACTGGCCCTTAAAACACAGCATTAACAAAGCCAGGGCGGGCATCGCGGAGGTCATCACCCTGTTCATTGTTGGGACCGCCGCCAGGCCACGGCTCAAGCCTCCTCCCCCTCCCTTGGCGCCCCTCAGGCGCGGACCGGCGGTGACCCCGCTGCTTCCGCCCGCCCCCGCACCGTTCCTGCCGGGCATCCCGCCCCTTCCTGCCCGGCGCAGGCGCCGCAGCGGCCAGGGCGGAGCGGAGGTGCTGGGGCTTCACGAGCGGGGCGGCCTCCGCTCGCTCCCCACCAGGCGCCATGTGGGTGCCGCTGTCCCTCCTGGCTCTCGCGGCGCTGCTGGGGCCGCGCCGGAGCGCGGCTTCCCAGGGGGAGCAGCCGCCCGCAGGTAACGGGCGGGACGGGACGGGAGGACGGGGCGGCTGGGGCAGGCCGACCGACTGAGGGGCAGCACGGGTCACCTGAGGGGCGGCGGCACCGGCCGCGCCCTGTCGCGGAGTCGTCTGTGACCGAGCGCCGCCAGTGGTGCCGCCGGGCCCGCATCGCTGCCGCGGCCCGCTGCGGGCGCAGGGAGCCGTCGGGGCAGTGCGAGCGGCCGGGCCGTGGCGGGGAGGAGCCCCCGCTCCCCGGGGCTGTGCCGTGCCGTCCCGCCGAGGCGCCCCGGCCGAGCTCTCTCCGGTGCGCGGTGCAGCCCGGCCCCGGAGGCCATCTCGTGGCGCGCGCACCGGCGGCGCGCTGGTGACATCAGCCTTCGTTTCGGGTGTTTGCACATTTTGGCACTCAGAGCCAAATGGACTGGCCTGCGCCGCTGTGCTTTATCGCTTCCTATGTCCAAAGAAGTAGAGAAACTGGGAATTTCAGTGCGAAAATTGGGAGCACGGGACAGGGGAGTGCAAAGAAGGTATCGGGAGCACGGCCTGGAACACGCATATTTTGGCCAAGCACTGCTGGGGAGGAGAGGTGGCTTGCCAGCGAAGAACAGTGTTGTGTCTCTGTTTGCAGAGTTGTGGCAAGTAAATTACGAAAGAAATAGTCAGATTTACATGTGTCACTTTAAACTGAAACGGTTCATTAACAACAGAGATTGCTGTCTAATAGTCACAAGGGAACATGCATTTAATTTTTATTGAGACTGCTGAGAGCTGGCTGTGTGCCCACGCTCCTTGGATTCTGCAGATGGAGATTTCCTGGAGTTTAGATCCATGCCCAGGTGAAGTGACTGAACTTGATTACTCCTGAGCATGGGCCACACCAGACTTTGGAAGTCTGCTTAGGTTTGTCTGATATGGACTAGCAGTGCTAAAAATGGTAGTCTGCTTGCATTCTTGTCCCTTAATAGTTTACATTTTGAATATCCAGTTTGTTTGACTTGGTGTCTGATTGTAAGTGGCTAACCTTGCAGGGAAACTATCTTTTTGCCACATTTGATCAGTAAGGTGGCTTGATATGTTAAATATTGTCTTGTGTGGATATGTTAAATATTGTCTTGTGTGGTCTGACTTAGTCTCTTTTAAGGGCATGCTTTTATTGCTAGTAAAATATGCCACTTCTACATTGTATTAAGCATTTTTAGGGTAAAAGCCACAATACCAGTAAATCATTTGTGAAATAAACCTGCTGTAATCTAGCCTGGTCCAGCACAACAGTTATCTCTGTAAGAGTAGAGAGCAGTGCTCTGGTGTAGGTGATGTACCAAGCTGCCTAGAAGCAGAAAGCTCATTTTTCTGCATGTGAGTGAAGCAGCAAACCCTCAGCTCAAAGGAGCAGAATGTATTTTTGAGTTAGGTTTTGACAACTCAAGCAGCATTTTCTTGGTGGCTTACACTCAGCTTGGTCACAGCCACTATAACGATGCCCTTCAGAGACTTCATCATATAAGTAAAAACTTATTTTTTTAGTGAACAAAAGCATCATGAAGGGAGTTCTAATTGACATTGCTGTGTATTAGTTGAATGAAAATGCTGGTTTTATATGTAATGACTAATAACATGTCCTTACTTCATTATAATATTGGTGCAAGCAGATGTGGTGACTTACAGGGGAAGAATTAAGGTAGAAGGGGAGTCTGAAGCATGTTTATGATGCTTTCACCTACAGAATAGCAGGGTGGGTCAGGTTGGAAGGGAGCACAGTGGGTCATCTGGTCCAACTTTCCTGCTCAATCATGGTCATCCTAAAACACATGGCACAAGATTGCATCCAGATGGTTCTTGATTATTTCCAGTGAGGGAGACTTGACAGCCTCTCTGGGCAGTCTATTCTGATGCTTGGTCACTCACACATGAAAGAAGATCTTCCTCGTATTCAGGTGGAACTTCCTGTGCATTGGTTTCTGCCCATTGCCTCTTGTTCTGTTGCCTGGCACCAGTGAGAAACAGTCTTATTGGCACTCCTTTTTCAGATACTTGTAGACATTGATGAGGTCCCCTCTCAGTCATCTCTTGAGACTGAACAGGCCCAGCTCCCTCAGCCCTTCCTCATAATGAAGATGCCCCAATTCCTTGATCAATTTTGTAGCTTTCTGCTGGACCTGCTCCACGAACTCCATGTCTCTCTTGTACTGAGGAGCCCAGAATTTCCATGGCAACAATTGCATGATTATTTTTTTTTCCTTGAGTCTTGTAGGGCTTTCAATGTGCCAGTCGTATAATAGATACCTCAAGACTGAGTGTGTAATGAGGAAATGTTCAGTTATCTTCATCTTCCGTTGTAGGACACCATTTTCCTTAGAAAAGGAATGAAGCCAGACAACCCAGCAGCAGCTGGAACACCTCCTGCATTTCCTGCAGCTGGATGCCTAATGTGCCTGCATTGATAGCCCTCTGACTCCACAGTCAGAGGAGCTGGGCACAGAGGAGATGGGAACTCTCTGTATTTTAGTATCATGGAAGACCAGGTCTGTGGTCAAGGTGAAGAAGATTTAGAGGCTGTGGTAGCAGTTCAGGTGCTTACTGCACATTGGAAGCCAGATTTCCAGGGACATGTGCAGTTCGTTTATGCAGCTGACTTCCTGTTGTATGGGATAATCGTGGTGGTCTTGAGTTGTTCTTTTATGGTTCAGATTATTGGCATTCATAGCAGTTGATGAGCTGCAAACAAAAACAAAATAGGTTGTAGAAAGTGCTATATTTAGATATCATCTATTACAACACTTCTATGACAAAAGGGAAGAATAGTCATAAAATAGATAAAACGGAATTTAACTTATTACATCAGGTTTTTTAAGTGTCCATCTTGTGCAACTTGCTGTGCTTTTTCTCAAGATGGTGTTCTCAGTGTGCCTCTCTTGTTAGTACAACTTACAACCTTGTGGAAATTTTTATCATAAACAATGATTTTAAAAACTCCACAGAACAGTGTCAAACCTCTGAGCCCTGAGAAAACACAATTCTGTTAATAGAAGCTGTAAAAATGCTCTGTATACTGTGTATAATGTTTATTCATGATGCTTAGGAAATCATTTAAGTTCATTTCAGTAAATATTAAAAAAATTAATAGCTTTAAATTTTACCCCAGTCATAGTACTCACTTCACAAATAAATTAGTTTACAAATTAATTTGAGGTCTTTTGAGTACTTCCGGTAGAACCTTCTGCATAAATCGTTGTTACATGCATTAATTTAAGCTTGTTTGTAGTAAATTTTTTAAGGAAGTACCATCCAGGTATGGGAGTGGCATTAACAGAGAAATGCATGTCCTGGGTTTCTTTTGGAGGGATAAATCAAAGTGGGTGAAGGCAAGCACATGCAAATATTTTCACATACACCATGTGGCTGCTGCCGCTTAAAAGAAAGCCAGTCGGTAGCAGGCACAAAAGTTCTTCATTTCCTTGGTGCTTGCCAGCATGCCAGGCTCCCAGCCAAGCACAGCCAACAGGCAGCTCCCCTCCAGCAGTCTGATAGGAGCAGGAGCTGTTTAGTGCCTGGTCTGCTGGAAGTGCACAGAGAGGCAGGCATGCTAACCTGGGTGCGCTGCCTTGAAGGAGAACGTGGCAGAAGGCAGAGCCACTGCTCTGACAGACATTCCCATTTCTCCCCAGGGCCCGTGCTTGGTGCTCCTGCAGCCTGTGGTGAGCAGTGACCCCTTCCTGCTCAGATTCTGTCCTGTGGTGCTGGGCAGTGCTCCTAGCTCTCCTCTAGCCCCCAGATGGCTGAACTCTGCTTTAGTGTGGGCCAACTTTGTTTGATTTAGAGCAGATTGAAGTGAGGATATTAATGGTTAGGAGGACCATTTGTCATGGTTTAACCAAGCATCATGCGGCTGCTTGTTCACTACCAGCAGGACTGGGGAGAGAATCAGAAGGGTAAAAGCTGGAGAACTCGTGGATTGAGATAAAGAAAGTTTAATAGGGGGAAGCAAAATCCATGCACATAAGCAAAGCAAAACAAGGACTGAATTCACTGCTACCCATGGGCAGGCAGGTGTTCAGCCATCTCCAGGAGAGCAGGGCCCCATCACAGGTGAGGGTTATTTGGGAAGACAAACACCATGACTTCAAATGTTCCACACTTCCTCCTCCTTCCCCCCACTTTATGTCCCGAGTGTATGCAACACAGAAAGCAGCAATACCCTGGGAGCCCACTTGCATTGCCATGGCTGTTATCAGAATGCTCCCAAGGCACACCACAGTGAGGTGATAAGCAGTACAGCAAGCAGCGAGCACTGGACTCAAACATACAGTCAGGAAAGTGAGCCCCGGGACAAACACAGGAGTGTACTCATTACTAACTAAACAGCACTAACACCTGTAAATTCAGTCTAGTACATCCGGTCAAGTCTGTCATTATCTCAAACCCTTTGAATCCCAAGTTGGGCACCAAAAAAAAATTAAGGAAATTCAGCCTTCAGAGAGAGACTAGGTTGTTTTTATGTGTTATTTTTCATCCTTAGCATTGACTTGCTGCCTTCTGAATCCATTTTTCACAGTATTGGTTGCCTTTTTGCCACCTTTTTTTCTGTTTGGGTATTTTTTCCAATGCATATGGCTGCAGAGGCATGCAGAAGCATTCAAAGGTAGTGCAAATTGATCTTTTTTCCCTTGTCTTCATTTTCATTGGCGGTGAAAGTAAGGAGAGTGACTTTTTTACATTTGTGAAGTCATCAGAACTGCTACCCTTTCTGGGTGCAGTTAAAGGGGATGTGTGAGATCAGGTCCCTGTATGGGCTGTTTATGTAAGAGTTGGACTCAGTGATCCTTGTTGGGTCCCTTCCAACTCAGAACATTCTGTTAATCTGTGAAGTGAAGCAACTGTAGGTAAAGCACAGGGCTGGCACAAGGAAGGCACACTTCTCCCGGTCAGGGGCCCAGAAGAGACCAATTTGTTACCATTGCAGCTGTTTGTCTTTAAGTGATGAGTTAACCATGATTCTACAGCACAGTTCAAGCTGTTGTCCCTCTTGGCCTGTTGAAATGGCTTGTAAGTGTTTTCCTATGATGTATCACTTGGGGATTATAAGGATTTGTTTGTTTTTAATGGAAAGCCAAAACAGGAACGAATTTTCAAAATACGTTTTTACTTGTTGTTTTTGCACAGTTTGTCTTTTCAAGCTTTCAGTTTGTGCTTTCAGTCCATATTTCGGTGCCTACATGATGTTTAAAAGGCACATATGACTTGAATGAACTTTTATGGCTTTTAGGTCCACTGTTGTCTCAGATAGCTGTACCATAAACTCTGCATTGTGGATTCATCAGGCCCTGTTCTGTTGCGTACATTATTGCACTTCAGCTGAATTCCACTTGTGTGAGCTGTGGTGACAAATCCCTCTGTGTATATAATAATGTCAGAATGAGGGAAGGAACTTCAGTGTTGCACAAGATACACGTATCAGCTTGAAGGCTGTCTCATTTTTACATCTCGGAAATGTCCAGTTCATTGAATTAATTTTTGCTCTAGGCAATGCATTGCTGAGGCTCAGTGAACAGGTCAGACATCTACATATATACAAAATATTAAATCCTTCTGTAGATGCTTTAAAAATAGGTTTTATTGAGTACATGGCTGCTTCAAACTTGTCTTTCATAAGTACTTTCAGGTATTGTTAAGGAACCGTTACATAGTGAACAAGAATGTCAGGTTTCAAGCTGGTAAAGAAGTCTGTATGGTTTGCATATATCTGACCCTGCTGAGATTTGTGAGAGGTGTGCAGTGGGTGTTTTTGACTCAGAGAAGTAAATGCATAAAATAAGACAAGTTAGACTTGTTCTTCACAAGTTACACCTGTCTTGTAGGTAAAAACAAGCATTTTCTGCCTTGATAATGTATACTTTTGAAGCAGAACTACATCATATATTGTGTGCAAGTAGTGGATTAGTTCTAAGAATTATCTGTCTTAGTCTTAGAAGACACTAGGTACACTTGTTTATGTTACTCCGAAAAAAACCCTCCAAACCAACCCAATATCCCCCTTATTTCTTAGCAGCCTGAAATCAAGCAGCAGCGGATACTTGAAGTAAAACAAGTCTTTCAGTGGAGTTTGGCTTTTAATTTCTTCCCGCATGTATTTCCTTACTGTCTGCTCTGCAAGTTTGCTGAAGATGTAAACGTCTACTAAATCTTAAATACATTAGTTAAGATAATTGCACATTGAGAAGGTGTTTGATTATGTATATACACATTCGTGTCCCACAGTAGTCACCTGATGAGATCTTTGTCATCAGTATGGCAGCAATAGTTTGAGTTGTTTGCATGTGGACAAATTAATAAATTTCTGTCCAAGTTATAAACTGATGCAGGTGTGAGTTTCTTGAGATAAACTGTGTGGTTGTATTCCCACATCTATTTTTTGTTAAATGCTAAACATCCAGGTCACCCTGTGGTCCTTGTCTTTGCTTTTACCCCTCTCTTAGTCCTACCTTTGCTTTCCAAAATTCCAGTTCTTTATCCTCAAAATACAGGCATGTTGAATTTCTTCTCCTGGCATGCTTAAAAAAGATATCTGATTGGCCTACCTTTGCCCTTTATTCTATGGATGTAGAGCTGCTTTCTGCAGTTCCTTTTATGTTGTTTTACAATACAGATACACATTTCAAAAATTGTTCTTGCTGTTCTCTGTTGGCTTCTCATCAGCCAGTGTTCCTGTCCTACAAGGCAAGGTGAACTGCAGATGGGAATCACTTTGTTTGAACTGGAGGCAAAATAGAACTTGTTGAGTTTTCTGTGTCATGCATTATAACATGAATTGCTGATCAGTTTTCTTATCTCTTTCCATGCTTGCTGTCTCACTGTTTGAATTTGCACCTTGAGTATTGCTGAATTTATGTTTATTATAAATTAAAAGGAGTTTTATGTTTAATAGTTAACCTTTGTGGCACTAACTGCTATTGTCATCTTCCACTTATGCCTGCAGAACAACATAGAATGTGGCATAAAATGTTTAGAAAAATGAATGCTTTCATTCTGGGTTCATTTCAATGGGTTAAGTAAAACAGTGTTTCTGTAAAGTATTAGGGCCTTTTACTGGTGATATGCAGAAATGGCATATGTAAAGATTAGACAGTGGCACTTTGAAAATCTGAAGGGTTCTCTGTGGTCTGCACTCTTGATGCTGGAGTGAAATGGGACTGCGGCATCCCCAGGCACTGTCTCTGGAGAAGAAACCATTAGAAATCAGATAGCCAGCCTCAGTAAAGGGGCTGTGAGCTAGACAACGAAGATCATTTATTTAGCACCCTCTGCAAGTCCTCACATGCCTTGAGAGGGGGGGCAGCACCTCCCAGTTCAGGATCGTTGGCAAATTGGCCCAAGGTGCATTCAACTCCTGCACCCAGATCGTTGGTAAAAATCCTGAACTGAACAGGCCCTAGGACCGGGCCCCAGGGAACACTGCTGGTCCCCAGCCAGGTGCAGCCCCATTCACAGCAACCCTTTGAGCTCTGCCTTTCAACCAGTTCTTCACTCAGTGCACTGTGAACCTGCATGGGCCAACTTGTTCAGAAGGACAGAAAGAGGGACAGTATCAAAAGCTGTACTAAAATTCAGAAAAGGTACATCCACTGCCTTCCCTCCATCCACTAGGTATGATCAACTGATAAATTAATAAACCAGTTAAATGGGACTTTCACTTTGTGAATCCCTGTTGACTGTTCCTGGTGATAGTATTGCTCTTTCAGTGTCTTCCAAGAGCACCCGGCATGATCTTCTCCATCATTTTTCCACGTGCTGAGGTTAAGCTAACAGGTCTGGTTTTCTGGGTCTTTCCTCATGCCCTTCTTGTAAATTGGAATGGTGGCTGGCTTCCAGTCAGCAGGAAACCTTAGGCAGCTGATGGAGGGGTCCTACTGTAACATTTACTACCCCCTTCAGCGCTCTGGGGTCATCCCCATTTGTTAAGCAGTTTCTTTTGTATAATAGTACACAAAAGTTAAATTTTTCTAAGGCTAGCTACACTGTGGCTTAAACTGGCATATTTGAAGTAATGCTTGTATGCGTTGGCCCATCTGTGTGCTTGACACCTCTTCTGTCAGCTTGTCACCTTTTTTTTTTCTTGTGGTTGTGAATTTGATGATTATGTTCCTTTTTTTCCAATAGCTGAAATACCACTCTTGTATGTATTAAAACATAAACCACAGAACCATTTGCAGAGTGATCTATGTTTCATGTATCAAACCTTTGTGGTCAATAGCATATCTCAACCTCTGCGTATTACTTTCAGTAATGTGTTATATTTGTGGTCTTGTTCTCAGGATGTGAAAATTGTTTACTTTCCCTGAATATATCACAGAGTGAAGTTGCAGTACTTGCTTCGTGAACAAAGAGCAGTGTAGAGCAGGTCAAATAAGAGTTCCCTCAACATGTTGTAAAAGCTACATTGAGAATACTAAGGGTGCCAAACCAGACGTTGAAAAGCTGAGTTGTAAGAGTTAAATTTAGTTGAGTGACTTTCATTTATCTTTGCTTCCTGAGTATCATGTGGCAGCCTTCAACAGTTACAGCATACTGTAATTTTCCTTCCACTACAGCTGCTTCATTGATATCTCTGTTGCTGCTTAGAACAGATACTTGGTGAATATGGAAAACTGTCAGTGTTGCTTCTTATTTTTGTATTGCTTTATGACATTACCTCTGATATAGATGTATATGGAACTACACTATAGCTTCAGTGTTCAAATTCCTTACAAATGTTTGTAGTTTATTTTGGTCATCACAGCTTACTGAAAATACTGCTGGAGTGGTAGAAGTATCACTGTTAGAAATTCATGTGGAATCCAGGCTTTCCCTAGCAGGCCTGTTGTATTTTGGCCTTGGAGGTCCAGCTCTGGTACCATTTCCCACCCCAGCTCCTCCAATTCATTTTATGAACAGCAAGAGAAATCTACAGGAACTGAGCTAATCTCCTCTAACTTGAGTAAAGTCTTACTATCTGTCTTGCTGGTACATCTGTAGAAGACCAACACAGGGGTATAATCATCACTGCCTATGGACCTGATATGGGCTGTCTGATGGACTTGCTTTCAGTGAGCGTGGGTTATCTGATGTTGTTGCAAAGAGGACAAAAGCTGTCTCTGAAGGAGAGATTAGTAATAAATCAGCGTACAGGGCTCATAGGTGTCTGTAGTGGTGACAGACTAGCTCATTTGGGGCAAGTATTTGTGATTTTTATGTCTAGTGTGTTGCCTTTTCCAAATAATTTAGAAGTACATTTGGCTGTTCTTGTGCTTACAAAGGTCTGTTTGTCAAAGTGCAATTGTTCTTTCTTCTAGTGCCTTCACCAACAGAGATTGTAGTAACATCCGAAAATTTCAAAACAGTTTTGCATTGGCAGTACCCATCTGTGCCTGAAACGCCTCGTTTTATTGTGGAAATCAAGCCTTACAAGTAAGTTCTTACTATTTTATTTCCTATGCCTGATATTCTCTAGAAGCATATAAAAGCAGTCAGTCCGTGGTAAATTCTTTGGTTTCTATGTAGTGAAGTCATGTAGGGTGAAGGTTGCCCAAGTGTAAATTAAGGCGAAATTTGTCAAGTAACAGAATGGCTGAGGTTGGCAGGGATCTCTGGAGGTCATCTGGTTCAAACCCCTTGCTTGAGCAGGTCATCCAAGACTGTGTCTAGTTGGCTTTTGAATATCCCTAGGGGATGCAACTCCACAACCTCCCTGGGTAATCTGTGCCCTCACGGGTCCTGGCCACTCTCACAGTTTTTTATTACAGGCAGTGTATTGTACAGAATTGTGCAGTTGAAGTTGTATTTACTATTATTTGATCTGTTTTACAGTTTAGGTTACTATAAGAACGTCTCAACCTGTGTGAACACTTCAGCTCATTTTTGTGATCTCTCAGAGGAAGTATGTGACCCTTATTTATCTCACTGGCTTCGAGTTAAAGCTTTTGTTGGGTCACAACAGTCTGAATATGTCGAGGCAAATGAGTTTATTTTGCAAAGGCATGGTAAGTTGTATCTAAGCTAAACCTTGTGATTTTTTTTTCCAAAAATTTAGAAAGTTAGTAATTGATTATTATTTTTGCTCTCTTATTGCACTGCATTTGGGAGTATCTTAAAGCCAGGAGTCCAGGATGAAATGAAGCGTGATTGCTTAGTAGGAACTTCACAGTACTTGTTAGCCCTGACTCTGTGGTATCTGAATATTTGTTTCAAAATGTCTAAAGGCAAGAAGGTGATGCTGATGGTGCACTCTGAATCCTTCCCATATTCTTGCCTGATGCCCCAGAAACCAATTTAGGGTGGGAAACTGTCACCAGACAATGTGGACCTTTAGGCATCATTGAAGTAATGATGCCTTGCTTGACACTAGAATGCCGTGTACTGATAGCTTCAGGTATCTAGGTACTGTAAGTTACTAGTTTTTCATGTAAATCTTTCGGCCTGCTTTGGAAAAAATTAGCCTTCAGCATTAATACTGTAAAAGTAAATTTTGTGTCTACAATCCAGTGTGGCAGGCTCTGGCATTCCAAGGGCAGTGCAAAGGAAATGCAACAGAATGAGAAAAGACAAGGAGTTTTTTTACCATGCTTGCTCCATTCCCAACATAGAGCTTTCAGGGGAAACCTGGTGCATGAGATTCTATCTGACTTGGGCTATGCTTTAGCTAGAGCTGGATTTCTACATTGCTGGAGCTGAAGGAGTGGAGTCCCTCTTTGTTTTCTGCTATGATTCTGTCCCCACCCAACAGTCCTATGACTTGAAATAGTGGCTGGTTTCTAGAGTTTGACAAGGGGACAGAAGTCAGGGTAGTAATGCTGAGTGTGACAGTTTCCAGAAAATTGGTGGCCATGTATGGAGAAGAGAGACAAAACACTTTTCCCACTGAACAAGAAACCCGTGTTCAGTCAGACCATTAGACACGAAAAATTCACATAAACCATTGCCATGGGAAATCCAAAGTTTCCAAATGTTGCTTACAGTGAGATTTGTTTAGCTTTTTGTATAGCCTTTGTTTCAGTACAGTACTGTTTTTAACTGAGGTGATTTATGGTGGGATCTAGTCAGCAGGATCTTGTATTCGGTTCTCATTCGTGTATATGTTTAATTGCTGTTAGCTTTTTCTGTTGTCAGCTGAATTTTTATGGACTTATGTGTGTAGGAAAGTTGAATTGTTTAATAGTGAAATTCTTCATGGACAATCTGTTTCTATTTTACAAACTTTAGTTAATTAATATTAATTAGTTAATGTATCCAAATGCCTCCATTACTTCTAAGCAACCAAGAGGTCTTACCACAGCTATGGAATATTAACAGCATGGGAATAAATACATAAGTCTTCTCAAATCTGTGATGAATTTTGGAAAGCTAACTATAAATACCATTATTTTATGTTAAAAGCTTTGGCCTAATCAATGTGTTGCAGGAAAAATAGGACCGCCAAAACTGAATCTCTCAAGACACGGTGATAAAATCGTGGTTGATATTTACCATCCTGAATTCCCTCTTTCTTGTATTGAAGACATTTATTCAAGGCTTGAGTACTTCGTGAGTGCTCGGAATAGTAAAAATGAGGTAAGTTCCAAAAATAAAATTCAAGATTAAAAACACTTGTTTACCTTAAATGCCTATACAAGGGATTTACTCCTATGACACACGGAGCTAACAGATACCAAGAAAATGGTTGAGCACCTTAAATGTTGAGCACATTACAATGAGATTTGTGAATGAAAGGTCTGGATTTTAGTTGACCAAATTAATGCTTACAACAAAAATTAGATTACTGCATTAGCTGGACACAAGGTAAGTGTTACCTGATCACATGCTGGTGTTTCTGTGTACATGCTGAACATTGGTAACTTTACTTGTGCCCCTCTCACTTGTCTAAAGAGACCTTTAATTTAAGAAAATTACCTTTCAAGGTATTTATACCAGTTTATTTAGCAATCATGGAGGGTGAACTCAAGGAAAATTACAATAGGTGTGTTTACTTACAGTTAGCTATTCATATGGATCCAGGTACAAGTTTTATAAATGAATTAGAAATGTGAATCTCCACTATGAACAGCACAAATTTTAGCTGGAAAATACCATGGTCTGATCAAATACAACATCTTGAGGTAGCCAGTAAGCTGATGTTCACACAGCTTTTGCAAGGCATGTGGCTGATGTAGGAAACACATGGTGTTTTAACATTTTTTGAAGTGGTAGAAGGTACTGTAACACTGTTCTAGTGAGTCACAGAACAGTGACATGTTATAACATGTCTTCCACTTTTTTTGCAGACTGAAGAGTTCTACGAGGACAACTGTACAATGCATAAGTGTAGCCTCAAAATCCCAGTTCCTAATGAAAGTTCCACATACTGTGTTTCAGCAGAAGGACGTTTTGATGATCTGATGGTTGGCACTCCATCAGAGGAAAGCTGCATTCCTGTTCCTCTCAAGCAGACACTGAGTAAGAGGATTCTTATATTATAGTGAGAACATACTGAATCTGAAGACAGATCTGATCTAGCAAGTATCTGAGGTCTGATAATAGCCATTGGATGCCTGTGGGAGAATAGAAAAAATAGGGAAAGCTTAGTAATTATTTTCCAAATGCACTTTGACAGTTCTGACCTTTACAGATCATGTATTGTTTTCAAGTGACCCTGACCTCTTTTTGGGGTGTTTTTCCTGTGTTGTTGGTATCACAAAACCTGTTTCCATTGCATGTGATCATTGGTGTGATTAAAAAAAGACATGGATCATTCTCTGAGCTATGTGGTTTTCATATGCATTGCCTCTTCTAGCAGCTGGCTTTTTGCTCAGCCTCCTCACTGAGGAAAATGTATATAGACTTTTAATTTGAAGCAACTATAAACTTACAGCCATTAAATTAAGATATTGAACTCTTTCTTAATTAAAGAGAACAAAAGGCAGATAGTGACCCAAATTTATATCTGAACCTCTTGAGACGTTGTAATTGTACTTCATTATGGCCTGGAATTTCAGCAAAGAGTTAAAGTTGATAGAAGCAGTTTTCTTGAATGCACAGGAGCAGCTGTATGAGTGAGGCAGGAGGGTGTTAAGGAGAGTCAGACTAGTGGAGTCCTACTAGTAATTGTTAACAATTCTGTGTTTTGGAAGATTCCACGTTTTACTTTTATTGTACATAAACTCTGTGCAGTTATGTTAGTTAATATACTATCACATGGAAAATACACAAATCTCATCATCTCCATCTGTCATCTCTAAGGAACAAAAAATTAGTTGCAAAATTCCTTTATTTCTATAAAAACATGATTATGTTTATATAAATTGAAAAGCTTCTGTCATTCTCATTTTTATTTACTCCATAAAAGTTTTATGGATTAAGTTTTTTTGAGTGAAAAAAGGTAGTAAATTGACAAATTCACACATAACAGGTAAGCATTCTGACCTATTACAATTTCTGAAATTGTTCTAAATGATAACAGCAGTGGCTTGTTTTTCCAAAATTCCTAGTAGATTTTGCTTTAACTTCTTAGGTATACATTTTATCATCATTCTGTGTGTTGTTATTGGGACCTTGACTATAATAGCAATGGTATACTGTGGCTGCAAGAAACTAAGGAAAAGGAACATAAAGCTGCCTAAGTCTTTGGTAAGTTCTATAACTACTGTATCTTTATGCCAATCTCTTGGGTTTGTTTGGTTGGGTCTTTTTGGCTTTTTTACTGTTGTCTCATAGATATTTAGAATTTATGCCAGTCTAATATTCTGATAGGCTTTGCAACTAGCTGCCTCTTACTTTTTTTAGGGCTAGACTGCAGTGTCTCTTTACCTGAAGTAGCAGTAGTTGATCTAGTTTGAGAATTTGGTTCTTAAAAACTCAGTGTGTGTGTGTGTGTGTGTGTACCTAGAAGGTTTGTGTTCATTGTAGTAGCAGAGACACAAAACCACAGAATCACTGATGGGAGAAGAATCTTTGAGGTCATCTACTCAAACTCTTTTGCTCAAGCACAAGAGCAGGTTACCCATGAGCATATCCAGATGGCTTTTGAATACTTGCAAGGAAGGAGACTCCACAGCTGCTCTGGGCAACCTATTTCAGTGTTTAACCACCCTCACAGTTTTTCTTACATTCAGAAAAAATTCCATGTGTTTCAGTTTGTGCCCATTTCCTTTCATCCTGTCACAGGAGCTCTGAGATTCCTTCATTAAATGATAGTATTGGAATTGTGCTAATTGCTGCAATGTTCTTAGTGATGTGCAGAGTAAGGGGAGGGACTAATAGTGCTGTAGGAAGAGAGAAGGACATGGGGAAATCTGTTCTCACACTAAGCAGTTACAGGGAAGAGAGGTCAGCCACTGCTCTATCTTAAAAACTCCCTGTAGCCATCCCTAGGAAACAGAGCGGAGGTTCCTTAAAGAGCAGCAGCACTCCTTGGTTTCATGTCAGGTAAGAGTGGAATATCTAACAACTATGGTTGTAATGTTCTCCTGGTGTCGTGTTACTCACAATAAATGAGCAACCACAACTTCAGAGAATGCCACCTGAGGCAGTAGTAAACAGGACTCACAGGAAGTGTGTCTTCTCAGTGGATAAAGTCTCATGTATATAAAGAGTAGGCAATGATCTTTGATTCCATGTTCTTCAGTTTCAAAATCCTTTAAAATTACTCCCCCATAGTCAATGCCTAAGATCCCTCTGGAATCTGCATTCTTTAGAATAGAGTATCAGGAGGTGAGATTGCTCTGACTAAATGGAGATATCTAAGCCAGAGGTGGTCCCTTTGTAGTAAAGCAGTAATCTAGTTCACCAACTTGTGCAGCACAAGATGATTCATCTTATTCTGAAATTATATACACTTCTGGTCAGACAAAATGTTCTCTAAAATTCCTGTTTCTTTCCATGGACTGTGGTGGAGCCAGGGGACTAGTTTGGAGGTAGCCATTCACACTGTAGGCTTTAAAAAAATTGGATGAGAGCAGCCTCTCTGATGGCATCTGCAGCTAGGCCCCAATATCAAAACACACAGGCCTGTAGAGATGCTGGAGGCTTTTTGTCATCTTCACACCAGTGTGTAATTGTCTGAATGTGTGACAGTGTGTCCTGTGTACACACAACAATAATGTTTGTGTTTAGGATTACAGTGTAGTGCTCAATGGATCCGTAGTTATTTTAGCTTTCCAGTACCACTGTGATATCCCATCTAAAGGATCAGGAAAAAGAATATCACAAATAGAATGTGTGCTTCTTAATGCCTGTGAGCTTCCTGATACGTGCTCCAACTTCATGCTTGAGGCTCACCTTGTAGAAACTCATTTGTGTGCCCATATTCTCATTTTACTGGGCTGTATGTTATTTTGTGGTTCCTAGGCTCTGGCACCACTGTATGGTTCACACGCTGCATCATATTTTATTGCTAAGGAGCTGAATGAGGCCTATAACTATTTATAAATATTGTTAGCTAGGTGGTCAGGCAATGAGACAAGCTCCCTTGGGAAGTGGTTACTGTCCAAATCCTGTTCAAAAAGCGTTTGGCCCATGCTCTGAGATGTATGGTTTAAATTCTAGGTTGCCCTGGGTGGAGTCAGGAGGTAGATGCTGATTCTTGGGGGTCCCTTCCAAATCAGGATATTCTATATTTCTGTCCATTTTCATTGAAGTCTCTAATGACAAATATAAGTTGTAGAGCTCATAGAGGTAGTTTCAATACAGGTAATATGAATACTATGGGAATGTAAAATGAGCAATTAGTAACTTATGAATAATTATTTTATGGTTAATCATTTAGAGTAATGAACAAACAATTTAAATAATTCATATTAATGATAAATTTAATTATATTACATTATCTCTATAGACTTAATGGCACTTGGAGCCTGTCACTGACCTTTGAATGTGCACAAGGCATTTCTTTCTGTACAGGTTATGATCATTGCGCCTTACCTGAGCTTGTCTGAAAATAAAACATCTAGGGAGTTTTTCCATCTGTTAAAAGGCTGGGCAAGATTTCCTACCTTAGGACTGCTGTTTTTCAGCATTCTGCTTCCTGGTGACTTTAAGTAGATGGTAAAACATCATTTGAATGACTTCCAGCAACTTGGAATTTTCCAACAGAAGGGAAAATAAGGAAGAGTAACCATCAAGCAGCTACCTTTGTGAGTCTCACATACTTAGAGAAAAGAAAAAAAATCCATTGCCAGTTAGAGCTCCAGAGCTTTTATACTGTCTTTTTTAAGCTGTTCGTGACTCCCAAGAATTACATGTCAGTCATGTCTAGGTCCTGCTTCCACAGTGCAGCTGTCATTCGGTATAGGCAATGGATGGTTGTCTTCATCAGAAGACATGTTTGTTTAAATGTTTAAACATTATAAACAGTAGGATCCTACCAGGAATATGCATATGTGAAATGGGACAGAACATGTTAGTCTTCTGCCTGGATCAGAGGAATCTGATGTTTCAGCAGTTCAGCTGTAGTTAAAACTTTCATTTATTTATCTCCCAAAAAGTATTACAAGAGGCTGTCTCTTTCCGCCCATCACCTTCAGTCACTGCAGTTTGGCCTGTGGTTATTCCTGTACTAGATTTTTGTTCTAAGATTTGTGATAAGGGCTCACCCACTTTTAAAGGAACATGACCCTAATTTACTGATACGCTGTGGGTATCTCTCTCTCTGCTTTAACGTCACTGTCTTTTTCTTCAGTGTCTTTTGTCCTTAAATTATGGCAAATATTTTTGTGGGTAGAAAAGATCCACTCTCTAAGAGAATGAGCTAAAGGTGAAAGTTGAGTCTTGCTTAAGCCAACTTTTCTGCTATCTGCTGATGCTTTTTCTGATTCTGACAGGAATGACAAAGCTGTGTTCTGTCTTTGTATTTGTAGAACACTTAAGGATATTCACAAAACACTTGAGAATTTTCTTTGCATCTGGTTTTTTTTTTTTAGTTATACTACATAAATTTTTGATGTGGAGAAACTAGTTGTTCCTGTAAATATTGACTGACACCACAAATAATTGTCATCTTAGAAGAGAGGAGCTGCTTCATTACTTTTGTGAAAACTTTTCCCTGTGGGCATCTATAGGGGGCAGTAACATAGTCTTCTCTTCATGAATTTACACAGCATTAATGTTTTGAGGAACCATGCAAAGCCCACAAAGATTTTTGCCATCATCCTAATAAGATTTGACATGGAGTTCTCAAACTCTCCTCCAAGAAGCGTGCACCTGAAAATTACTTGGATCTCATGGGTGAACACATCATTAGAAAAGGAAGTTAAGAAAGAATCTGTTAATTACCTTAACTGTTATGAATTCCTTGGGATATGTTATTTATTTGTGTCCTTGAGCCTGACTTTCAGCAGTTTATTTCCCTAGTCTGTTAAAACAGTGAAAGACCTGAAAGCTCAGGTGCTGTTACTGGAGACAGGAAGTCATGTGAGTACCTGCACATGCCAGGAAATACTGCTGATGTCCATCTTAAGATCACTGGCTGTCAGTTTGCTAGTATTAGGTAATATGCATAAAAGAAAAATATTAACTTTCCTATAGTAAATATTTCCTTTCAAATAGCAACTGTATCTTAATTACCCTTGTTACTTAAGATCTTTTGAATGGCCTTCCAGTTAGTGTAATAAGCTATGATTTTTATCTTTGAAGCTAGAAACAACTGCATGTGTTGCTAAATTGTCTAGTAGTCATGACTCAGTGACTCTTAACAAACCTTTGGTACCGGGAAACTCACACAGGAGTTTTTTCTTCTGATCACTTCCTCCTTTTGTGAATGGGAATAGGAGTGTCTTTGCACCATCTTGACTTGGTCAAAAACTTGCCCCGAGAAAAATGGATTTCCTCTTTTGAGAAGTCTTGGATGTAGTTGTACAGAGAATATGTATTTTATCCTGAAAGTCTCTGAGTATTGCCAGTGCTCACTGTGAAATGCCAGACCTGTGTAGAATACAAAGTGATCCCTTAACACATTTTAGGACTGTGATTTTTTTAGAGCTGTGTGAAAATCCTAAAAGGACAGAAACAAGAACTCATTGGGTTTTGTTTTTAACTTCAGTTTAGCATGTACTGGTATGGGGAGAGATGGAAAGCTGAAAATACAGCTTTTGGCCATGGTTTCTGTAATACTTTGTTTTAATTCACATTCCTCAAGTATTCCACCTTACACAGCGGATTACCTTCTCTTGTCATTTGCTGTGTGATTATTGGAGTCAAATTTTTGCTGACCCCCACCCCAAAAAAGTATAGATGCTGGTTCCTTGAAGATCAGTGTTGTATAGCATAGGTACCCCATATTTTGGATATATATCCACTAGTACACTAGTCCTTTAAGTTGTTCTTAACATTTTCAGTATCTATCCATTATTGATTGTAATCTGTTCCTTGCAGCTAACTTTTAAGCATCTGCTTCTTACGAATGAGTGGTTTCCATGAATTCTCATGGAAATTACTCTGAATAGTCTTTATATAGTATTCTGTTTCCCCATAACAGAAAATGAAAATCCAGAGACACTGATGGGTGAATGGCAGCTGGGTTCTAGTGTGTCAGGAGCCACCTGAATGCAGTTTTACTAGTTTTTCAGTGGCAACCCTTGATTCCCCGGGGGATTGCCTCACCTTTTCAATGTTCACACGGCTGTTTGTAAAAAAAAACTCTAAGATGACCAGTAACTGCTCTTCAGGGAGTAGTGTTTGCTTGACTTGTGGTGGTGCTTGTTGTTTAGCTGGTTCGTTTTCCTAAATTGTAATGTTTTCATTGATCCAGCCTTAACCACAGAGTAGCATCAACAAGGTATCAGGGCTACTGAGGGGAAAGATAATGGGACTGAAGTGAGAGATGAAGGCAATTTCTAGTGAAGTCAGCACAGTCTGAAGGTGTGAATGTAAAGCTACAGCCTCACAACCTTTTAATCAGGGAAGACTCTTGAAAAGCACAGTCAGATTGGATCATCTGGTTTTGATGGCACTTGCAGTTCTTACACTAATACAGACTGGGAGGTTCTTTGTGCCTATTTGTAATTTCTCTTAATATTATTTTTCTTTCTTTCCTCCTCCTGTATACATCCCTTTCTTCCAAATTTGCCTCCATCTAAATTTTCAGGCAGATTTTTTTTTTTTTGTAAAGTATCTGAAAAAACAGTGATTATGTATTTTATTAAGAAGTTCAGGTATCTATAATACTTGGTATTGTGTGATACACATACATAGTGAATTATGAAATTTGGAAAAGGGCACTATTAACTCTTTCTCCCTAGGCATTCTGTTATCTTTAGGGAACACCATCAAATAGCTGAAAATTTACCCTATTTTGTTTTTCATATGTATGTATTCTTGAAAAGACATTAAAAAAAAAAGACTAAAGAATTTAAACAGCCTGAAGGCATATCATAATTGTTTAAAACAAGCTGGGGCCTGGCCATTGAAGGAATTCATATGGTCATCCTGTGGAGGGATTTCAAAGTGAAACATTAAAGTTTGTTGGAGCATTAAGGGACTTAGTGACACTGTGAAATAAGTTGGGAGACTCCAGCATGGGTGCAGTTACTGGGTATGTTGTTAACTTCCCTCCTGGCTGAGACAGGGGCCACTGTAAATTACACTCATTAGCTACAAAGTATGGAAGGTTTTCCCAGCCGAAGAGTATTACATCTTTCCCTTCTTTTGCTGTTTTCCTCTACACTGGAAACTTCAAAATACATTGAGTGACATGAAATGGATTTGATCCTTGTTAATGTGCTTGCCCAAAGAAATTCTTGAGATCTTGCATACAAGTGTTACTGGAACACTTGAACTCATGGACATAGCCTCATGACCATACCAGATTTTAATTTTGCAGTTTTGTTTTGGAATTGGTTATATTAATGTTAAATTTGTTATTATCAACACACTTTTTTTTTTTCAACTTTTAAACTCAAAGTTGATTTTTTTTTTTTTTTTTCCCCATTTAAGGTCAATGTGATGAGAAATCTGAGCACAGGTGCCTTACTGGGACCAAAATCAGAGGGGAAGTATATATCCGTAATTAGTTTCCCATCAGGTCACTCGGAGTTGCCAGTGAATGGTGAAGTAACATTGCTGGAGATAGAGCCAGAAGAAGAAGCTGTTAGTCCTGTGACTTCCTGTGACGGAGACCCTTCTGTCCCTTCCCCAGAGGCACCACCCAAGGCAGAAGAGGTGCCTGTGCAGGAAAGCACAGAGGAGGTATCTTCTGATGCTGATGAACAAAACTGTAAAGTAAAAGAGAGTTACTTCATTTCTGGCAGTAGCCAAATGGATACATGCAGTAAGTCTTCAGGGGCAGAGATTTCTACCACAGAAACACAGCAAACAGTCATCCCAAGCAGCTGCTTCAAGTTTTCTGGCTACGACAAGCCTCATGTTCCATTAGATGTGTTAATGATAGATGTTGGTGAAGAACAGCCTGTGAATGCTTACAGGCCAACTGAGTAACCAGGATAACAGAAGTATTTAACCACAACTCAGAAAGAACAGCATTACTGAAGGTTATGGAAAGTCTGGGTAAAATTGTGAACATCTAAAAGTCATACTTGTTCTTCTCAGTTGACAATTGAAAGTAGTACCTGAAAATGACATAAAAAGTGTGGGGAAGTTTCATAATAACCACTTTTAGAAATGCCTTTTTATATGACATAACTCATTGTTTCCTATTTGAAATAGTGCTGTGTTTTTTTAACAATACTCTATAGAAAACATAGCATTGACTATAAAACAGCAACTGTACCATTATTCACTTCTGCCTCAAATCCTTTTTCAAAGTCAGTTCAATGAATGTAATGCTTAAGAAATCCTTCACTTGATTAGGATAGGCATGTGCAAGAATTGAGAGTTTTTACCATTATTGGAGGTATCCTCTTGCTTATCTTCCTCTCTTGAAGAGTATTTTTATATTAAATTAGGTGCTACTATTTCTTTTAAGTAAGACTATGCCTATAAGCTCTTCCTGTAAATCTTAAGAATTTGATTCCATGTCAAAGAATTAAGAAGTAATGGCCATAAACTAAGAATACAGGTTTGCCTCAACATGAGGAAGAACTCCCTTACATTGAGGGTGGCTGGCAGACCACTGGAGGAGGCTGCTCAAGGAGGTCACGGAGTCTCCCTCTCCGAAGGCATTCAAAACCCACCTGGACACATTCCTGTGTCACCCACTCTCGGTGACCTTGCCTTGACAGGGAGTTGGACTAGATGATTTCCAGAGGTTCCTTCCAACCCTAAAAATTCTGTGAACGTACCAGTTATTTGTAGGCTTTGCTGTTACTTGAGTACAGCAGCATCCATTTGGATCACCTAGTGACGTGAGTAACCAGGTCACGTTCTGGATAACTCCAGAATGTATTAGCAAGCTGACTGATCATCACCGAAGGAAAAAAAAAAGTCTGATGGATGGTTGCACAAATTCTTTAGAAAATGTTTTCAAAATTCAAAAGCCTGTTTTTTTCTGGGGCATTTTATCCTAATATTTAAAACAATATATTCTTTAAACAGAAATCAATAGAATTTTTTCCAAGCATGTTTTCTAGCAGGAAGAAAATCACTGCCATTTCCCCCCCCTTTTAATAACATAACTTAGGAACTACATAAAATCACCCTCCAAAAGTATGTTTCAAGACAATAGAAAAATAGTGTGGTTAAACTGTACTTCATAAGTTTTATTGTCATCTGACAGCCTTCTGAATTCTGTATCATAGAGATTGTAGTTTTGAAAACTGAGGAATAAGAATTTTATAGCTTTATATTGAAATGCATGTAATCCATTTATTTCCCTTTGGTCAAGATTTGATAGGTATTTTTTATTCATAGGAAATGTTTAGAGCAATCATTAATGAAGTTTAGTTCAGGAAAAAAAAGAACACTTTACGGGTACAAGTTGGTCCATTTACACAAAATTGTGGTTTTGTTTTAAAAGGTGTTTTTATAGGATTATCAGACTTGTTAGTATGTTACAGCAGGTGGTTTTAAAGGAAAACCAGTACTTCTGTCCTTACATTTCTCAGTGCCATGAGTATTCTTAAGGTGAAGTTAGTTTGTACAGCAGTTTCAGGAGTGCTTCCATTCTTGTATATATCAAGATACTGACCACAAAGATACAAAAGATTTAAAGACAATAGCTATTTTTTCCCATATCTACTTACAGGAAGGTAACAGATTGGTTAGCAGGGTTTTGATAATTTTAGGAAAAGCCAAATTAAGCAGGTGAATTTTGTAGTTACGGTGCCATGGAAAGCCCAATTAGTAATTGTTAGCTGGCTGTTGTTGGGGAAGATGAAACAGGAAAGCCTTATAAATATGATTGCCTGACAAAAGATTTTGGGAATATGAAAACTACAGGCGACATCGAAATGAAGGCCACCTTTGAGATACCAAGTCTTAGTTACTGAACAACTGGAAAACAATGGTATGGCCGACTGAAGGTAATCCCCTCTTGATTGAACAATACCCTCTGCTTGCAGGCAGGTCCAAGGGTCAGAGCAGACCCTACTAGCTCAGCAGAAGGGGTCCAAAGAGTAGTTTTTAGAAGTTAAGATGTAACACTCTATAGTAATATAAGAACTCTTCTAGGCACCTTGCATCTCAGGAAAAGGTGGCGTGTGTAGATTTCTTGAGTGGGATTTTTTTTTATAATTTAGTCCTTTAACTATGAAGTTCTTTTTTATTAACGCCCCATGTTCTCTAAATGGATGCAATCATTGGGCTGAAATCTGTAATTAAATTCCTGTAAATACTGTACATTTTAAATGTTTTATATGAAAATAAAAAAATTAAGAAAAATGTGTGTCCTTGCCTCTTTATGAGTGGTGTCTTTTGTTCTGAAGATTAAATGTGCTTTTGAAGCTCTCTCAGTTCATGTTATGTGTGTAGTGTATGCTTGAACATTATTGAGAATCAAAACCCTGCTTGGGGGAGGTGTGTGTGGCTCGTCTGTGGCTGTGTGCAGCCAGTTCCTGGATCCTACTGACCATCTTCATCCTCGGTGCTGCAATTTCTCTTCTGCCCTTTGGCACTCCTGATGCAGCCTGCAGTAACTTAAGTCCAGTTCTATTGCTTGGGCCTGGGGATGCTTCCTTATGTTCTATTTTAAAATTGTGGACAAGGATTAAATGGTCAAACCATTTGAATGGATTAGTTGCTACAGAGTGAGGGAAGCTGGCCTTCCTTGAAACTGTAACTGTTCATTAGAAGTTTTAAATGATCACTGAACTCTTATTTGTGTGATATTTTACTTTCTGCTGTCCAGCCACAGCTTGAAAGAGGAAAAGCATTACAAGCAGAGCAAACGATGAGCAGGCAAACCAGGAGGTTCTGCCAGCCAGCTTGCAATGTGTCCTGCAGTTGTCAAATGCTTGCAATGTGAACGGTACAGCAGGAAGGGTATTGACTCTGATACAGCTTTTTTTCTGTGCCAACATCACTTGAATAACACAAAGTCAAACAACTTCAAACTCAACAACTTACTCCCCTTCAAAAATGCCCTTTCAAAGAGAGTAAATAAAATCCTTTCTGATTGAAAATACAGAGCAAAAAGAACAAAAATAAATTCACTGTTTTCTTTCTGGGTATGGCTGTTATGTTTTGTAATATATTTTGCAAGTTAATAGCAGCTCAGTGAATTGTAGGAAGGGTGGGGGGCATGTGCTGTTCCAATCCAGAAGAAAGGAACTGTCGTGTGCTTTCTGCTGCCAGGTTTGGCAGAGTTGAAGCCTGTGATAATGTGCTGCACTTGTGATTGTGAGATAAATTATAACAAGTAAGGAAGGGTTGCAAAAGCTTGCCTGAAAGGCTAGAGGGCAGTGGTAGCAAGGAGGTAGAGAGCATCTTTCCATTTCTCAGTCCATTCTTCCGTGTGGCTTCATCCTAGATATCAGTCTGGCCTTATCTCAGCTTTTAGTATAGTAGCAATTTGTACTCATCCCCCAAATCTGAATAAAAATTGCAATAAAATACTGTGAATGTGGATGGTGAAATACAAAGAATTAATTTTTCAATTGCTTCAGGGTGCGTAGCAAACCTAGCAATTTTATTTGAGATACACCAAACTTCATTTCTTTTAAGACAAAGAATATAGAACAAAGCTTTTTTTGTCTGTAAGAATTACAGGGTGATCTTAATGATTAAATGGTCACGTTCAGTAGACTCGAAACTAACACCTCTGAGAGGTGTGAAAACCAATTATGTGAAGTGTGGAGGGTTCTGTCGTGAAAAGCTCAGCACACAGATTCCTCAATGCTCAGAGACTATCCACACAAGATCTTCGACATTGTATTTATTAAGGAAGAAAAATGCAGGCTTGTAAAACTACAGTGTATATACAAATTCAGTAGGTATTTGGAGATGGTGGTGGTAAAGATTGTTGTAAGAATGGACTTTCTGGTCTAGAGTTTGCACTCCTTGGATGGTGGAGAGATGATACTGAGAATTCAAGACAATCACAGAACGGAGCCACAGGCTAGAAAGTGCGATGTGTGCAAACTTCGCCTTGCAGAAGAAATGAGTGAAAGGCAATTTCTTTTTTTTTCTTCTATTACTTCTTTCCCTTGGCCAGGGAAACCCCTGGAGTTTGCATCTTTCCATGTTTTATTGCCCAAAGTAGCTACCAGGAATGTTTGCTCCTCCTGCAGCTCAATTTTTAATGACAGATACGGAAGCAGGCATCCCAGTTGCGTGAGTCAGTTCCTGAGTGCAGGCCCGCCAACCCCTTGCCCTCTTTGTGCTGTGTGCTGAGTCAGCCCTGTGTGGTCTGTAGCCTGGACAGCACCTTGGTGATCAGGTGCAGAGGCTTCGAACCACCCCCTACACAAAAATCAGTGTGTGGGTCATATCCTACTCACCAATATTCCAGGAGTTGCCTCAGCTGCCTCTGGTGGCAGTGTGTCAGAGAGCATTGGCCCTACCAGGCTTTGAACCTTTCTTTACTTTAGTAGGCGGACCAAGAAAGCATAAGCAATGTTTGTGTTGTACCTCTCCAGTCTTATCTGTGGTTTCTGTTGGCTGAGTGAACACTTGGCACCTTTACTATGCTGTGAAGATTACCTAAGCAAAACCGACAAATTATGGAATATTAATTCTGCGTGTCTCCAGGCTGGTAGTTTTTTGTCTGCTGATGATTTGGTGAGGGATCCACAACCTAAAAAGCGGGTCTTAATGGACTTGAACAAGCTACAGCACTTCTTAGTGGTAGGAAAAAATATAATTCTATGGCTTTGCAAGTGAGAAAAACTGACCATTTTAAGGGAACTTGTCATTTAAATAAAAGGCTTTGAGCTATTTTGGGGTTTGGTATTAATTTCAGTTCCTAATGAATGTTAGTGTTGGTTACTAACTTCCCAGTCAATTCAGTGTGTTGCACATTGTTAAATAAATACTGCATGTGCCAATAATGACTTGCTACTTTTGAGCCTTCAGCAGATCTTCATCTGTAATATGGTGAAATGTCTCACTATGTAGATGCAGCTACAGCATTGGGAACTTCTAACTGTAATCTTTAAAATGTTGACCCAAGCTCTTTAACAGTGAGAGGTGAACAGTTTGTACCTGTGGGCAGGAAGCAGGGAAGGCACACACTGTGCAGTGAAAGTCTGTGTCGCTTCCTCAAAACCTTCTCTGCAAGAACATATGTGATGCAATATCTCTTCCCTGCAGATCAGGGGGGAAAAAAATCTGAAAAGTCCCTCCGGCCTGACTGTGTGTTTGCTTTTGTTTTAATTTTTGTGTGTAGTGATTCATTTTCCCAATCCCCACTGAGCTGGTGAAAGGCTGCCCTGCTGCACATGGCACATCAGAAGAAGCTGAGGGAGCTGGATCCCTTCAGCCAGGAGAGGTGGCACTCGGGAGAGATCTAATTGCCAACTACAGCCAACTGTAACATTTGCAGAAATGGCAGGCTCTTATCTGAAGCTCCCAGGAAAACCACAAAAAACAGCTGTCATAAATTGCAGCAGAGGAATCCCCCTAGGATGTGCAGGGGGAAACTCACATTAAAAGCGGTTAACTCTAGGATAAAATTGCCACTAGCCCTGTGCTGAGGCTGGACTGGGTGACCTCCAGAGCCCCCTCTCAATACAGGTTTTCCTCTAAGTCCACACTGGCTGTTTAGAAAAGACTGAAAACTGTGGCTCCAATTGTGAATAGTCTTTAGGTCGAGAGTAACATGAACCGCTCACTTTTTTTATTTTTGTGTGAAATGCTACACATGAGAGAGAATTGCCTGGCCTCTGCCAGTTACTAGAAGTATTCTCTGTATGCTTTGGGTATGCTTTCTTCATCCTCCCACATCCTCATCCAGGCCTGTAAGCAAAACCCATCTCACATTCACTGCAAGTAATCAGAGACTCGCATCTGAAAAGCCAAAGGTAGTGCTACAGTAGCAGTTTCAGGGTTACATTTTCTCCTCTTATGTATGGGAAACACCTCATTCAAGGGAAAAAGAAAAAAAGAGTAACAAGGAGGTGGTCCTGTCAAATGAGATGGGTCAAGCAGCTTTCAGCAAAAATGTAGTTGCCTTTTAACTCTGTGTAGCAATAATCTGTCCTCAGGAGAAAGAAAGCTGTTTACCCAGCATTCAGATAGGTTTCTATTTCAGCAATGGAAAAAATTCTCATACCCGTGGTTTTCTATGTTGGTTCACAAAAATACCAGTTCTGCTGTTTCACAATGGTTTGGATCAGAAATATGCTGCAGTGTAAGCTAGGACGAGCTAGTAGCATAATTACTTATGTGGATTCTGCTGGGCTAAGTAACACATTTTAACTTTCCACTTCTTAAAGTGCTGTTCAGAATACCCGTAATACTGTTTATAAAAGTTCCTGTATTTTAAATACCATTGCAGTGTGCATCATCCTGCGTTCCTCAATAGTTTACGTTTTGAAATGCACTCTATACGCCATGTGCATATTCTTTGAGACTCCAGACATATTTGTATGTCCATGTCTGCGTGTGTGTGTGTGTGTATGTGTGTGTGTGTGCAGCTGGTCCTTCTTTGACTCTAGTGATTTTTATCACCCAAAGCACTGAAGCAGCGTGACTGAGGCTGATGAGTAGCACAGTGTTACAGGTGCTAATAGCCTGCTATTGAAACAGCGGCTGTTTCAAAGACAACAGAAATTATGTGAAGAGTTACTGATTACTGCAGAATGCCAAGCCCAGCTGCCGATTAAACACTACCAGAGTGCAGTGCACAGGAAACCCTGGGTTTCCCCATGTGACAGGCATTTCTTGCCCTGTTTCACCACATCGCAGTGCAGCCTTTTCCGAGCAAAACCTGCTGGCGCCGGCACGCTGGCCCTCAGCTCTGCTCTCCTAGGAGAAACCACCATCAAAAGGAACTTTGACAAAGGTCCACACTTCAGCTCCTGGCAATGGGCTGCTTCCCAGGATATGGGAAGGTGTGTACAAGTCAAGTAAACAAATACAGGACCTGTGACTAAACATTGATGACCTTTCAGACTAGTGATTGGTTTGTAAAAGTTCCCTATTCCCGTACTTGAGCTCATATAACATGATGAAATACTAATTGAATTTGGTATGGGGAACTACTTAAAGGTCACTGGATTTTGAAGATGTGTTTGGGAAATGGATAGATAAAAAATCTGCAGCTAGAGATAGACTTTCTGACTTCTGCCTTCATTTTGGTGACGTGGTGTTCTTCATTTTTTCTCAGTTCTTTAATTCCCTTAATTGGTTTGACTAATTCATTACTCAAAGCTACACAGTCAGCATTTTACTATATATGCTGCAGGTTTGGTGCTAGTATAATGAGGTATAGGTGATCAGCTGAACTGAGATCCTGTGCCCGTCTATCTGACCAAGGTCAGCTTCTTGATTAGATGTTGTTTGGTTTGTTCAATATAACAGGTGGCCTTTAAATAAGTTCATTTGAACCAGAACTTGCACTTTTTTTTGACCTGACAAGTCTTCTGTTTCCATGTTTTCCCAAAGTAAAGATGATTTCATGACATTTTTGTTTGTTTGCAGACAAGTAGTCTTCATATCCATTACTCCTTTTGTGGAAGCTGTTATGCAGGGCTGTGCTAAGTCTTACAAAATTAGCATTTTTCTCCTCTTGCTTATCATCATGAGTTTTCAAAAAGAGAATGCATCCTGACTTTTGCTTAGTTGCACTAGTGCTTGAGCAGTGAAGTACCAGTGGGTGTCAGCATCGGGGAGCTTTTGGGGAGGGAAGAGTGAGGGGCAAGGCTCAGCAGTAGCACCACATTCACCACCAGCAACCGAATAGTCTGAGCTTTCTATGCATCCCAGGAGCACAAAACTCATCTCCCACCAGGCAGGCGTGCACATGGCATTAAAGCATTTGCAAGCACGAAGTGAGATTGTTCTCGCCGGGGAGCCCTGGCATCCCCAGCCCTGGGGGTCTGTACATCTTGGGCAGGCAGGATCCAGAGGATAACATTGACAAATGCCAGTATTTGTGCAGGCAGTGTTGGAGCACACCTGCACCAATTGGAGCATATGACTGGGCAGTCTGAAAGTCCAACCCAGAGTGGCACTTTGGCCCTATGGGCTGGGCTTACCTTCCCGATCCCTGTCCGGAGGCAGTCAGTCCTGCAACTTCCCTGGCCTCCCAGCATCTCCCAGCAGCCAGTGTGGGGTGAACGTGCTGCCCAACAGCCAGAAGCGATTTCACAGCCCCTCAGTCCTCCAGTGACAGCCCCCAAGATGATGTCCTGCCACCAGCACACCTGCAAACTCCATCTCTTGCTTTTGACCCAGAGGCAGTCCATCAAACCAGAGGACATCCCATGGGTAGGTATTTTATATCTTTGGAGCAAAATTTCTTGTGTTCTTAAGCTCTGAGCAACTAGTGAACTGAAAATGTACAAACATACAAATAATATACAAACAACTAAATAAATAACTATTAAAAATCTTAGCATGGCAAGCAAGCAAGCTTCTGTGACAAATTTATGGGATAAAGCAATATTGGCAGACGTCATTTGGGAATTAGTGTCTTTAAAAAAGGACCTCTTTCATAATGGCTTGGTTCATAATTAGTTCCAAACTTCTGCATGACCACAGCTGCCAAGAAAGAACAATTGCTCATGTTTAATTTAGAGCTACTCATATGTTCTCCAGCTAAATTAAACCAAAGCCAAACCGGGGAATTTGGAAACCACTGAAAATAAGGGGAACTCTGGAGTGCTTAATGATTACTTCCTCATAAGACATGCCCAAGAGGAAGATAGGTGCTTTTCAGTCATGGAGCTGCTCTCCTAAGCATGAGGAGGATCATGCTGTCCTTCCTCTGCTTACTGATGCACCTACTTCAGATTGAGACAACTTGTAAGTAAGGGTTTTTCTCTCTTTTCCTGTGTGGGAAGTGGGGGGTGGGGGGTGAGAGGACAGGGCTTGTTATTGAATTTTTGGATGAGCCAAGAAATCTCTGTATCTTCTGCTGGGTTTCAAAACCCAGTCACTTTCAAATTAGTTTGTTATTTTATCTTTCCAGGTTGTCAAATGCAGATAAAATGAACGTGTTGCCCATTAGATTTTTTCATGGCTGTATTGCCAGTTTCAGTTCAGGCAGTACAAGTCTTATATGATTCTGTGCTATGCCAGAGTAAAAGCTGCTGTCATCTGGGTTGCAAAACCCACAAAAATACTAGGATTTGAATGCTTCAGAGAGGTTGTTAACTGAATCTGTTATAAGTAATATTGCAGTTTGAAAAAAGATGATCTTGAAAAACTGTCAGCTTTTCCAGTGGTACAGACAGGAAAAGCAGTGAATTTAAGGTGATTGTTTATTAGGCAGGAGCTGGTAAACACAACTGTGCCAACAGTTAAAAGAGCTATAATCTCTTCAGGTTAAAGCTGAGATGTGGAGTAAAGAGAGAAAGGGGACTTGACTTTTAAGTATTGATGGGGCTGCTTACTGCAGACTCTGAATAGATCTGAAGGGTTTGTTTCCTGGGATGTTCATGAGGCATCTTGCACAGCAGCAAACTCACTGAGGAGAATTATACCAACAAACAACAAACAAAAAAAAAAAGAACAACAAAATAACAACAAACAAACCCAAAACAAACAGAAAAAAACTCACCTCCAAACTCTCAGACCACATAAAAGTATTCCTTTTGTACTTCTAAATGTGCTTCTTCTGTAATTGTTTGATCTCATGACTTGGAAAGTTTTGAATGTGAGGTCCAGGAGATTTAATTTCCCTGTGGTCATGAAACCAAATGGTCTGTAGCAATACCCTCTGATTCCAATACAGAGGAGCATGTCTGTGACAAATGCATTCTGTTATCATTCCTTCCTATTTGCAGCGCTTTTAGTTTTGGAAAACCAAGACCTGCAAGATTCGATTAAGCCGCAGAAGGTAGAGTTTCATTCGTTAAACTTCAACACCACTTTGCATTGGCAGCCTGGGTGGGCCAGAGAGGCGAGAGATGCGCTCTACTTTGTGCAGTACAAAGTGTAAGTACCGGGGCCTTCTACTGTGCTGGGCCTTATCCCTGCTGGGCACGTCACAAGGATTTCTCAGGTGACAGGATGCTCTCATTCCCGGGGAACAGCCACGTCCTGCTTGGCTGCCAGCTCTCAGTTGTTTCTGCACTTACCAATTCCATAAGGTGCAGTCAAGCAGCATGAGGCAGGCAAGGAATAAGCACCTCTGTGCTGATGCTCTGCACCTTCATTGCACCAAGGATTTGAAGAAAAATGTAGTTTTCAGGGGACCTCTGAAGGTCATTGGGTCCAGCCACCTGCCTGAAGCAGGTCTAGGTAGGTCAAGTTCTTCTGTAATAGGACGTTTATTTTATTTCAGTGGCCTACCTTGCCCACGACACTGCCTCAAGATGCCTTGCATGGAAAGCTTGAGGCAACATTAGGGGCTGGTCCTCAGGGTCTGCTCCCATCCCTGGCACACTGGTGAGTGCCTGAAATCATTATCGCCCTTGGGAAACTGGCCGGTGAAATCTGGTATTCTGCCCATCATTGAACACCCTGGCTAAGCCGAAGCTTGAGTGCCTCTCCCATGGGGCAAGTAAGAAGTGGCTTCCTACAGGGCTGGTGACCCATGTCTGTGCTTTAGATTTCTTTCAGAAAAGACAGAAACCTGTAGCTCCCAAACGCCCATGAAATCAGCCTTCCCTGTTTGCAAACTGAAGGCAGTTAATTTCCATGGCAGAACGCTTGTCAGTGCCACTGGAGTAAAACAGATGGCTAAGAATCTGCATGGACACAGGCAGTGATCCCTAAAGTTTACATCCTTCCTCCTCTTTCTCCATAGGTATGGGCAGAGCACGTGGCAAAACAAAGACGACTGCTGGGGGATTCCCAGCCGTGTCTGTGACCTAACACATGAGACCTCTGACATCCAGGAGCCTTACTACGGCAGGGTGAGAGCCACCTTGGCTGGTGTCTATTCCAGCTGGAGCCTCAGCTGCAGATTCACTCCCTGGCGAGAAAGTAAGTGCAGACATATGTGTCCCCCAGGAAGGAATTTGATCTTCTGTGGCAGGGAATGCATCATTTCTGCTCACAATTTGCAAACATGAGTGATCCTTTTCTAGCCATGAAGCTGTACCTAAAGAAGTGAGTCAATAGCTCTCAGGTGAGGTGTTATGCCAAAGTAATTCTCCACACACTTGAAAGCCAAGCAATTATGGCTAAATAGCCATTTACCAGTAATTAGGAGATCAAAAGATCCCTTTAGTTCAACCTCTTCCTCTGGGCATGGAACTACACAAATTATTTTCAGGCATTTTTGGAGCTGCTGGAAGGACAGGACTCAAGACAATAAAAAAGGAAGCATTCTTTGCTTGGGGGGAAAAGAGAGAACAGAGCTGCATGGTGTGTGGCCACTGTTCTTCTCACTTTCCTGACTGCAGGAAAGGACATAGAAAGGACATATGCAAAGCTTTTGGTTAGTACTGTCATTATAGTGCCACAGTATGTTAGAAATAGAGGACTGCCCAAACACTGAACAGTAGCAGTGTACCTAGTAAGTTCACCATGAATTAACTCATTTTCCCCCACTGGTCAATGCAAAATCGAATTGTCAGTGTGGGTCACTTCACAGCCTCGAAGTGCAAACTACCTTGAGCCTCCTGCACAGATGAAACCACAAGCTTTGACATAAAGCAGTACCTTGCAGCAAAACCAGAACATCTTGCCCTGTGCCACCTCCTCCTCCTGGAGGGATTCATGTGGCAGCTGCTGCCCTGTGTCCCCACATTTCTGGTGCTGCACACACATGTATGCAGGCACTAGCTCGAATCCTTAGCTGTGTTTTACCAAGCTGATTGCAAAATATTTGAAAGTGATGATGGAAACTGCATCCTTGGCATAGCTGAAATGGTTCAAATGGATGTTTTGTGCAGTCCAAGCACACAGACAAATATGAGGGAAAAAGAAAATCAGGGCAATTTTGGAATTTTGTTTGACTGGTCAGCACTTAACAACATGCAGCTCTAAGGGATTTCAAAAAGTTTGGCTCAAAGATAGATTTACAAACACAAGAAATGTCACCTCCAAAATAACAATAGCCAATAAACACCAAAAAGTAAGAATTTATGAAGTGTCACTTGCAGAGTAAATACAGCATATATATTGTTAGTAATGTGAGCATTTGTTGAATGGATTCAAATTGCATCTATGAAATATTAATAAACTATAACTGTGTTTATAGCTTTGGTTTTTTTCCACAGCTATGGTAGGACCTCCAATGGTAACTGTGGTTCATAGCAACAAATCCATAATAGTAAAGCTCCAGGCTCCACAGTCCCCTTATAAAAGGAAGAGAGGCAGCAAAATAACAATGACAAATTATTATGATCTGCTGTATCAAGTCTTCATAATTAACAACTTGCTAGATGAGGTAAGAGCATATTTGGATATGAACCCATTACCACTGAAAAGCCAGGAAAGTATGGGCACACCATACTTTTTACTGTTGAAACAGTCTTCTGGGATTGTGAGAGCAGTGATGACTGTGCAAGTGTTTGAAAACAAAGCTTATTTTTTAGGAATTGAGTTTGATTGAATTGAGTTGTAATTCCTCCCTGTATTATTTTCCATCAACTTAATACTTCATAATCTATGACCTAGATTAAAAAATTGGGACAGGAGAGGAACGGGGGGGAGGAGGGAGGGATTTTCTTAAAAAAGCATAGGTAAGTTTTTAATGCTGTTGAGTTTGTATAAGTCCATGTACTGTTCTGCATCCTCTGTTCTCATCAAACTTGACTCACAGACACACTTGCTAGGGAAATGTGCTTGACTGGCTCTTTTCTCTCCACTCTGTGTGAAGCAACACAGAGTCCTGGTGTATGAAGGGAAAGACAAGGTTATTAAAATACAAGACTTGAGGCCTGGAGTCAGCTACTGCATCGTGGCTAAAACGTACGTGCCGATGCTGGACCGCAGCAGTGCCTACAGCAGCAGGCAATGTACCGTGCTGCAGTGACAGGGCTGGCACCTCTGAGACAGGTAAGTCACTGGCTGAAACTGGACATGACTCTGGAAGTCAAGATCTATCCCCTCACCAAAGGCAGATACTCTCCAAAAGCAGAGAAAAAAGTGTGTCATAGAAACTGCCATCCCACATGACAATATTAGCTGGAATTCTTACATAATCTCAGATGCACATCAGGTAAGAATGATAAGGCCAAGATGATTAGAGGAATGGGATAGACACTTATTTGAATGCTGGCACTGTCCTCAGAAATATCTGCTTCTTCCCTTTCTTTAAACAGTTATACATAGTATAGTTAAATAGTTATACATAGTATGGCTTTCATAATTTTTTTCTGTCAAGTAATAATTAATTAGAAAAATGAGTGACCTCCAACTTTATTAACATGCAATTCTCCTGAAAGCTCTTCCAGCCCGTTCTGCTCAGGAATTGATCTGATGGATTACTTAAAATGAGCCTGTCCCCTTTTCATGGCCACTCTTCGGTGTAGTGTGTTTAAAAATAAATCAATTATCAAATGTCATGAGTTCTCATGGGCCAAAATGCAAGAATTATCTGCACTGGCTGGTCTGAAAAATCTGGTTTTTAATTACCTCAGTCACTAGAGTATTGTCACCTATCATTTGCCCAGCCAAAAGATTTGCTATCAATCAATCCTGCCTTGCAGGTGCAAAGGCATGGAGTGTACAAAGATCTAACCCAAACTTGACTTGATTGGAATTGGCCTTAGAAAGCTCAGATTTTGGGTAACAGAGGAAAACTGGAAAAGTGTCAGAGTTTGAACCTGGGCTTCTGTTCGCGGCTCTCTACCCTAAAACTATAAAAGTTTTCCTTTCTTCTGCTTCATAATATGGTGCATAACATTGATGTCTCTTGAGTGTTGGTCAGTGGGCTTAGGCTAAGGAGGGAGTCACTTTCTAGGGTAATTTCCTGCATTTTTTCTTGGTTTGCCTGTACTGTAAAGAGCTGGAAACTCAGGTTAGAGCTGGACTTCCAAACAACCTGCAGAGGGACAGGACAGATGCAGGTGAATGGCATGTATTGAATGTCAGTTCAGTTTAATACCACCCAGCTTAAATGCACACACCAGCAGCAATTCTCTTTCTCTTCCCCATTGCAGGGATAATGGCAGAAGATGCCTTCCATCACAGGTCCAGCTGTAAATCAACATCTGCTGTCTGTGTCTGGAATACATACTTGGATGTATTGATTTAACCTCTGCTGCATTAAATTATTTGATTCATCACAATCATTTAATGCTACATGAAGGTCAAGGATTCTTTGTATGTCCCGTATTACAATTTATGATGGTACATATTTGCATTTTCAAAGGAAACAGTCTTGTAATATAAAAACAAAACCATGAAAAAAAGTCTTTGTGGAAATATCCTTAAGATTGCCTCTAGGGGTTTTGTATTTTAAGTCTTGGAATTAAAATACAATCTATGAAATAGAGTTTCAAATATTTTATATTTTCTACAATGATTAAAACAGAAAATGAAAAAAGTGTCCTTTCTTTAAAATAAGAAATGTACAATACAGGAGTATTTCCATGCTCACAGTGTCTTCATAGTACCTCAACATAATATTTCTGACAGTCAAATTTCTGACATTCAAACCAGGAATGCATGTAAACTAAAACAGGAAAGATCCTCTCTTCCATTCAGTGAAAGACAGTTAAAGGAAAGAGATCCTCAGCAAGTTTGCTGAGGAAACAAAACTGTGGGGAGTGGCTGATAAACCAGAGGGCTGTGCTGTCATTCAGTGAGACCTTGATAGGCTGGAAAATTGGGTGGAGAGAAACTTAATGAGGTTCAACAAGGGCAAGTGTAGGGTTCTGCACCTGGGGAGGAATAACCCCAAGTACCAGCATAGGCATGCATCTGACCTCCCACAGAGCAGCTCTCCAGAAAAGGACCTGGGAGTCCTGGTGGATGACCAGTTGATCACAAGCTGGCAGTGCCCTTGTGGCCAGGAAGGCCAATGGTATCCTGGGGTGCATCAGGATACCATTATTAGGTTTTAACTTTTATATTCTTCATATTCTTTACTGCTTAGTGTGTATCTCTGAAAGTTTCTTGTAGTCTGTTAATTTCTGCTCTCGTGCTAGGTAGACATAACAAAACCTCTCTGGGCCTGCTTTCCAAGGACACCAAGACTGTCCTAGGCCAAAAAGTATAAACCAAAGAGCCTCTAAAGGGGGGGTAAGCTGAGAGCAAAACTGAAGCTTTAATTGGAGAATTAACCCTGCTATGCAAATGAACCAAACCTATAAAAGGGTGAAGAACTCGTGACCTGTCGTCCATCTTGGGGTCCATCTTGGCAATAGCCTCTGGCTTCCCAGGGGGTACCTTTGAAGGCCTTTCAAATAAATACCTACCTTTCTTCCCTTACTCCTCTCTAGTCTCTGTTTCTAGAAGGCCTCTTAAGGCATCATGGCCAGCAGGTAAGGGGGGGTGGTCCTGACCCTTTACTCAGTCCTAGTGAGACCACATCTAGAGTGCTGTGTCCACTTCTGGCTCCTCAGTACAAGAAAGACAAGATGTGACTGGAGAGGGTCCAGTGGGGAGCCATAAAGATGATGAGGGTTCTGGAGCATCTCTCTTATGAGGAGCATCTGAGAGAGTTGAGCCTGCTTAGTCTAGAGAAGAGAAGACAGAGGGGATGTCACTAATGCATATAAATATCTCAAAGGTGGGTGCCAAGAGGATGGTGCCAGACTGTTTTCAGTGGTGCCCAGGAGGAGGAGAAAAGGCCATAGGCTAAAACATAAGAACTTGCACCTCAACACGAGGGAGAGTTTCCTTACACTGAGGGCAGCAGAGCACTGGAAGAGGCTGCCCAGGGAGGTCATGGAGTTTTTCTTTCTGGAGACATTCAAACCCCACCTGGATGCATTCCTGTGTCACCTCTAGGTAGCCCTGCCTGGGCAGGAGGGAATGGACTGGATAATTTCCAGAGGTCCCTTTCAGCCCTAAGAATTCGGTGATTCTGTGACCACTATTTCAGCCATTTCACAGTAAATGGTGACTGAGTGCTGACCATCACCTGTGATTTCTAATGATTTTAGTCCTTCATCTTACAAGGGAAAAAATTGCTTGGGCAAGGTCTGGGTAGTGACTTACTAAACCATGCCAGGAGGGAGAAGTGAAATAGCTTTTCCACATCTTCAAGGTCTGTAATTAATGAGAATCTTAGTGCTTAACTATGTTGTGTTATTGCAGATTAAATGAGATGAGGTGAGAGTGGCCCAGACACAAAAGGGCAAAGCAAGCCCTGGGAAAAATGGAGATCCCAGCTACATAATCACTATCCACTGTTCCCTTAATTCACGTACACAAAGGTGGATCAATTCAGTGTAAGTAACAGACCTTGAGTTCTCTTAATCCACATCCAAAGCATTTTTCATGGTCTGTCACTAGCACCTCTCCTGGAGGCATCAGAGCTGAGAGCTGCATCAAGATGCTGGCAGTAGGCATTTGAGAAGAGGTTGTGTTTAAGGAAGTCAATGCTGGTCACTCTTGCCTATAACAAAATGAAAGAGGTCATTACATAACAAATATTTCCACCACCTGATTCTATTACACGATATATTTGAACAACTAGGTTTGCAGACAACATCCAGCTGTATCCACATATCTAGTCCATAAAACTAGGTTTCTTTCACTACTTTTTGCTCCTTTCCCAATTCTTCCAGTTGCTTTGCCCACTCATATCCCACAGTTTCTTTATTTAGGTAAGGTTTTTTTTGAGAAGCAAGCCTTTAAATCTCTGTGCAGTATCTAGTGCCCAGACAAGTGTGAGATCCTGCACATCTTGCACTGGCCAGAAAAACTATCCAGGCAAACTATTAAGAAATAGTCTGTCTTAATTTCAGCAGTGGTAACTTCATCCCCTTGTGGGTTATCACAGCCTGAAAACAGTATCTGTAGTAATTGAAGTGCTTTCTCAAATTCACTTATTTCCTTAGCACAGCTTGTGTTGCCATTGCTACACAAAGATAAAGCTTTATCAGAGAACAAACTCTGACAATTTCAGATACTGTGTCTATGTCAGATGCAGAGGGTAAAAATGTTTTATAGAAAACATAAAAACAAAAAAAGGAGAGAGAAAAAAGAGGAGGCAGAGCCATAAGAGTACCTGAAGCATTCAGACCTAGCTGGAAATATAGCAGCTGCCATGCTACAGGTCTATGAAGACATTAAAAATCTGAAAGTTTTTTGATTTGATAAAATTATGAAAAATGCACATGTATGCTGCAAAAAACCAATAAAAGATCTGAAGAAGTCTTGCACAGTTGTGTGCTAAGTTGTGTGCTAACCAGATTTCACTTCCTCAGCAACAACACAGGCTTACAGAAAGCAGTGCAAGAGTTGCAGGAACCCACTTCCATTCTGACAGTGATTTATTATTGCCAACCCCATGATGTTCTGCAAAAGCAAATTTTCCCTTTCCATTTGAAATGCAAATTTTCTTTCAGTGCTGTTCTGACATGTAATTTTACTGGGGAAGGGTTTGGTAGAATGACTAGTGCTGTATTTTTTTCTCCCCAAAGGCTGAGTGGTCTGAACTCACAGCTTCTATATAGACTTGGTAATGCTGTAACTTTAAAAAACATCTTATTGTGCCTTAGACTGCATGCTGCAATGCTGTTTACAACTCTGTGAGGGTGGAATGGAGAAAGAGTTCTCTCAACTACAGCTGGGACTTTCCTGCTGGCAAGTCAGTTTGGGAATACCTGGAAAAGTGAGTTCTAGCCCTCCCTTCTCTTTCTCCTCATGGGAACAAGCAAACCATCTGCTGTGGGTCCACATCTCCAGAACTGCCCAGGCTGGCACACAGCTCCACAGTGGGTTGTGCACATGCACACCATTCAGTTCAGGATGCTTTCACACTGTTGGCTTGGCTCCTTCTGGCAAAAAGTTTGCAAGACGCTGCTGAAAACACTTCTCTTGTTTTTTTAGTCACTTACACAGCAGGCATTTTCTAACCAAGTGCCAAGCGCCAGCTTCTGTTTCAGGAAAGAGAAATGCTGCCTTCTAGGGCTATGGCACTGGGAGAGAAATATCAAGCAGTGTAACAAAAGCAGGACTTGTGAGACCTAATTCTGTGAACTCTCACCTGCCACGTTGCTGAGGGATGTCTGCAGTCACAGGCACAGCCTGTCACAATGGCCTCCTCTGGCTGAGCCTCTCTGTCACGGCTGAGGGTCCTGCCAATGAGAAATAGATATTATTTCTTTTAGAGTTTGCAGTTGTGGATTTTGTCATGAAGTGGAACCCATCCCACAAGGGCCTAACCGTCTTTCTTTCTTTTGTTTGAACATATCTTATCTGCCAGACAGAATAAGCGCTTATCTCCTACTATAAATGGATTTAACTTCCCATTCTGCTGGCACTCAGAAGAGCAATATTCAGCTACCAGAAATTCAAGAACAGGCCTCCAGAAAAGCTGATAGAGCAACAGCAATGAACCAGATGCTCCACCCTTATAAATTAGGAGATTATGCATAACCAGCTGTACCATATAAATGCCCAGTTTTATAGGATGCCATGGTCCTTCGTGTTTATCATATGGTGCAGCATCTGGCCAGTCCTGTTCATACCTCCCATATATCTGCTTTAATCAGATGTGGACTTGGGGTTTATTTACTTGCATGGCTTGATCTCAGCTAAGAATCACTTTGCGGCCCAGGGTGGGGTTCTGTTGTGAAATAACATTGGCTTTTGCCACAGATCTGTTAGACATTATCAAGTATTCCAGACTGCAGGGAATTAATCATAAATAGGTGGGGTTTTCTATGGACTTCAATGTTTGCTACAAAGATCAAAGATACAAATCTGTAAAACTCGTCTTAAAAAATAAAAGGAGAAATCTCAAACTCCTGAGTATTAGTTTGCCACAAAGGACACAAGACACAAAACAAGGGTGCTTTCTGCAGAGAAGGGAAGGGAAAGAAATGACACTGGTGTTCATGATCAGGAAAGTTATAGTCTCCGTTGCAACTTGTTTTCAGAATCTTTTGTAAAAGGTTCCCAAGGAAAGAAAAAAACCTTTTAAATGTAATTCCTGAAATTATGAAGTCACTGGTTGTTTTATTGTGTTACATGTTTACTCCACTGAAAACCCAGTTAAAGAAGTGATTGCTACCAGAATTTTGGCTTGAGATGGGGAAAAATGGGAAGCTTGAGCCCCAATGCTTACAAGGAAAGGAATACCTGAAAAAGCTCAGTGATCTGAGGTAAATACTGAAGACAGTTTTAAATGTTTAAATATTTTGCTCTTTTCTAAGGCAGTGGGGCTCTGATGCTGAGTTGCCTACATATCATTACTAATGACAAAATGCAGCCCAGGAGTATCACACTGAGGACTAGACTCTTCACAAATGTCCTTTTAAACTCAAGAACCGGATGGCAATGAAGAGTCATTGTGCTAATTGTTATACCCACAAAAGAGCATCATAAAATTGTTATTAACTTAATTTAGTTATTCCAGGTAATGTGCTCCTAATACTTTTTTTTTTCTTTTTTTGGGTATAAGAAATCACAAATCATCCCAATTCCCAAGAAACAGCAATAAACTCTTGTTTTTCATTTTTTACAAGAGGAGTATTCTTTTAACATTGCTTTTTATGTGACGCTGGATTTGTTTAATAGCTGACAAGTACATGATTGTTACAGGGCTAAGGTTTTATTTCTAGGCTAACTTGTAAATATAAATTCTAACATTTGGAAGAAAAAAGATATCAGCAAAAAGACAAACAATAGCATTGTCTTTGTTAAATCAAACTTAAACACTTCCAGAGGGTCAGTGAAATCATGCTCTGAGTGGAATGAGACTCAGAGACACAAACCTGGAGAAGAAACTGCTGGAAAAGACAGAAAAGGAAAGAAGACAAAGTGCACACAGACAGGGGCTGGGAAGCAGAGAACATGCAGCATTAGAGCAGAAATGTGTATTTCAACAAGTGTAGAAAATAAGAGCAAAGTAATTTGACGTACAACACAGACATTAAGCAGTTTCTGCTTTGGAAAAGGAGACCCATATTCCTATGGAGCAAAACTCTTTATTATGTCAAGGAGAAGATATACCTATAAGGACACAACATAGATGTATTCTGATCAATTTCAGAATTTCAAAGACAATTTCAGCTATTTCAAAAGCAACCTTAGAGGGAGAAGAGACATTACAGAGACAATTTCTAAAGCCAGAGAGAGAAATTCGTACGTGATTAGCAGATACAGTGAGGGATCTGCATGAGATCCTCACGTCCTGAGGGTGGCAGCTGAAGCCATGCACACAGCATCTATGCTTGGGTGACTGAAGCTCTACCCCAGTCACTGAAATACCACTGTAATGTACTAATGGGATATTTACCAGGTACGAGCTGGACCCTGAAGTCATGTGTATTTGATTTGTAGGGTTACACTGACAAATCTGAAGAGAAAACCTGGTTATGGGGATGAAATGCAGATCAGATCATGTTGATGTGTACACTGGAGTTACAGGGTGCCTTGGGCACAATAGCCTTTCTAGTGCCAAGGATCTTCTCTTTGCCTTTGAGTGATTACTTTTATATTTGAATGATCACTTTTAAATTTGAACGATCTTGTGGAAAACGGAGTAGGATGAGTGAAACTCTGGAAAATTAATGTGAAGAGATTTCAGAAATTGACTGAGTTCCCAGTTTGGTGCTTCTTTTTATCACATTCATTCTGAATACTTTCTGAGGTTCTCTCCTCACTGAAATATTGCTCCACTCTCAAAAATAACATGAAAATGTATGTTAAAAGTACAGAAGCTTACTAAATAAATAGTAAAATCCTCTCAGGTGCACAAGAAGTATCATTATGCCATCCCTGAGCACACAAGGACATTATTTCTTGCCAATTTGCTCCTCACTGGTGGTTGCTACAGAAAAACAGACTTCCAGAAACAACAGGAGACACAATGATATAAAGTACAATGTATTTTGAGTGCTTAAGATTTTGAAACACAACAGGCTGGGATCAAGCACAAGCAATGGGAAGACCTGAGTAGAACAGAACTAGGAAATCCAGCTGGGAGACACAGTAAGATCGTTTATTCTGTATGTTCCAGTCATACACCTCCTTGCTCTTCAAGCTGTGCTGTGACCTCAAAAAAGAACCAGAGCCACAAACAAGCAAGAGCTACTGCAGCTGTGTGATCCTCTCAGTGTGTGCAAACAGAGTATCTGTGATGCCTTGGAGAAAAGCTGGCCAAAATGGCTTGTGCTGGGAAAAGGTACTTTCCCTAATTTTTATACCTGCTGTATATTAAAGACAGCTGAAAGCACCAACTCAAATTACCATTGGTCCTCTAAAGGAACATTATGTTGTTCATATTTTTACCATGACTGACTATTACAACAAAAAAGATTCTCTACTTCCAGATGAAGTAGGAAAAGTAACATTTCAGAGTGAGGCCATCAACCTGACCAAACAGAGAGCCATGCATTGGTGTAACCAACACCTGGCAACCTGTGGCAAGAAACATGACCTCTCAAGGTGCAAGGATAGCCAGTCATGTTATGGGGTAAGGTGGGAAAATAAGCCAAACACGGGAGGGAAACTGAACAGCCCAGAAGCTTCAGCTGATTTTCCACAAGCCTCTGCAATGCATGTGGATAATATCAACAAAAACACACCCAGAGAAATATTTCTAATAAAAAACTGGAATTTTGCTGCAAGGAAAAAATATTACTTATTAAAATACCATTCGTAACATTTTGGTTTTTGAGTGAAAAAACAAAATAAGATTCTCTTCTCTGTAGGAAAAAAAACCCCTGTGTCCTTAATCTTCCAGGCTGTGAGATTTCCAATGACATGTCTACATTTCCTGGAGTAGGACAGGAATGGAAATTGTCCTAGACAGCTCTGATCAATCTTTATCTAACACATCCAGTCAGAACTCACTCTGCAATCAGTGACCTTTGGGAATGCTTTTCATGAGGTGCTATTTCTCTGAAAGCAGTATAATTCAATATATAATATTCAATGCTCCTGCCAGGAATGCAGCATACACATAATCTGAGGCAGGAGGTAAAAAGAGGACATTGCTCTGCACACTCATCAGCCACCCTCAGCTTCTTGTTAATAATGACAGCCCTGTGATTTTACCAACAGAGACTGACAGGTCAGCATTACATTGACAAGAGAACAAAAGAGTCTCCCCTGCCTTGGGTCAGGCCCCTTCCCTGCTCCAGGGGCTCTGCTCCTGCTCCCATTGTGCAAGTTTCACAAGTTACACTTCACAACACCTTGTTTCCTTGTGCTGGCTAGAAAAGAAAAAACAACACCCAAGAAACTTCTGCTGTGTAATCATGAGGGTCCAAACAGCTTACTGAAGTTTACGTGCAGCAAACTGAGTATTAACTCCCACCCTGCACTTCATTTCAGCTGGGAACAGTGCAGAACAGAGACATGGGTGTACCTCCATGAACAGTCAGGATTAAAAACATCTGTTTAATGCTTATGATCCAAACACTAGTATTTCTAATGATTTTTGAGACTTGAGTGAGCTGAAGACTGAAGTGTCACAACCAGCAGGCCAAAAGAGGAGACTGGAAGACATTACACCCACATTATGCAGGCACAACAGAACAGAGAAAATAGCTGCTTATATTATTGAGCATACAGTATTAATGTAATATTTCTTAAGTAGAATCAAGTTTTGAGGCAGATTATGTCCCTAGACCTTTGCAGATTATATCCCTTCCAGCCTAAAAGCATTTCAGTTAACTGGAAAACAGCATGGACAAAATCAACAAGAGAAAGACAGTCAGTCCAGTGGGTTCAAGTCCTAGGGCATCCTTGGGATATGGAGAAGACAGAATTCTCAAAAACTATTTTCAGTTTCTTAGTGGCAAAGCAGGAGAAAAGAGCGAGAGGTTCACTCTTCCCTCTTGGCCATTTTGCATTTGCTGTCATGGCTCAGGAAGCTGTGTATTTAACCCTCACAAGCAATTTACTCACGGTTTTAGGCAAGGAATGAGCAGGCACTGGTGAGTGGACATAATGGGTGTGGATGACCGTAAGTCTGGGGAGGTATCACAATTATTTGGAGAGGCTGTGAAGCAGAAGTAGGGACAGACTCTCTGCTTGCTATGGGCTGTGCCAAAATCAGAGCCAGCTTTCACAGTCCAAAGGCTAACTTCGCGCAATGATACAGGTCATCTGTTCACTTGCTTAGGGACAGCATTTTAGCCAGAGTCCACATAAAAACACCAGATGTGAATGTTTCACTACCAGAGAAGAGTCAGAATTACATTGTAAAGAAAATCCCAATTTAAATACTACAAGTCAAAAAAAAATCAAACCACAGTCACAAGGTATAATTTCATTTCTCATTGATAAGTGTGCCTAGCTTGGCAGGAGCCAGTCCTGGAAAAGTACATTTCCGAACTGAGCCTTTAATGAATGCATGAACACTCCTTTTTAAAAGAAAAGTATAAAAAGGAGGGATTTATTCCTGAAACAAATCTGTATTACTTTTCTCAGAAGAGGTACATTTCTACTCAGTGCACGCAGTTATTACTTCACAGATTGGAAAACAAAATAAAGCTGAAAAGAATAACAGCTAAATTCCAAATCCCAAGGCAATGTTTTCTAAATAAACCAAAGAACTATAAAAAGAAGTGTGGCTGAACCATGTATGGGATTATACTGACATGTTGTGGCAAGATGGAAGTAATGCAGTGCCTTAATCACATCTGTGACCATAAGCTACTCTGCTACGCTCTTTCCTCTGCTTGAAGAGCAGAGAGAAGTCTGGGATCCTCAGTCCCAAACGGAGGACAGGGACAAAGAAACTGAGAAAATGTATGAGCAAGATGTTATCACTGGATCCGTCCAGTATTTCCAACCATGGTATGTGGAACAGTGAAGTCATTTCCACATCTTAGCTTGGAGAGATGCAGAGCAGATTGCTTCCCTGTCTGAATCAAAAGTTGGAAACCCTCATCCCACACAGCTGCAGATGTGCATTTGGAGGCCTCCAACCTATGAGCTTTCAGCCAGTCGGAAAGCTCTCTGTTTTCAAAAAAAAATATCCCCAAATGATTCCACTGAATAATCTTTCCCATATCATTGATACATTGGGGAAAAAAGTTCAAGGACAAGCTGTGTTCTGAGACATGACATTTTCAGAGGAAAATGGCCGTGCAGACAAAATAATTAACAGACCTGTGGCAGTGAATAAGCTCCTGAAGTATGGAGGCTTTATAATAAGCCTTTCCATCTATGGATCCACAAGAATCAGTCTCAGTGCCGGAGAGCTACAACTCCTCCTAACCAGTGAATAGTTGTGGTAGGGAGGTAAAGGGTGACATGAACCAAGGCTGACCACCCATGGCTCCACCATGTCATCAGCTGCACAAGCTGGAGGACTTCTGCATGGTTACTTGGTGTGCTTTCTTTCTGGGCAATGAGAAATGTTTGAAACATGGAGCATCTTTGTCGGACCATGAAGACCACAGTCATTTAAACAGCAAGGCAGCTAGAAGAGCTCATCTTTCCTAGGTAAGAAAAAACACGGTCCTGTGAGGAACACATTATTCAAAAATATTGACTTAAGTGGGAGTTAATCATCTAAATACCCCTATTTTCAGAGTGCCTTAAATACTTTCATGTATTTATCTTTGTAGTATCCATGTGAAATACAGAAGGGCATTAATCAGTTTGTAAAGATTTACAGGCAGCCAATCCCCTTTGAACTGACTGTTAAGATTACACAGAAAGCTTGTGGGCAATGCAGGGAACTGGATTTTGTTTTCTAAGATTTTAGGACCTCAAATACTAGACTGCTGTGATACTGCCTATCACACAAAAATAATCATCAATGTGATTTGGCATGAATGTGCCATAAGTGCCAAGTTATTTTAAGGGGAAATATCCATTCTGGCAAGCTGTGTTTCAAAAGATGCAGGAAGTTACAGAACAGCTGGCTCAGCAACAGAAAGGACACTCCCTTCTCTGATTCAGCCCTAGAATGACTAAAGACTATTCCTTCTTTTTTGCTACTTGGAAGAAAACACCAAAATTAACTCAGTTGGTTAGAACATGGTGCTAATAATACCAACGTTGTGGGTTTGATCCCAGTATGGGCCATTCGCTTGAGAGTTAGACTTGATGATTCTTGTGGATCCCTTCCAACGCAGAATATTCTGCGATTCTATTCTATTCTACTGGGAAAAAAGCAGCATTTTTGTGCAAAAGCACTTTCACTTTCTTCCCCAAGAAAGTGTGCTCTGTGTTTCAGCAGAAAACATCGACTCATTTACTTCTCAGGCCAGCAAAAATGTAGACACTCAGCCTACGGCTTGAGATGTGCCAACCACTGCTATGTCTTGACTTTTTAACCTCAGTTGCAATGTAAAAACAGATTCCTATTAATGACACTATTATGTACTGTTGGGGCCCTCCCCCCTGCCATGTGGTCCTGTGGGAGAAGGGCCCCGGGGTAGAGGCAGGGCCTATGGGGTTTCCCTACTCCCTGGTCAACCTCATTCCCCCCCGGTTGTTTTGTGTTCCCCTGCCCGGGAAGGACCCTCTGGTCCCGTGATTGTTCAGTTCTTGGCCAAGTTGCCAACCAGGTAGCTGGAAAAATAAACATCTCTGAAAATATCTACCAAGAATCGGTCCATATATTTCTTTTCCATGGGCCTCGTTGTCTGATACACGTGTTGCAAGAATCCCCACTGCAACAATGTACGAAGGGAATTGAAAGAAGCAGCAGCACTTTTGACTGTGCTGAACTTTATGTTAAGGTGAAATTAGTTTTGTTATTCCCTGCTACCTTGCACAGTACTTGGCTCCTCAGGCACAGAGAAGTATACAACTAAAAAAGAGTTGTGACTCCTGTAAAGAACCTGCAGTCCACAGAAAATGCACAGGCAATGCCTGTCGTGCCTACTGAGGAAATGTTTTCTGGAAGTGAACTATGTGCGGTATTATTATCTGTAGTATAAAGGATATCTATAGTAAAAGGAATAATGTTTCTGTGGCTGCTGGAAACTCACAATGTTGCTTCACATCCCTCCCACTGTCTTGTGTATAATTCTCCTCTCTGTCCTGACATAAATGTTAGTTACCAGAATAAATGCAGATACAAATACCAAATGGCTTGAAGTTTACTCACAAGAAAAATAAAAAGCATTATCTGCAAAACACTCAAAGTGTACCAGCAGTGAGAGGGTTTAAATCAGTATTTCTGTATTATACTTACAACTTCCTTGGTCAGAGACAAGAAAGTTGAAAAAAGCTACTTCACAACCCAGTGCTTCTGGTGCTTATATAGCATTGTGTTTCCTTGCACTGGTAAATTTTTTTGTATTTTATGTTACTGTAGAGACCAGAGAAAGCGACTCCAGCCAACTTGCTGGTCACCACGGCCCAATTTCACCCTCCCACTCTGCACATGCCACTGCCTACATCCCAGAGGTGTGCGCTGAACCACTGCATAAGTGGGCTGCTCCTGTCTGGGTGGAGCCCAGCAGAGCCTGCAGCAGCCCCTGGCACACACTGCAGTGCCAGCAGCCTGATTTTGGTGACACCCATCTTTACCTCCCAAGGAGCTGCACAGCTGTCAGCAGTGCAGAGTCTCCTCTCAGACTGTGCTAAAGGCTGTACGGGAACAGTAGCATCCCTCCAGCATCCATGGACTCCTCATCCTGCAAACAACAGGGAAGGCCCTGCCCTGCCACCCTTCCCTTTCAGTAACTTGATGCACAGACAGCTTCAGACTCCCTCCAGGCTCTCCAGCATGTCAGGAAGGCAAAGGCAAGGCATGAAAGCAGCAGTCAGGGTGTGCCAACAGTACAGATTATAACCAGAGAGGCAAGACATAGAAAATTCCAGTGTGGGATTATGGTAATAAGAAAGACTTCTCTCCAGTAATTCAGGCACTTCACCAAAGATTGTGCACTGTGCTAAGCACCATGCCTAGAAACTAAGTGCTACAATACCGAATGCTGCAATGCTGAATGTTGCAGGGCATGAATCCCATTTGTCTCCCTACCCCATGGAGCCCTGTCAGAAGTGCAGAACTTTGCAGCCATGTGGTGACCAACAACCCTCTGCAGGAAGCAGACAGGAGGAAAAAACAGACCACATCAGAGCATCTTGTGAGTTGCCAAAAGAATACATGTGCTATCTTGAAAAATTTATCATTTGAACACTTGAAAATGACAACTTGCTTTGAAAACTATCAGCATTTCAAATTTGGCCCTTAGGTACAGTATCCATGGTCTTTCCAGAGAAACCTGAAGAGGCAAAAAGCCTTGCTTTCCTCTTGAACTTCTGCTTCTCCTCGGAGGTGAAGTCATGGAGTGACAATGTGACAGTCCTCTGGATTCTTGACACTCACACCTTGACCATGCAATGAAGTTTCTGTGGGTGAGCTATGAACTTTAGACCTGATGAAGTTTTCCCAGACAGCTAGCTCTACACTCTGATTTTTTTTCACTTTTGTTTATAGGACAAGCTTCGCTCCCGACTCCTTCCCTGATCTTCTAAAATCAGCAAAGCACAAAACAAATGTAGAAGTTGAAAATTGGATTTCCTGAGGGTGAAGCCTGTTACACTATGAGCACACATGCCAGCGACAGAAGATAACTGGTAGAAACTCAGATGTTTGTTATGCTTGCTGCTATTTAAACCATTTGCTTTTACACTGTTAATAAAACTAATTAAAACTTCTGCACAGCAGCAAAACCAGACCAGTAAGGACATGACTTGAGCAGAGTACAGAAGTAGAAGGTTTCTTGAGGTAAGATTAGTCAGGCAATGGGCAACTGGCAGCATACCTGCTCAGGGATGACAGCAAAGCCCAGGGGACCATATAAAGGCAATAATAGTGGGCAGGGTTAAGCATGAATAGCCAATTTTTAAAAGAGAAATCTCTACCTAATATATGCTCAGAGGTTTTACACAGAATTTTGTGAACACACAGAATTCAGGCAGCCAAGCAGCTGGCTATATACTCGATCATTTCTGAAGTAGGCAGCCTCAGCAGTCAGACTCCAGCTTTGATTCACCTGTAAATTCCCCACTTTCCCATGTGATTTGCCAGAAAGAGGTGTTACTATGACTGGAAACAAGTTTATGCCTGATTTCTGTTCCCTTTAAAGTCAGACTGTTGCTCTGACCTCTTGTGCTACTGCTGCTTGTCAGTAACATGCTGTAAGAGATGAGGAAGTACAAAATATCACAATCAGATTTCCATGGCACTGTTAACGTGAGGTGTAAGTCAGCTCAAACTGGCACACTTGCTACCTTTACCATTATTTTAGAAAATATCACGGCATCAATTAAGCTGAAAACTTCTCAGATAATTTCCTACATTTTAGCACAGTAACAACAGTATAATGTAATGGGACTGTAACTTCTCTCTGTAGGCAGATGGCAAGACAACACACAAAGCATTGTAATGACCAGTGTGGGGTGTTGTTAAGACATGAATTAAAGCTCCTGGACTGGAAAACCTTTTTTTTTTTAATAGATTTTATAGGTATGAACTACATTACAGACACATGCTTTCAGTGTGGGCTCATTAAAATTACCAGAAATTAAGAACATGCTTAGCTGGTACTTTTGAGATTGATCTGATTATGTGTCACCCATCTAGTTTTGTCTGCATCTAGTTATTCTCTCTCATGGAAAGCCCTGTCAAGGTGAATCCTCTGACATACGTTTTCAAGTGTTGCAACACATCCTGTGAGGTAACTTCAAATCAAACGGAATTGAAACTGCACCCTTGAGCAGCCTCTTTCAGGCCAAATATCCAACATGAGATTAGAAACTTTATTTATCTTCAACTTTGAATTCCAATTTTAATAGGACTCTATCGTAAACATACATCTGGGACAGGATGTAGTTGCCTAAATTGGGGAAGCAGGTACATCTTAGGTACTGAGGGTATCCTGCCTGGTCTTCAGCTGCCACTGCAAAAGAGATTTCAGGCCTTCCTGTAACACATAGGTCTCCCTATACCTGTCCTTGCAGGTGTCCTGGATACTCAAGGAAATGGTACCCTGAGTATCTGATATTATCAGCTACCAGAGTGCTGCATATTGATATCTCTGTCCTTTTAGCTGGTGATGTACTTCCCTCCTGCAAGTTCTTGGATGAGGTGCAGCAAATCGCACACCCTCTTTCACATAAACTGAAAACTGCCATCACAATGAGTGCAGGTCCTGCATCAGTGCTTAGGTGCCCACTCCTAGGCTGACTTGAAGCTAGCTAATTTGGATGCTGTTAACAAGGCAGTATGCCCCAAAAGCAAACCCCCTGACTACTGCAGCCCACACAGAGCTTCATATTCCCTCAGACACACTGCTATAGGCATCTCAGGTACCTCGGATACAGGTCTAGATGACACCACGAGATAGCATAACCCCAGCACAGTGAGTGCTTAGCTCTGGTTGTGCAGCGTGGTGAAAGCCATACATGTCGCTGCCTATGTCCCTGAGGTCTGTGTAATTCACAGTGCTGTCCCACTGTGGCTGCAGTGCCACCCGGCCTCACAGCAACCCATTCTCATTACTCTGGTTGGGGAAATCTTTCCCCTTGCCTGCACAAACCACCCCTGCTATTGTATGGAGATTTTTGCTTCCTTGAAGCAGCCATGGTAGGCCAGTTTGGAAGCCAGGATACCAGACTTAAAAGGTTAATGATCTATCTATTATGCTAAATCCTGTGCAGCAGCACTAATTCTTCCTATTCAATCATCCTTTTCCCAAGAGCTTGGGACAATACGAGAGACATGGAAGGCTACTGATTTATTGCTGTCATGCAAAAGGTCAGACTAAGGAAGACCAGACACTAGAGTCTGTTGCCCTATAAACTTAGTATATTACAAGCTGTTTGTTAGCTTGTCTTCAAAACATCCTTTGACAAACAGCCACTATAAAAATAACACTTGGAGATTTTCAGTAACTTGCATTTCACTTTTCTGGGTTTTTTTCCAAAGGAAATGAGAAAATAGGTTCTATCACCTTCCAGCATCACATGTTCACTCTGAAATGGAAGCCAAGATACTCTGATTTACCATATGGGCTATTTACACATCACACCTCCATGAGGGATGAATTGATGAAAGTTATCACAGAAGATAACAAGACAGTAGCAAAGATTTCTGTTATTGAGTTAGAAACCCAGAGTATACAAAAATCAGTAATAAATATGTTTTCATTGAAATAAACTGGCATATCTCTCACTTTTAAGCTCCAAACTAGTGTTTAGGACTACTGAGAACACAAACATCAGTCTACACCCACCAGTAGAAAAATGTGCTTATATATGGTATATTTTTGGATATAAAAACATTTATGTGTGTAATGTAGATATATATATATATGTTGATATATAAGATGATTTAATATATATGAGCATATATATTCTGTGCAAGCTGAGAGACACAAAAGAACCTAAGCCACAACTTCAGAGCTTCTCTTTGTAGGAGAGTTACCTTCTGACAGCAAGACAAATGAAATGGCAGCTGTGTTCATTCTCTAGCGCTCATGCTTGTTTAGTACTCTGATTAATGATGAGTGCTTTACTTAGCCTAATTTATCTCTCACAAGCCTTTATATGCTGCTCAGAACCCAATGTAAACTTTATGCGCAGATGCACCCACACAATAAAATGATTCCATATTGAAAATTACTTTAGTTTAATTTCAAAGTGAGTCCCCAAGGACCTCATTGGTTGGGATGCAGTATCTTGATCTGCCTTGACTTTAAGCTTGGGTTCATGGGCCATCCATAAAAGTTGCAATATTGCAGTAAAAAGGTGGAGTAGATATTAAAAGAAAACAGTGACATCCAGTTGCTACTTTGGTAAATTTTTTAGTTCATTTGAACATTTTGGAAAAAGAGGGAAAGGAGCAAGGGCACTGATAGAGGACAAAACCTTTTATATTGGAAGTCCATCCTGGGAAGATATATCTATCTAAGCAAGGTAAGAAACTCTAACCTTTACTCTAAGACTCCTTCTGACTGAGAAAATTATTCCATCCCAGAAAAAAGTATGAAGCATCAGCCTTCTAAAAAAAAAAAAAAGATGGAATCATGGAATCCTGCTGTGTCCTTATAATGATTTCTGACTACATTTCCACTATTATCTGAATAAATATTTTATGAGATGAAAGTATTTGATAAAATGGCATAATGTGGGATAATCAGAAGGAGTTTCAACACATCTTCGTGGACTCGTTTATTGCAACCTTTGCACCGGGAAAGAGCCAGGTCAGCAAACTCTATGTGAGTACTAAACAGCTGCAGAAGCTTAGAAATAGCCTGTGGTGGTAGAGTGGGTAACAGGAAAAAACCACTTTGTCATAGAGACAAATGCACATAGTAAGGCAGATGTGAACTCAACAACACTTACTGTCCTTCAGCAAATCCAGCAGAAATCAGGAATAACTCTCAAATTGACATGTAAACTCCTATGAGAAGGAAGCTTATTAGTCAAAAATTAAAGCATCTTCTATGTGGAAAGGCAAAAATGAAAAACAAATTAATGATAGTTCTTCACATCCTAACAGCAAAGAAGAGAAGCCAACTTAGAACACATATCCATTCTCTACATTTAAGTAGTTCTTGCTTTTTCAGTGAGATGAATACTACCAGCTATTTGGCAGGCCACTGCTGAGACCTGCAAAGGGCTTGCACATCCTCATCAATTGGCTAATTGGACATTCATTTTGAGACTAATCTTACTCAGAGCTGCAACTTCAGCTTTGACTGTATATTTTCTCTTTGTATTTTCTCTTTGTATTCTCTTTGTATTTTCTCATTGTATTCTCTTAGTATTTAATTTTAAATGTAAGCTGATGCATTGAGTGCAACTTTTCTAAATAACACTGCCCTAAGGCAATAAATACAGATATCCTTTCATTAAGTTTCTTAAAATTAGAGCTGGTATGGTAAGAAAACAAAAATAAAAATTATCCTTAAACTCTTCGAGATTTTTGTAGCAAATATAAATTTAGCACTTATTTTCTTATTAGAGCTAAGATGCTCTAATATGTTTTGTATGACATTGATGTTGATAAATATAATGCAGAAGTTGCAGTTTCCTGCAGAGATGAATTGTTGACATTTTAGAAAATAGATTTCATAGAATTTACAATGACTCAAGTATTCATGCTATCAAGCATTTGTGTGGTCATATTGATTTCTTTACCATTACATAAAAACCACGTAGCAACAATGCTTTATTACTTCAGAAGTTAGTGGCATGAGTTATAGCTAATGCTTTCAAAATGATACCATTATTGCTTCTTTATAGGCTATTTGTTTCTTCATTCAATTTTCTCAAGCAACAAAATACTTGTAAAAACTTGATTTCAAGAGTTGATAGTCTGATACTGGAGTTAAGCAGGGAAGAAGAAAGTAACAGAAACTTTATTCAGAAGCTATGAGATTTTCTTATTTTCTGAACAACTATAATGGAAGCAAAATTTCTGTTCAGGTTATTGCTGTTACTACTATAAATGCAAACTTATCCTCTAGCCTCTGAAAAACAGGGCGGTGATTCCTATAGGTAATTTCTAGTTGGTAACCTCATTAAATTTTTTCTGTATTAAACTTCATGCTCATACATTTACTGTGTTCCTGCTTCTGTGAGCTTTAAAATCACCTTCAACTGCCATGGGTTTCAAGGAACCTGTCCCTTGTATCATAATAACGATTATTCACAGAATCATAGAATAAGCTGAGTTGGAAGGGACCCACAAGGCTCACGGAGTCCAACTCCCAGCCCTGCACAGCACCATTCCCAAGATGATGGGAAGTGCCATGTCATACTGCCTGTGCATGCTCCTGCTCCACTTAGAAGCACTTTTTTCTACTGTTAGGGCAAAATCCTGCCTTTAGGCATCCCTCCTTCCTTAACAAAACACTGCTAGAGTGACATCGCTCCCTCTTTCATACGTGCCATGTCTTTCATTTTCACAGGAGAAGCCATTCATTATTTATATGGAAAAAGCCCTCTCCATCCATGTGAGTAACTTTCATCTGTCTCTTATGATTTATTAAGCATTTGCCATGTTTTTCCTTTTCTTCGTTACATTATCATAACAGGGTGGTACCACCTTGAAAAGGACAGTTTCCACTCTGTTCCCAAGGGGAGGTAACCGAGCACTTTTGTGTAAACTTTTGAATGCTTGACTTCCTTATTCACAGTTTCTTGAGTATGACCGTACTTTGCACACCTAATTCCTAGGTGGCAGTGCTGCCTGGGCTAAGCAGACCATGTTAGGCCACAATGTGAAGGGTGATCCCCCCAGCAGGCACACCCTAAGTACAGTTTTGGACATGTCACACCTGCCTGTGTGATGGCCATTGCATCTACATGTTTGCAGTGAACTCTGCCCTGTGTGTGGTGGCCCCAGTCTTACTGCCCATGTGATAAAATAGTCCTGAAAATATAAATTATCCAGATTCAGGCTTATCTGATTTCAAAGACATGACTGACTTTGGGCACTTAAGTTAATAATAATGTCTGACTTTCTTGCTGTTTGCAGCACTAATCACAAGAAGATCTCCCCAAGTGAATTGCAGTCCTCCGTTTTAGGAAGACACCTAAAATAGGTGTTGTTTTCGAAACTCAAACACGTGAACAGAGGACTGAAAATCAGACTTTTTAAAGCTCAGGCATGTTAGCCATGCAGATGTGGTAGCACTACAAACAAGCAGCATTAAAAAAACAGCAGGTGTTCAAAAATAATTTGTGAACATAGAGTAAGCCCACAAATTCAGATGTCTGATCTAAACCCAGATGAGATTGCATCATTCTTCTACTTCTCAGGCCAAGAATGATGCCTCTAGCAGCAGGGGAGGTAGCTGAGATTTCTGCGGTTTCTAGGCCAGGTGTCATAGTATAAAGGATAGGTTGGACTCTTAGGACCCAGGCAGGAATAGGTCTCCCTCCTGTTCCAGGTGTTTGCTAGACTCATTTCTCTCCTACAAGGCTGTATCTTAATGTTTCTGATAAGCAATTTAAGAAGTCTGGTTTGCAGGACAGGCACATTTTTTAGCATATCGTCATCGTGATTTTCTGAAGGTTTATGAGAGACCTCTTGGGAGCTTAATCCTTCCTACTTTTGCACAGCAGGATTTCTCTAGTTATGCCTTATCATACCACTTAATTATCCAACAAATTAATAAAGGGAAGAGGATGAAAGAAATAAAATGACTTGAGTAGCCCAGTGAAACCTATGCATACAAATGACACACTGAGTCATTATTCCTCTACTAACTCCTCCCAAAGAGACAGTGGGGAGATATGCAATTCATGGTCAGTCCAATCAGGCTGCTCTTGATCCCACTTAATCCTTGGGCACAACCTTCTGATGTTCTGGAGGCTGCATTCTGAGGACAAGATAAATGATGTCTCTTCAGGAAGGATATCAGTTGTTTTCCTTTAGAGGAGGCATTACCTGATTTCTACCTGCAGCAGAGGATCTTAAATCAAACTTCATCTTGCAGGCTGTTGGACTCAAGCATTTCCCAGAGCACTTTCTGCTTCAGTGAGTGTCCTGGGTCAAGCTCAGTTGGGAATAGTGCTGTTATGATTTTTACTTCTCAGTCATGGTTAGTTTTCTTCCACCTCGGTGAACTCACTTTGGATTTGGTTTTATGAATCAGGAGTGGTCTTGGCTGTGCTCAGTGGTTTGGTCGGCTGTTCTGGGCTATGCAAATCAGGATTTGTGAATACACCACTCAAAATAGCTCTGCAGATGTGACTTAGGAGAGTGGAAGAATGACTTTTACTTCTATGTTTGCAATGGTTTAACTTTACTGGTTTTGGCAGTATCAGTAGACCAAGACAGATCAAGAATTATGTGCCACATCCTCCTACATGCAATATTGTGGAAAATCATAACTACTCTTAATTGAATTAGAGACAAGGAAAAGCTCCGTTAAAGGTATTAACAAGTGGGGTCACTGCAAGGCTTACCATGCTTTCCTGGAGTGTAAGTCTTATAATAAGCAGTTTAATTTTAGAGGTGTGAAAAACAAGGTTCACTCTCCTGTGAGAATTTAAAGGGTTTAATATAAAGACAATAAGAGACACATAAAATAAAGCAAAGGGATAACAGCCAGGTGCCTTGGCGCTCTGCAAGAGCACGCCTGATGCCCGGGAATAGTCTTTTTTATACCATTTTTACTGTCTGTTCTCTATGCATATTCAAACTTTTCCAGGAACTGTTCTGCATGGCCACTCCTTGGTTCCGCCTTTTTAGAGCATGCGTATTCTTCTGCCTTGCGGTTTTATTTCTTTTGATTCTTGGGGTTGGGCCCGCTAGGTAAGAGTTGATAGTAGGGTGGATCTCTTAATTCTCCAGACAGTCAGGGCTGATTGCAGCTTTGGCCTCTCTGCTCCCCGGGCAGAGCGGTGATAGTGGCTCTCGGACCCTCCTGGCCGCCCGTTCTCCGGGCGGAGCAGCCTTTGGGCCCTTTTGTTCTCTGGACAAAGTGTTGATCAGCAGCTTCTCGGGCCTCATCCTCTGTTTGCTTGGAGGTTATCTTACTTGCTCACACTTGCTAACATTCTTGCTAAAAAGAAAGAAAACTACATCCATGCAGCAAAAAGCATTTCTAACATTATATAATATCTACCTTAATACTTGCGAGAAGCCAATATTATATGTTTATAACAGAGGGATTGTCAAAAGAAGGTGAGATGGAATATTCAGAAGGAATTGGTTTTTTCTGTGAGGAGACCTTTATTTTGTGACTTCACTGTCAAAAAGATCAAGAAAAAGTATATGTGTAGCAAACAGCCGTGGGCTAGGAACATCAGCCTCAGCAAAGAGCTGCTTTCACTGCTCCACTTAGGCTTAGGCTTCTGAAAGTCACAAAGCCTAGAGCTCCAGGGACACTGGAGGGAGTCTCTTGAATTGACTCCCTTCGGTTAACCCATGACATGGTGGAGCTGAGGTTCAGCTGCAGGTGGCACCATCTTGACACAGGACTGATATTCTGGCTGCTTTGGAAGGGGACAGGAACGCAGAAGGATGTATACATCCATTTTCAACTTATTAACTGCAGGTAACCTATACACAAAGTATCTCCACACATGTTGGCTCCTGGTATAGGAGAACTTTCTCCTTGGTCATGTTTGCATTTATTAGAAACACTTTGTAAGAGACAAAAGGCAAAGCATTTGCAAAAGATCCAACTGAACTATCTCTAGGGTTTAGAATATGTACTACTCTCATTCATTTGAACTTGAACTTTAGGTAGCTCCCTGTACAGCTGTGTAGGTGTATTCCTAATTACAGCTGTGTTTAAGAATGATTTTTCATTGCTGCTGATTGTTTTACCTCTGAGTTAAAAGACTGCTTATTTTGTTTAGTCAATCAATCTACAAAGAGCAAAGAAGGAATTTTGAAGGTGTTTCAGTTCACTGTGAGCAAAAGCAGGACTTTCAGGCCCGTTTATTCTTCCAAAGTTCTGAAAAAGAACTTTGTTTAAATGAGATCTATTAAACTCTTTATCGAAGGTCTTAAAGAAATATAAACATCTGATCCTTTTCCTTCAGCCTATGACTGAAAATAACTGTGCTGGTTTTCATACCTTGAAAATTGTGAAGTTTTATATAATCTTTTACAGTAAATGACAGAAATATTTTAGGAAACAAGATGATGAAGAACCTCTTTCACGAGAGGTATTTTATGGGGGAAGATGAGTAACTGTTGTTACACTGAAACTACTGTAGCACAAGGAATAAGCTATAAACTCTGTCTGGAGGAACATGAATCGTCACTCAAAAAATTTTATTTCACTCAGTTTTCTCTTTCAAAGCTCTGATAGATTCATATATCAAAGAAGGGATAAATGCTATTTAACTTATATAACTCATACCCTGTGTAAGTATACATTTATTTTCAAAATGTGAGTGAATTTCATAATCAGAAAGGAAGTATCACAAATAAATGAGCTGGTTTATTTTCCTTTGGATACTTTCTTAGGAGTTTTTAAATACCAGCATGAAGGGTAGCAAAGCTAGCAGTCAGACAGTCTTCCCATTGATGTGAACAGGGTCAGAAGAACTTTCTGGCAAAGCAACAAGTATCAGGATCAGCAAAAGAGACACCTTCCCATCAGTCTTCTGCTGAGCTGAACAGCAAGATGACCATTGCCTCTTGATTGCACCAGCAAAACCTAGTAGCCTGCACCTGAGTTTTAACCTGGCTGGGAGAATACAGATTCAACAACAAAGAACTGATTAGTAGGCAAAGGACGTTGCAGATATGAGAGGCATAAAACTGTAGAGTATCAGAAAAAAAGCATCCCAATCTAACCCTAAACCAATTGGTTAAACCTAAAAAATCCTCTTGGAAGGTGGTTGTTCAGGTTACACAAGACACAGATTTGTTCCTGCAGTGAGCACAAAACACAAACACCATCCTTCTCAGTTCTGCATCTGGATTTCAAAACATAGTCTGATAGCATCTTTTAGTATTTTCAAGCACTTTTTCTTTAAGTTCCTCTGAAGATTACTATACTGCTACTGTTCTGTTGAAAGAATGCAAAGGCAAAAATTTCCTGAAATGTTTTCTGAGCAACAGTGTAGGTTTATCTTTTCCATGTATAATTTAAAAAAGCATCCAAGGCAGCCTACCTGCACCTTAAATTAAAACAATTAAAAAATTTCCATAGAAAGATCAGCTGTGCAAGGCTGGATTGGATTGTGGCCACATGTCTGAAGTTTCCAGTTCCTTCTAGTACTCATGTTGTTCTTTATGGATACATTTGGTAATGTCGCATGCTATATGCATTGAAATGACTCTTTCATTTACACTCCTGAGTTAAACTATTTACAGAGTAAAGCATAGGCCCTTGATTTCCTAAGACCATCTCTCTATTTGCTGGCAGGAGGAAACATCTCAGAAAAGTTCTTGTCTTCACCAATAGCAGGCCCAGATCCAGTGGGATGCATCTTGTGATTCTCTTGACTGAAACTCTATTTTTGTCCAAACAGGGCCTTTCTTATTGCTTGCAGACAGTAAATATAGTCTGTAGAAATATCTGTGCAGTCCATCTACCTCACTCTTCGCCTGCTAGCACACCCAGCAACAGTCACCACCCAAGCACAGTCAACATATCACCATCAATTGGCAGAAACACAAGGCCAGACACTGCCAGCCTCACTCAGGCAAGTTTCCAATGAAAGCCAACAGCAACTTAGACTGAGAAAGGAGCGTGGGATTACAGGTAGTGTTGGAGCCAAAAGCCGTGTGTGCACTGTTCCACAAAATAAACATATTTCTAAGAAATGTGAGCAGTACTGAGAATGAGAGGGAGATTGCTGAAAAGCACAACTATGACTTGATTTCAACTGCAGGTCTTGTGACCAGGGAAAGAGAAAGAAAATAAAAAGGGCACTCACAGTCCCAGATTGATGCAATCAAGCTAGTCAACACTCCCCACCCTGTCAAGCACAGAATTTCCTCCCTCCTGCTGGGCTTCTAGGGCTAAGGATGTCAGGTGAAAAAAAAACCTCAAGCCTGCCAGCAAGTTCCTTGGAGAAGCAAACTGCTGCTGAACACCTGTCACAGAGCATCTTATCAGGAAAGATTATAATCTCTTTCTCACACTTATTTTACAAAGGTAGAAGCTTATCCTAACACCATTTCAACACCCAGTTAAAAAGGAGAATAAATCAAAATGTCAAGGATTGGATTTTTTTTCCATTTATGATACATAATCCTAAATGTTCTTCTGACTTTTTCCATTGTACAGCTAAATTAACTTCTTGAGCTAATTTTTTTTATAATAAAGAGTAAATTCTTCAACCTATTCAGTCTTTTAGCTACTTTGTACTGCAGTTAAATTCTAAGTAAAACCCCTCTCTTGTACAATCAATCTGGAGTAAATCTGCAGAAGTTAAGGGCTATATGCAAATTTGCTGTAATGCAAATGAGAGAGATCCTGTCCTGCTAAAATTAGATTATTCCATCATTAATCTCTTATGTATATCCTTTATTTCAGACAGAAAAAATGAAGATGGAGAGGAAAAAGATCAAAATACAATGGAAAAAAAGCTCCACTGTCATGGGTGAAGATGCAGTCAGAGGTCATAGCAAATAGTACTGGCAGTGCCAAACTCTGGCAGGAAAAGGGTATTAATTTTTCTCTTCAAGATAAAAAAGAAAATGGAAAATGAGACACTGAAATTGAGGGGCTACTTCCACTCTTTGTAATACTCAGAAACTTCAGCCACTTGTGACAAGGTTTCCCGTCTAAAGCCAGGCTCCAGTCTTCAAAAGTCAAGTCAGCTGGGACATTTCCAAGATCAAGGGTAGGAGAATAAAAAAAAAAAACACCAGAAGGCCTCCTCTCCCCACTTCTGCTTAAAATGCCATTTATCCACAAGAGTTTAAGAAGTTTCAGCTGAATGTGGAAACATTTCTAGTTAGAGAAAGTAGTGTTATCTTTCATCAAAATCTTTGTGAAAAATCTGGCCAAAATTTATTGACAGGAGAGACACTGTCCAGTTGAGTACCTGAACTCACTATAGGTCCTCTCATCATTCATGGTATGTATACTTAAGACTGTGAGCAAGCCAGATTACTTGCCTTGAGACCATGGCTTTGAACTTTGGAAAGCTGTGCTGTCTGTGGAGCCAGAATGAGGCTAGAAACCTCATTTTCTCAGCACACTTTCAGACTGGGCCTCTGTATGCGGACAAAGGCATCAAGTACCCCCTTCCTAACACAAACAGCACAGCAGGCAAAAAAGCAGGAGTTGCAGGAAAGACACAGAGTGACAGAGTCAGCTAATCTGGGAAAGAGACCAGTGTGGAACACTGTAGTGTATATCTCTGTAAGTATATAGATACTTACAATATATATTACTCTGTACATGTACCATGTACAGCTTCTAATCCTCTGCAAATTAGAATCAGTTAAACAAGCAAGACAATAATTTCCAGACACAGCCTCTTGTTCTACCAGTCAACCCATGCTGACCATCACTTCAGTGAATTGATCTGCAGCAGTTGCATTGACACCTGGCTCTTGTTTGCATGGTACTCCTTTTATGCAGAAAGGCCCGAGGGAATGGTTGGTGATGAAAAGACTAAGAGACCAAAAACTAGCAAAAGAGTGCCAAGATGGAGGAGGTAAACTTGAAGGGAACAGAACAACTGGGAGGACAGCGAATCAGGTCAGCTGGCAGGAAAGGAGCTGGCTGGGGTCTATCTCAGGGAAGAAGGGCTGATGTCTCAGCACCTTCAACTGCTAGAGCCTCCCCAAGTATTCAGTCTGTAGCACCCCACGAGCACAGCGTGCACCCTTTCAGGTTCTCTCACCTCCTGCTCTCAGTGAGGGCTGCACTGAGCAGCTGTACACACCCCCAGCAAGAGCTAAACATATTATTTCTCACAAGCCCAGAAATGCTGAGGTGGGAATGTGCCTCTGCAGCGCCTCTACTCCAACCGGGGTCAGGTGGAACAAGATGCTCAGCTCCATCACCAGATGGATTTTGAGTATCTCCAGGAATGGGGACTCCATAGCCTCTTACCATCTTCAAATACACAATTAAATGCGAAGTAGTAGGGAAAATCATATCTTTGAACACCCAGTGATGTAGCACGTTGGCCTTCAGCTTCCTCCGGAAAAAAAAAAAAAAAAAAAAAAAAAAAAAAAAAAAAAAAAAAAAAAAGGTGCGCAAGAGCATCCCACTCACGTCTCACGGTGGTTTCGAGGGAGAATTATTCATCAGTGAAAGCACTGAGGGGTGCAGCAGAAATCACCCCGCAGCCTGGAGACGGTGTCACGGCGGGACGACAGGGCCGCGGCAGCATCCCCGGGCGCTCACCGGGTCCCGCAGGCCCCACGGCGCCGCGGGAGCGCTCCCGCCCAGCGCGGCACCTCCCGCCCGGCTCCTCCTCCCGCCTCCTGCCCCGCCCTGCCCCGCCGGGCCGGCCGGCCCGCTCCCACCCCCTGCGCGGCGCGGGGAGTCCCCGGGCCGGGAGATGTGGCCCCGATGGGCGCCTGGCTGCTGCTGGCGCTGTCGCTGCTGTCGCTGCTGTCGCTGCTGCCGCCGAGCCCCGCGGCGCGCACAGGTGGGTGCGGGTGCCGGCGCTGCCCCCGCCTGTCGCGGTGGGGACGCGCATCCCTCCCGGGCTGGCGGTGCGGGCCGTGACCCCGCACGGCCGAGCTGTGCTCCTTCAGCCCCGGCCGGCCGGCGCCCGGGAGCCGCGGACCGGAGCAGGGCTCAGGTGCTCCCGTGCCGTCCGCCCTGGACAGCCGTGCATTTGGTGTTGGTGTTTTCGACTGGAGGAGGAGAACTGGGTATTTCTGTAATGTTGCTTCATCTTTTCTTTTTCTCTGTAATTAAGCTGGAATTAGGTTTTACAAAGCTCTGTGTTGATTTGCTGTCACCTCTAAGTCGATAGCGTGCTCTTCAGATAGTTCTTGTTACACCCATCGCGATAATTCCCCAAATACCTTTGGTGTTTGTAGCTTCCCTTCTGTTTGACAGGCATTATCCTCAAGAGTGTAACTGAGCAGTCAAGAGCTAGATTAAAACAAAAAGGGTAGGGTTTTGGCAGAGATACTCAGCCCGCCTGTTAGTGTCCTGAGTGGCTCCAAGTCCCTTCTCCCACCGGTTGGCTGTATCATATGGTGACAGCCACACATCCAAGCACAAGAGACCCGGAGCAAAAAAGGTGGCAGCTGGAGTGGGTTGTGGGAGCAGCTCGGAGAGCAAAATGTCTCGGCTTGGACAAGGATGTTACCCAGTGGGAATGAGCTTATAAACTGTAGCCTGGAACGTGTGTGCAGGGGGGGTCCCCTGCTGCTGTTAAAATCATACATTATTTCCTTTTTTTAATATATCTCCTATTATAAAACAGAGCAAGGCTTTGGAGGGATTAGCAGATCTTCTAAGAAACCTACTCTGTGATTTTGTTCTCTGCTGCAAGTCTTGCCTCCAAAACTCAATGCACAGGGACAGAATCTGCTCCCATTTAACTCCACAGCAAAACTTTCCAATCTTGTGAGAGCTGGAAGGCAGTGAGGAGAGTTCTTCATACCCTGAATGCCTTTGAGTACCACTAAGTACTGTGTCCTAGTTACTCTTTTGACAAACTACTCCAATAGGCATCAGTGATTTTGAGTTGCTTTCAGAGGTACCAATGCCAGATTCTTTTTAAGTAACTGACCACATTATTTTCATCTTATTTAAGTCTGATGGTCATCAGTGCAAGTGTGGAAAATCTGTACAACTGGCATTCAGTCCCCCTTTAAAAAAAAACTTTAAAATGTGTTTACTACTGGTTTTGATTCTGAAGAAAGTTTAGAAAAATGTCAAGGGGGTTATGCTGCTTTTGTCTAGTGGTTGTTCAAGGAAGAAGGGAATCTGTTTGCACATTCCTGAGGTTTTAGCTGGACATAACTTGAGAGTTTTGTTGACAGTCAGCAATACCAGCATGGAAAGGAGAGCTGTGCCTTCCACTGAAGGCTTAGAGCTTCCATTTTTACCTTTCTCAGCGTGAGACCTTAAATGCTAGTTTAATTCATCCTAGAAGTATTTTGCTAGTAATGGAAGAAATTATATGAAGTGCAGAACCATCATAGCAGTGCTCATGTGCTTTCTGTGAAGGGAAGTGATAGGTAGAGGAGTCCCTTTTGGGTACTTTGATCCAACAACAGAAACTAGGACCCAAGTGCCATGTAATGCAGTTTTGCAGCAGGACTTTGCAGACTCAGATTCTTAGATCTTATGGGATCTGTCCTGTGCCTGTCTCCTTGGGATCTCTTGTCAAGTTCCTTTCTGAACTCCTTAGCAGCAGCATTTAAATGCTAAATTAGAGCTTGACCTTTGCAAAACACCTTTTGTTTTGGCTGTGATGTGTTAGTGGGCATGATTTTATCCTTACTGGATTACATCTACTGTTCCAGCAGCCTCTAACTGCATTCTGTTTTCAGGCCCTGCTGTCTATGAACTGTACTTAATAGACTATCTGAGCAAGGATAAAAATTTCACTTGTCACTGCAATTGGGATTTTTATAAATTGGTGTTTCACTCAACCGTTTAAAAATCTGTACTGTAGAACAAATAAAAAAGTGAAGAAAATGTGAAATAAAATGGAAAATTAATTTTTTAACCATTGGGATCGAGACTGTTCAAGCATGTTCCTCTTTACCACATGGGAGAGTTCAGCAATTTTTGTGAGGATGTGAAGGAACAGCCTGAATTTTTTACGTGGTAGAATATTAATCCATTAACTTACCAAGCTCTATTTTAAATCCTTCTGCTTGCTTTTAGGGGAGGTTTCCCTAACCGCATTCTTCCGCAGTTAGAGAATCCTTGAAATCTTTGGCCTGTGGAGTCCAGTATCTCTCTTGTAGATCCATACAGAAGAAAGAATGCACTGGATACTATGGTATCTATATCTATACTATGGTGAGGAAAGGGAAATGAGCCTGAATGCTGTACAGCAAAACTAGGAGCATTTTGATTTATTTAAGGCATATTTTACTATTTTCATTCAGGTAAGGTATGTGATTTTGAAGCAAATCTCAATCATTTCCCTTACTGTATTTTTGTGTATATTGTGACACAGTCTTGGAACTGGATTTTTTCTGGATGAAGCTGCCCTTGAAGATGTGCTTCATCCGCTCATGTAGTGCCAAGTACAGGTGGTCCAGTGTTAAAAAGCAAAACCCTGAAATGTATATAATGTAGACAAGGTTTTCTCAGTATAAACATTTTAATCTAACAGACCTGCTCATACTGGGTTGCAGTCCTTGCTGGCATACACCCAGCTTTAGATCCCACTGGATCTGATATGTGGCTATATCAACTACATTTCATATGATGCAACCTTGAAAGCTTCCCCCTTTTGATGTTTTCTAATAGCAGTGTAAGTTGCTTTTTCTGCACTGACATACCTGATTTAATTTACATCTTTCGTATTACACTTTACCATATTTTTACTAATAAATAGTAATTTGAGAAGCAGCTTCAGGCCTTCCTTTAAGCAAATTTCGATGTGTTTTCTTTCACAGTTACTAGAACTGTACTGGAATGTACAAAACATCCCTTTTGATGTTGTTCTGGGAAATACTGAATAAAAGGCTAGAGATAGGAAAAGCAGTGGGGAAAAATTGTAAAACAGAATGATTTTTTGAACTCTCAGCTTGAAAATCTTGTGCATATAGTATTTTGTATAACCTAGTATATATCTATATACTTTGCAAGATTGAAATGCATGTGTGTTGGTGATAATCTGTGTGTTTACCAGAGAGGGCATAAAGCTTCAGTAATAAGAATGGAAGTATATGGGGGGGGTTGAGCTCGGTGTTTTTACACAGTATTTCCTTGCTCTCCACTAGTGTGAAGGAAAGAAGAATAAATGTAACATAGAAATAAATAAAAATGGATATTGGCATAAGGAGAACTGCAGTATATGAAGAAGGAGTGGCATGTTGATATAGTTGAAAGGTTCATCCCTACTTTCTCATCTCCAGCTTCCAATATCATGCTAGGCTGTTCTGGACAACACTGCGATCTAGCCCTAGTACTCGGCTTTGCTTATGACTCAACTTGACAAGTTCATATTGCCTGTTAAAAAGAAATGGAAATTGTTAAAGGAGGCAGTTCATTCCATAGAGGGACTTCCAACACTCTTGGGATTTGTGATTAAAGGCCAAACCCTAGATGTGCATTGCAGTTCCTCAGCAAACACTCAGGTTCACCACTGTAGCTGATAACCATTCCTTTCTGGGCCTCTTGTTGTCTAGTGACCTTTATAGTCTTAATTCCAAGACAAGCAAGTGGTTAGGATTACTCAAGTCATTTGTGTGTGTATGGTTCCTGTTTATGTTTGGTTTTATAGTTTTGGCTTGTACAGATTGATTTCTGCTGATTGAGTTCTCCCCGAGAAATGGTATTGATTATCTGCAAAAAAGAGAGAGAAAAACCACCCTTATGAGCCAGCTGAACAAGAGCTCCCATATTTTAACAGGCTTAACTTGGTAAGAGCCTGAATTTTGGAACTCAGGACCATCTCTAGATAAAAATTTAAAATTACATACAGCTCTTCTCTTTGTACTTGGTGTGCCAGTAACTTGGGTATTGTTCAGAGGCACCGTATTTCTGTTCAGTCTCACACCAATGAGGGGATGCCCCAGGAGTTCTCTGCAAACAGTTCCTTCCCAGAGGCATTGCCTGCGAGAGGTGAGGCATTACAAACTTTCTGGGAGTGTTGGTCCTTCCTCTGAGATCTCGGGTGCAGAAGAAGGTGTTCAACTTCCATCTTCTTAGGATTGCCTTTCCCTCAGAAAGGAAGGCAAATGCTCATCCCCCATCAATGCTACATTCAGTCTCCTGTCCGAGGCAAAATGTGGATTGAGAATTGTGGATTTCTCTAATTAAAATTGTTTTGACTCCCAAGAAAAGCATAAATCCCTTTTCTAGAAAAGCCATCAGTAGGTCACAGAGCAACGAGCAACATCTCTTAGGCAATAAATACAATGCTGTTAGTTCTAACTGGACTGTTGTCGCCTAATAGCTGTTAGTCAGTGCTGAATGATGAAAGCCAAACCTAATTTTGGCTCAATTTATATGTAAAAAATAGATATTTTATGTAAAGATGGATTAGGAGTGTACCAAAATGTGGTGTATGGCAATTTGGCTGATAACTGCCGCAGAGCATAATTTTTACAATATTTCAAATAGAAAGCTTAACTCTTGGATATTTTGGAAAACAAATGTAAGATGTCAGAGGTATTTTAACTAAGCTTGCATTTTCTTGGCTGTTTGATGTGATTGATCTAAGCAGCAATAAATGGGTAATGCTAAACATGTTCTAGGTAGAAAAGAAAATCCTCAACATTAAATGCTGGACAGGCAATTTTCAATATTTCATATAATTTCAAAACATCTGTTTTAAAAAACAGCTATCATGTCATGGCATTGTGTCACCATTGGGCTTTTAAAATTAATGTAGCTCTTTTTGACAAAAAATGGTTTTGCATGACAAACTTAACAAAACCTCTTTGCATTTTAAATTAAAAAACAAAATAACAAGAACCAAGCTGGAACCAAACCAAACCATAAAGCACAAAACACCTCCATCAGATTACAACTCTGAAAGCCTTGAAAGGGCTGTGACTAATTTTAGACAAGCTCACTTTGAATTTCACTCACCTTGTTTGCTTGTTTCAGGCAAGTACTGGTCACTCAGAATTAATAGAAAACATACCTACAGTAACTTTTGCCTGCTGGAGTGCATCAAGTAAATGTGTTTGCAGCAGGGCATGGCGAAGACAGTGGGAGCTCTACTCTTGTACTTGCAAACTTGCAATGCAGTGGGAAGAAAATTCAGTTTGTTTTATTTCATAAAAGTTAGCAAAAAGGAATGGATGTCAGCTGCCATGGTCCTCTCCAGCTCTCTCCTAACAAGCCTTCGATGGACTGGGAAGACTTCCTCCTCCTCTCTGAAGTTGGGTATTTCTGGACTGAGTCTGAAATGTTCTTTGACCAATATTCTCTTTAGAGGTGTTTTTTATAAGTTAGCACATGGTTTGGATAAATAACAACAAGGCTTGACATGGAGGAGGAGAGCCTGTCAGGGCAAGCCATAGCTTCAGTCCCACTTCTGTATCTCCTGTTCTTCAGGCTGTATTTCCACTCACACTCTTTGACAAAATTACCTCCTCAGGCTCCCTGTTTCCAATGGCAGCCTGCCCGTTTCTTGAAAAACAAACCCCATGTGCTTCAGTCTCATCCTTCTCCCACCTTTCCACACCTCTTCCCTCAAGCTTTTCCATCTGCTCCACCAACTGGTTTTCATGCAGCCTTATGCTTCCCTTTCTGCCCATCTTTCTTCCCCGTGTGCCCCTTCTGAACAAGCTGTGTAGGGAGTGACAGGCTCCTCTTGTGGGAGAGCAAAGAGTGTGCTTTGTGGCTAGCTCTCGAGTGCTGTTATGACTTGAACAGGAAATCACCTCTGTGCTCCTCCCCACATTCCCACCAGTGCCGCTCAGGTCAAAGGGTTTCACTAACCTGACTTCATACCCAGCAACCCACCAGGAGAAAGGCAGCTGAGCTGTAATGGCTTCTATGTACCTCTCCTCCTCCTCCTCCTCCTCCCGCTCTTTTTTCTCTTCCTCATTATTCAGTCTGCTGAGTTTGAGTCAAAAAGAATCTGCACAGAGAAAAGCTTTCAGGATCACTTAATTGTTAAGAAGTTTACTCATTTACTTAAATTGTTGCTAAGACAATGAGTAAGTCATAAGTTTGCTAAAGTATATTCTTGGTTTTGCTGGGTTTCCCTTCCTCTGTCTATCTTATGATCTACAATTTTGGCTCAGTCCCCCTGTTTACCACTTGGTGCAGTCCCTCACATTCCTGCATGGCCAGTGCCGACTTGCTTGAAGCTGGAGATGTGCCAGAAAAACCCCAACCCTCTGCTTGTGAGGGACACCAGACATGATGCTAAATGGACATTTACTCTGAGTATGACAAGTTTTATTTTTATGTTATGCTTAGGCATGTGTTTGAGAGACTCTTTTTCACTGAGAACAACATAATCAAAACTGATGAGCTGGAGGAAGAGAAGAGAGAAAAAAATTCCTCAAAAAATAAGAGCAACAGCATAGAAGGAGCAAATGAGATTTCAGAGGAATATGGTTGAAGTCATCCAAAGCTGAACTGTAAGACTAAAGAAAGGGCAGTGGTTTAGAGTGTTCATTTTCAGATGCAGTGTATCCTAGATTGATCCTTAATTGCTTGGTGCTTCACTGGTGGATCTAAGCTACCAGTGGGATAAGGTAAATCAGGGACTCTGCCTGTTTGAAAGGCTGTCCCCTCTCTGAGGTGTGTAAGTGGGAGTTCAATGCATGGCCTTGAAGTGGCAGCTGCAAATGCCAAGGCACAGCTGCAGTGATGCCCACAAATTCGGTACCCAGCACAAAGGTTTCGCTTCCATCAGAGGTGCTACCAAGGGCCACTTCTTTATAAGAAAATACGACCGCAATTGAAGCCAAAGTCTGCGCCATTGTCAGAGAAGCAGTTCCTCTGTTGAATTCTGAGAGGACTATGGGGGAGAGTTCTTGGGTTTTGCTGCTGTGGCTAGCAAGACTGTTGCAGTAGGGCTCATCTTTCTGTCTTAATGCTTTCCACATCACTCACTGTCTTAAATTTTATCTTACAGTTGTCTAGAGGGTTCTGTGATACTTCTTGCTGTATTTGATTGGATAATTTGGTGTTTGCACCTTTGTGCCATGCCACAGTAAAATATAGCAGATGATCACTCTACTTGAGAGGGCTACAGTAACCAACAGTGATCACACAAGGAGGCACTTGGATACCAATAGGTCAGCTCTCAGTGAGTCCTCTGCCTTCTCCCCACCCCAGAAATTTTGCCACTGCACAGAAAAAATAATCTAAACTTTTCTATATTTATGTATTTTTATGCTTTGCAGCTGCTGGGTTACCCAACTGAAGTGCAAAGCTAAAATATCTGTTTAGAGCCAGAGGACATGGGTAGCTGCAGCTGTATTTGTTCCGCAGCACTGCCATTAAACACAGCTGTTTGTCACAGAGGCAGGCAGGGGGACCTCCTAGCAGGTAAAAGACAGATGCACTGAATGGGTAATGGTTGTAACATGGAAAACATGTGTGTTTATCCTTGTGTCTGTATGTATGTGTCTGTGTGTGCATGTAGATAGATAGACAGGGCTATAACCAAAACTGAGCTGTGAACTGTACTGACTTCAGCAAGGCAGGTACTTGGCAGGCAGCTCTATGTGATTCAAACTGACCAGGTTTTTAAACATAGCAGGTGATTTCATAAAGAGAAGATGGAGCACCTGCCATGCAGACTTTTACTCATGTGAATAATCTCACTGACGTCAGCGGGGTTTTTCACTCACATGCAAAGTGAGTCTCGCTATAGCTTATTGGAGAGTCTCGCTATAGCTTATTCTAAGATCAGGACTTGGCTGTTCCTTGTGGTGGTGAAGTTTGCAAGTCCATATTATTACTTTAATTCCAGTCCAGATGTCAATCATGAAGGTGTAAACCATGATATTACTCAAGGTTTGATTTACAGCCTTTCCAAAGACAGTAATACGAGTTCCATTTTTTTCCATGCAATAAATAAATAAAGTGACTTAGTTGTACTGGGAACTGAATGACAGCCATTGCTAGCAATCAATGACGCAGACCTAACCTAGCAAAGCAACATGTGTGACTGATTTCTGCTCCTAGGCCAGTACAAACTGAAAATGCTCTATGTGACACCCATGCCATTAATCCTGAAAAATGGAAATAAAATCAGAATATAAGTGGATGTACTGTGTTTAAAGACAAGAAACTGAAAGACTGAAGACAAGTTAAAGGATTGAAACAAGCAGCTGTTGCATATTCTTGAGCCCTTTCCTGACTGATAACCATGGAACATTCAAGCTCTGTGTATAATCTGTTTTCTACACGTGCCTCCTGATACTGCTGATCACCGAATAGCCAGGAAGGAATTTATTCTTAACTCTTCCTGGAGACGTAGGGGAGTATGGTAGTTTTATTCTTGTTTTACACGTGCAGAATTGAGGTAGAACTAACTTGCACGATTTATTGTAAGGGCAGGAGCCCTTTAGTAAAGGGGCAAAACCAGGAGTAAAAACCAAATCTCTGCTTTTGCTTCTCATGGAAAGTTAATGGTCTCGTTCCCTCTGTCTTCCAAATCTCATTGAGCTGGGGGTAGCTGGGAGCACAACCAGCAGTGTTGTAATGCTTTAGATCTTGTAAAGATACAGTCTGCGGCTTCTGCATACTGAGATTGGCTCCTCTGCTGCAGTCAGTGTTTCTGTTTTGAAACTTCATTTACCACAGCAGAAACCACACTGGGAGGAGGGAAATTAAAATTTAAAAAAAAAAAACTTAAAAAGTCAAAGAGCCAGTTTTACACATTAATAGTTTAAAAATATTTTAATGTAACAGCCAAACGCATTACTCTTGCTACTTTAAAATGTACTTGAGGAATACAAATGTTTTAAAATAAGGGTGGACAAATGTGGAAAGGTACAGGCAAACAACTCTTCAGAAAATCAAACTGTTTTCTCAGCTTTCCTGGGCAGCTTCATCTTTACATTTGGTTTCACTTAAAGCAATTGCAGAGGACATTTATTTTGGGGAAATGAAAACCTTTGATTTTCTAGATTCTGTATCTCCCACTTGGAAGCAAGTGTTAGAGTAAGGCAAACTCCTGGAGAATCTGTTTTGCTGTTTTTACATCCCCTGGCACCCTGGAACTTTTTTTATGTTGGTACAACCAAGTCTATAGTTGTTACAACCAAGTCTTTCTTACAAGCTGACTGTCATGGGATATTTCTGCATCCAAGAGTCAAGGAAATGGGACTTTCTACTTTTTTTAAATAGATAAGCTTGCCCTAAGGACTATACCTGACAAAACTTGTTCTCTGACTAGAATATGCAAGCTACTGAACACTAAGAGCTAGAGATAAAAGAGAGCAAGATTAGAAATACCTTCCATAAACAGTGCTGTGATCTGAAGATACAGATGCACGCATATACCACTACAGCATTAATGAGCAGCTAGAGGCTTGGAAGACCCAGAGTTTGCACTGAGACAGTTTAAAGTAATAGGTCTCTATGGAATTGCAAGGAGATTGTTTTAATAAATGTGCTGAAGAGAAAAAAACTTTTACTGTTTGGCTCAAAGACAGATAGGAGTCTGCACATTAATCAGGAAAATGGTGGTGACTTTTGCTTACAAAAGCAGCTACATGTTACATACACAGGAGGATGAACACTATTGCTCTAGTAATAGTGAAATATACTACAAAAAAACGTAAGGTCTGCTTACGGAAGTAACAGCTCAAGGACTATTCATTTGAACAGGTTCCCACTGTTTGTGTTGATAGATTTTATTTCCCCTTTTCTTTGCCTCTTTTTGTTATCTCAAGAACTAGAATTGCATTCCTAGAGGAGGAAATGACAGGGTTTTGAAAAGTCCCGAAAACCCACAGAGTCACTTTTTTTCTTCCCTATTATGCTCTTGTGGCTACCTGCAATGGGAAGTGGCAGCTTCGGAGCTGGTCTCGGGTTTGTTCCCCCCGGTGCATGGCAGGAGTAGCTGGGGCGTGAGCCATAACTTTGAACTTGGGATTCTTCCCCTGGGCCCACAGGCTTCTTTTTGCAAGCAATTTAGCAATGCGAGCACCTTCATGACATTTATGAGGTTAGTAGTGGGTATTAGAAAGATGTGAAACTGTGCTCTTAAGACAGCCAGATTTGCCTGTTTATTTATTTCAAAATTTCAATGAACAGCAATTTAGATGTGTGACCTACCAGTAGATGTTTGCTTTTGACTTTCTGGAGAATCAAAAGGGGTGGTCAAATGACACTGGGGCTATTGTGAATCATCCAGTCCAATTCTCCAGATTAAAGTCATACTTCAGTTTGTAAAGCTGTGTGTGCAGTAGGTTCTATGTGTATTTTTAAAAAATGCCTGGTTTGTCTTTTAAAAATCCACTCAGATACAAGATGATTCTAATGAAGTATTAAAGGATATTTTTCTAATTTTCAGTGTTAAATTTTTCTTCAATTCGAATGCAGTTACAATTTTTAAAAAGTGTGTCTCTTCTAGGCCAAGCTTTCCTAGTTTTAGCTTCCAGTCCCTGAATATTTCCATGCCAGTGACCGTCATAAATGGCAAAGTCATTTTTGCTAGAGAAAAAACACACTTGTAAAGATGGAATTTGAGACTGCACTAGGTAGGGACACTTGTAAAAAAATTTCCCATAGCCAAGTACATTACACTTTGAATGCTAAAAAAGGTTGAATTTATGGCCTTTTCAAAAATAACTCTCTCTCTTGGCTAAATTGGAAGTGTATGTATTTGCGGATTCTTAGTGCGTGTTGTTCCTTTCTTATTTTCTTTCTCAGGAGAGTTGTATTGTTCTTTGCCCAACCCTAGGAATGTCCATTTTGAGTCTATAAACATGAAGAATGTCCTTCACTGGTCAGCACCAGAAGGCACAGGTGATGGAGTACTCTACAAGGTGAAGTATGCAGTGTAAGTTGGCTTGTTTATTTTATCTCCCACTGACTTTATTTTAGCATTTTGAATAACAATTTAAAAAAACCCCAACTTCATGCAAGGTATTGCTGATACAAAGTAAAGAAAGAACTAAAGTGTGAGCTAGACTTAAGGAGTGTGGTTTTTAACTTCTACTTCTGGCACTGTTTACTTCACACCAAGTTAGAAAATGTGTAAGGAGATGTTCTTCCTATGAAGGAAGTGTAGGAAGCAACATTCTAATACTATGGAAGCTTTCAGAGGCGTTTCTTCTAAAATGAGACAGAGGGATGAAAAAGGGCTGTGCTGGGGACTGGTATCTGTCCACATACGTCCTCTGTAGACGTTTAAATGGAAATGGACATGTAGTATTTAATACGATATTAATAACACCCAGTGTGTCACTGCTCTTTCCTGACAGACCCACTCCCCCAGATTTTTTTTGATCCAGCAAGCCTTTCTAGGAGAAAATCCACTGATGTTATCAAGCATTGTACAAAACCAAGTAATGTGGTTGGAATCAGGCGCTTACATTGTCAAGGTCTGCACCTTAGTAGGGTGTCAAGGAATTTGCATTGAGAACCAGCCTGCATTTCCTTTGTTCCCGCTGAGAGAGCACTGTGTCATTCTGAAGGGCAGTGATAGAAGTTTGGCTTCTAAATAGGTGTAGCATTGTTGTGACAGATGATGCAATGCTCCCAATCTTTACCTCTAATATTTACACTTCCCTCAATCTAGGAATATTTTCAGATCAACAAAATGAATGTAGATCTCTGGAAGTTTCTTGTACCTTGAGAGTGCTCAGCAGTTACAGAGTGAACGATAATTGTTGTCATGGTTTGGGAACAGTGTTCTCCAATTCAGTAGTTCTGCTAAAAAAATATGGCACCACTTGCTTCCTCTCCACCTCCAGCTGGAAGCACAAAAAGCAAAGATCACAGATGGAGATAAGAACAATTTACTGGAAACAGCAGTGAGATAAGACAAAAAGCAGTGACAGCAGCAATATTAATGATAAAAATACACAAAAGAGAGAGCACAGAGCTCGACCTGACTGCAGCCATGGCACCCAAAACAGCTCCCTCCGGTCTGGACGAATGTTACCACACTGCTCCATCCACCTCGTTTGCTTCACTGGAAAGGAACGCCTTTCTTCTTGGAATGGAGAGAGAGTCCCTTTCCCATGCCCTCAGCAATGACAAAAGATGGTATGGAATAACATTAAGATTTTGGCCATGCCCGCATGGCTCCAGGCTCCATCCACTCATGGCTACTGCAAAAAATTCACCCTGTCCTTGACTGAAACCAGGACTATTGTGTAGGAGGTAAAATGTTCAGAGAGCACTGGCTATACTGAACAAAAAAACACTCGTGCCTCTACCCACCCCAGAGAGCAAGGCCTTGGGACAGCTTGAAAATGCTGCTGAGTGATCCTGTCTGGCAGTCAGGCAGAAACAGCCACTCGCCCTTACTAATTAGCAGCCAAAGGGGAGTTCTTAAGGTGAATTTGAGGAGCAGGAGCTTCTGAGCAAATCCAAGCAGGAGTTTTCCAAGGAAATCTTGGTTTGTTCTACCAGTGTATAAGAGCTGGTCAGTACCAAGCATTGTTGGTAGCAGATACATGGCCTTTTTTCAACTAGAAGGGTTTTGAAGTTCATTGTGTTCCAATTGAAGCTTTCTTTGAAACTAGAAAATGAGGCAACAGGCAGGAATGAGTAGTCTCCTGTCATTCATCTTGGAGACCCTGAGCATCATCTGTGTCCATAGTTGAGTCACTGACCATTCTGACAGAACTCTTTGTTTCCATGTAAATAGTTATCCTTTCTCTCTTACTGTGTGTGTAGAATTTAAACTAAAGCTGTGGAGACTGAAGTTGAGAGATCTCTGGTCTGAGCAAGCAAAGCTTGACTTAGATTGGTATCACGAACATCCCACTTAGCTCCATCTGGCTTCTTCTGGATAGGACCTACTCTAATCTATTTTGCATTAAAAACTTGTGGAAGTCTTGTGCTTCATCTTAGCTGAAGTTGGGATTCCTTGAAATTTCAGATTTCTGCTAAACATGGGAACTGTTTTATCAGCTGTAATAAAGCAGAGAAAGTTTTATTATGAGGTGACTAATATAATGGAAATAGCTTTTGTAGAGCTCCTTTCTCTTTCTTTTTCAATATAGATACGGTGTTGGCAAATGGATTAGAAAGCCAGAATGCAGGAATATAAACAGAACATGGTGTGACCTCTCCAGTGAGACCTCTGACTATGAAGAACAATACTATGCAAGTGTTAAAGCATTCCTAAATGGGACATGCTCTGACTGGATGGAGACCACACGATTCAACCCTCTAACAGACAGTAAGGAGGGCTAAGCACACAGCCGGGCATTCAGTGGCCTTGATTTGTAATGTGTGCTCAGACTGCATGTGCCTTCATAGTGTATGGTATTTTAATTTTAACATGAAGTTACACTTTTTTGCAGTTGTTCTACAGTTATGCTTTTGACAGAAGTAATTGAAATAATAAAATTGGAATTTGGAGATATATATATATAGTCTGGTATATACTGAATACTTTGTAATGTTATGGTAAAGCCTTACTCAAGGCAAATAAAAGCTGTGGCACATTCACAGTATAAATAACTCATTTTGAAAAGGCTTTATTAAACCAATCAGTCAGCATACTCTAGAGCCCAATATTTCTTATCTGTGCCAGATAATCTAAGAACCTATTGCTAATTCAGCCTATTTTAGTAAATTGAGTTTCAAGGTTGTTTATCCTGTGAAGTCCCAGGAATTCCTTGGCAAAATTGCAAGTCAGTGTTCACTTTCTCACTATAGAGATCCTCTTAGTTATCTGATCAAACAATTTTTTACCAATATAAGTAAATTATTCAAAGCTCTACTTAAACTCCCCCAAACATGGCAAAAATGTAATATGATCAATTTTTCAAAACTGGTCAAATCAGCGTGCCTCTGCTGAATCTGACTGCTTTTTGTACATGTTCATTTTTCCAGCTAAAATTGATCCACCCATGGTAAGTGTATCTTCTACTGACAAATCTATTTCAATCGTTCTGACTGCTCCTGAGAAGTGGAAGAGAAGTCCTGAGGAAGAATCCGTATCTCTGCTTCAGGTGTATCCTGGCCTACAGTACAACGTGTCTGTCCTCAACAAAAAAACAAGGAAGCGGGTAAGCTTTGACAAGGTTGAATGTTGATTGCATTTGGAAAAAAGGATGCAGCTGGCAGCTCTTAAAGTATCATTAATCTTTCTAGAAAATGTGTATGTGTGACCTTTCTGTAGCTGAGGAGTTAAAGGGGAGAAAAATATTTTTTTAATGTCTTCCAGTGGTTCTTCTCCATCAACAACAACACCTTGGTTGTGCCCTGGTTAGAACCTGGAACAGCTTATTGTGTCAGTGCACAGATACATGTCACCACACCAGTTTTGGACAGCAGCTTTTCCAAAGAACATTGCATTGCTACATTGAGAGGTATGTGTAAGGTGGCAAATTAAGAAAAAGAAGATGCAAGTTAGAAAAAATAATGGTGATTGAATTAGTGAGTTTTTTATGTATCCATTTTGAGAGTGATAATTGGCATGGTTTCTTCCTCCTCTGTGCACTTGTACCAATGAAAAAAACATTGCCTCTAATAACACATAGCTGGGACTGTCTGGAAGGTACATCAGTACCTCTGAAGAAAAGTATCTGCATTCTTGGAGTTTTAGTGCATGGAGAATGCTTTTTTTCCTTGAATGAGATTTGGGAGTGGCAGACCTGGGTCAATCTGAAGTTAGCAGCAGTAGAACCTAAGGGAGGGGTTGTTGTTTCTTTTTACAATTTAATTCATAATTTAGACAATAATAAACATCGTCCTGTAGCTCAAATATAATTTTTTTTATTTCCTGCAAATTCCTTGTTTATCTAAAACATCTGCATTCAGTATCCAAAAGACAGTGTGGTGAATGCACATATTACTGTCTGCATGCATGAAAAAGTTGCCCGTTGCAATGAAAACTTTTGTTTTATTAACAGATAAAACAGAAGACGAGACTATAACAATCACATTTGGATATGTTATGCCTACCATGCTGGCTCTCCTTTTTATTTCTGTGATATGCTATTGTGTGCACAAGTATATTCACATCCACAAACAAAAACATCCAACAAACCTGGTAAGTGTCTTCTGTTGCAGGAGCTCACTGCCAGCCTTGGCACTCACAGCAGAGCTGTGTGTTTTCCAGGGTTCCAAGCAGTCTTGGAGGAAAACATGGCTAGCTCCAAATAAAAGCTCTAGTTGCCACTGAGATCAAGAGAAGAAAACCACATTGAGGGTTATTAAATGCAAGATAAACAGAGTAATTACTCAAGTTTGCAATGATCAGAACAGAGCTGTTGGTTTGGGAAGAGTCATTGCCTTAAGCAAGGTCTGGGGTGTACTAGGCAAGGTCTGTCAGGATGTCAGAACTCCATAAATTTATCTAAGATGAAGCACTGTGTAAATTCAGTTGGAAAAAAGTTATTAATTTGTTGAATTCAGAAACAAGAAGGGAAGACAATTAAGCAGTATGGAAACACCATGATGTTTTCTTGGACTATTACTGGGTGTTACCAGATTTTTCCACTTAATTGTGACGGATTTATCGCGTGTTTCATACAGATAATTTAACCTGGATTTCAAGAATACTTCGAAATACTGTACCATTTCCTAGCACCCAAAAATGTATAGAAAAACACATGCTGTTATTTAGACAGCCCAAATACACTTTCTGCAAAAAATGTTCTCAAATTTCTTAGTGCTGCAAAGTTTGTTGATTTTTAGAAAGAACACATAAAGTCTATGAAATGTTACTGGTTTCCAGCTCATGAGGTCAACAGAACTTTCTCACCGGTATCTTTAAGCAAGTTGCTCAACCATAGGCATGCAATTATAATAATGAATAAAGACTTCAATGTTAATCCAATCTGCGTGACACCGTGGGATGGGAGATACAAGGGAGTTGGTTTCAACATGCTGATCTTGCTGAAGAAGATTAGAGCAGTGCAGGAGTGACAGGAGAAGTCTTCACAGGTGGACTGTGGGTTCAGAAAGGCTCAGAAGGAGTGGAGCAGCTGCTGCTGCAGTCAGATGTGCATGGAAACATCTGCGCTTGATGAGGCACTGCTTTTATTACAGAACCGTGGAATCGCAGAGTGGTTTGGGTTGGTAGGGGCCTTCAAAGGTGTCTAGTTCAGCCACTCTGGCGTGGGCAAGGACACCTGCCACTAGATCAGGTTACTTAAAGCTCCATCCAACCTGACTTTGAGCACTTGCAGTTATGGGGCATCTACAGCTTCTTGGGAAACTATTCCAGTGCCTCACCACACTCACAGTAAAGAATTTATTCCTTATATCCAGTCTAAATGAACCCTCTTTCATTTTAAAACTATTGTCCCTTGTCACTACAGGCCCTTGTAAAAAGTCTGTCTCTGTCTTATTCTTTACGCTTTATCCCTGGGATGTGGGGCATGGTATGGGGAGGTAGCTCGGTCTCTTGGAGAGCTAACAGGACAGAACTCTTTAAAATCCAAGAACATGAAGGGCTACCTAGTGAAAAATTCCCCCTCAGTAGCAGACTAAACTCTTAACTCCTGGAGTTTTTTCTCCAGTAAAGATGTAATGTCAATGTTGGGAATTTTTTTTATGTTCATTGCACTTTTTAATGACCATCTTGGAGCTTCGATTTTATTTCTCCACCTCTGGAGTCAGTCAATGTTAAGGTAATGAATGAATATTGACCTGATATTTTAATGATGCTCTGGATTTCCCAACATACAGACTATTCCACATGTGCACCCTGTGTGGTTGGGGGGACGTGGAATAAGCCGTTTGTTTTGGTCCAGCACTTCTGTCCTGTGGGACCTTTCAGACTACTTGGTACATCAATTAATGGTCTCAGTCTTCCATTCAAGCTTGAAAACACTGAAATGCGGCTTCTGGTTGTTTTTCCTGTTCACTCCACCAGTGCCCACGTGTTCCTGTCATTTCAGGAAGATCGCTATTGTTTAATTCGATGATTTTGCAGAGAGTCACAGAAGCAGCCTGTGGCAGACTGCACAGTGCAGGCTCCGTAGACAGTGCTTCAGCCTGATGTGTAGCTTCCTCTCTGAAAGGAAACCTGCTACTAATTTATTCTGTGTCAGCCATACGTTAACATGTTACCTGACACCGCTTGTGGGAACTGGTTGTGACGACCATTTTCTCTTCACTGGTTAAAAGGAGTGGAATATATTCAGGAATCTTTGATCCGAGAAGACAACTGGTGTTTTTTCCAAAGTCACATGAGTTTATGCTGGTGGAAACAAATCCCGTATTTGACACAATGGTTCTAACCAATATTTTGACATGGGGAAGGTGAGGAAAGGGATATTAAAACAGGTCATAATATAGTTTTACTTTAGATAGAATAAAAAAAGGGAGCATGTTGACACTCCTGAGTGTTTATGTGGTGAACTTTCTTCTTCTCTAAATTGAAATAGCCTCCTAATAAGGTCGAACATAGCCTTATATTTTAAGAATACAAGGTGGTATAAGAAGCAGCAAGATGGTATTTTTATTATACTTCACTCAAAGTATTTCTTACTTTCCAGGTATGGCAGTACACTGACAAATGCAAGGAACGGGTTTTCATACCAAGTGAAAAAATAGTTCTCAACCTTATCACTGTTAATGGGGATGACTGTAAGGAATCCAGCCGTCTATCAGAAAGGAAAAGTCCCCAATACTGCGCTGTTTACAGTGCCACTGAAGGGAAGGATTTGCCTTCTAAACAACTGCTGAAAGCAAAATATTTGCTTGGTATTTCACATGAAGAGATTTCACTGAAAGAAGATACTTTAGTGGAAGGGGACCAGACTGGACACTGGACATCTCATGGCCAGTCTGGAACACAGAATACTTGGAAAGATAAAAATCCAGGGGTAGTAGAGTATGAACATGATGTAAGGGCTGAAGGATTCACTCCTGGTCAGAAACTAGACAAGAAATGTTCTGCCCCCAGGGGACTACAGGGTGAGCCACAGATTGCTTTGGGGGACTTGGCTGGTATGGAAACAGGACAACCATATTCCCCCCAACTGGAGATAAGGGTAGCAGACCTTTGTTTGGGACAGAAAACAGAGGAACTTAATTTGCAGGTGGTTGATGCAGCACATGAATTGCCAGGTGAGACCCATATCAACTTGATGGACCTGGATACTGAAACATCTGGGCAGACATCCTATCATCAGCTGAAAGAAATCACACAGGGCCTCACAGAGAAAGGTGTGCAGACCACATTAGTTGATTGGGATCCTCACAGTGGAAGACTGTATATTCCTACCTTGTCCAGTGTTGAAAATCAGGTGTGTGGAGGAGTATTCAAGTATGATGATCCTGACAAAGAAGGAATTTTGCTCAGACTGTATGAGAAACAGGTATCTGGTGAATCATCTGAGGACCAAAAAATGTATCTCCTGCGGTTCAAGGAACAATGGGGACTTCACATAGAAATGGAAGACTGAAAAGTAATTTTCTAAAATATTCAAAAATGCAAAATCTTGTTTATTTTGCTAAAGAGAGTGATAGGCTCAGGGGAACAGACACGTCTTAATGTGCTGTAATTTTTGGAACCATCTCAGTCGAACAATTTATATGTTATTCATAATGGTTTCCAGATGTGATATAAATGATTTTGACATCAATCATAAACCTCTTGTGTAAAATATGATTGTTGTGAGGCTATATTCTTTTTTTAAAAATAAAATAATTTTAAAATGAAGTAAAAAGAAAAAAATATTTTAAAATAAATATTTTTACAGATGATGCTTCCACCTTGCAATTCCTGCAAAAACAAATTACTAGCATTTAAAAGCACTTATTTTTAGAGGCAAAATCCAAACAAACCAAAAATATTGGAAAAATTGTAGGACAAAGGGGTTTGGTGAAATGCCTGTAATCTTACTGGCTGGACCATGCCTTGTCCTGCCTCAGACAGCAGGCAGCAGAGCATCTGTCTGGCTCTGCCCTGCAAGTGTCTGTTCCTCTCCGATGACTTCAGTGGCAGCGTGGCAGGGCCAGCTCAGAGGGAGAGGTCTGCCCCAGACACATCATTGCTTCAGACACTCCACACCTGCTGGGGCACACCAAGAAAGGCTTCCTGCGGGCTTGCTTTTATTGCCTGATGTCCTGACCAGCACTTCTGATGCAAGTTCACTTTGTCTTCATGTCGTGTGACATTTAGGATAGCAAAATTACAGGACATTCTAGAAATGACTTACTAGGGCAGATGGCATTTTCCTTTTCAAAACTTGTCACTTTTTCACTTACTGAATCTTTATTTTTCCTCCCAGTACACAAAAAAACCTCACAGTAATGATTTGTTTGGTTTTGAAGAGGATAAGCAAAAGAAGAAAAAAAAATCTGTTTTTAAATTTGTACCTTCCAAACTAGTACATGGTTAGGTGTTTTTTTAAAGAAAGACCTTTACCTAAATGTTTTTTCTCAGCAGTTGTTGTTGCATGAGCTTGGCCTTGGCATTCTCTGTGACTGTTCATCCTCTGAATTTTCCAATTGTAGTCGTAGACTTTAAAACCAGAAATTACATTAGAATATTTCTAATTTTTCTAATCTCAGCATTACAATATGCTGATGACTCCTTATCAGGCAGTTAAAAACTGTCCTCAGCTGCTTTTATAATAAAGGTATAGTGTTACATGTAGCTTACATAAACACCTTTGTGTATCAGGAGGATTACAGAGGAGAATTATAGCTTAGTGTGAAAGAAGAAAATAGTTGAGAGATGTGAATGTTTTTCCTCCAAAAAAAATCAGTCCTCCAAAATCTTTCTCAGTATTTCCTAAAGATTTCTTAACTATCCTCTTTGTCCATGATCTTGTAATTTTCTTTTGCAATGTGGCACCTCTAACTCATAGGTAGGAAACAATATTTACTTTTTTTCCAGTAGCCCATTAAAAATTACCCAGTTACTGCTGCCCTAAGACAAATCACTTGAGTTCTTACATATGGACAGATAAGGATGGTTCAGCTCTGTAAATACGTTGGTATAGGTCAACCAACATTCCTTGAAGAGGAACGTATCCCTTATTTTCGGTGTGGATTTCCCCTGGCCTTATTTGCCAGCTGCTGGTGTCTGCTGCTGCTTTTTCTGTTTGGTGAGCAAACCTTGCACCAGCAGTTAAGGATATCTGCTTGTAAGGATATTTAACATACCATAATCAAGTCATTGCTGATTAAAATTTGAAGACTTGGTAACTTATCCATAGAATCTCACTTCTTTAAGTTCTTTTGTGGTTGTAATCTTTCACTGCATCTTGTCCTGTTTTGGTTTGGATTTTTGGTTTTTGGTTGGTTTGGTTTTGGGGTGTTTTTACTTTTCAGTAACAATTAGGTTGTATAGCATTTATTTCCTCTTGTACTTGAAAAGGCAGCAGCTTCCTAGTTAACAGTACTTGTGATTAAGGTACAACATGCTGAGATTCTTGCAATAATTTTCACCATAGATTTTTGCTTAGGAATAGTGGTTAATTTTTGGACCAAAATATTTGTGATAGAAGTTTGCAGCACTTTCGGTGTTGCTTCCTTTTGATCAGAATTTGCATTAAATTCAGAACTGATACTAGATTATGCAAACAGTCCTTCATGTTTATCAGATACATTTTGAAAGTGTTTTCAGAATGATCTATGCAAAAAAAAAAGCACTGGTGGAAAAGATGTTAACGAAGATAAGAACTTTCTTTTATATGCAAAAGAATTTTTCAGGTTAGCTAGTCAAGTTCTGGAATTGATGAAGCAGACATTATAGTGCCAATTTCCATCAATATAAGGCCAGTAGACTGTTGATGGCCTTTTTAATATCCTCAAAGTTACTAATATTTTTCCTTAAAATCTTCTAATTATGTTAATCAAATGAAGCTGATCAGGCATGGTACCTTCAGCAAAGCAGTCAGCAAGGAGAAAAATACTGCCATGTAAATTTGTAAAATAGTAGAGGGAAGAGCCAAGCAGTAAGAGAGCTGACATGTTCCTACTCTTACTGCAGTTTATGAAACTTTGCTTAGCCACATTTAGTAGACTTAATGCAGCCAAAAGCAAGGTGGTATATCTAGAATCATACACCTAGACTACAGATATACTCAAACACAAGGTTACCTGGATCTGGGAAATCAGTGATTTTGAAAATTACATGGGAGAGGAATAGAATGAAGAACTGGTTTGTTGAGGACAATAGGATGTATATTTCTTGATTGTAACAGCAGTAAAACCAGACCTTTGGCTGTGTTTACAGGCCTGATGTGACTACTACTGGAAAAACTGCCTCCAGTTTACAGTATAAGTCATGAAGATGAAAGGCAAATGCTACTATAAAAGGCCAAAGCAATGCACTTCAGAGCTTGAAAAACAGGAAACCTAGCTATCAAAATGAGATCTAATGGTGATGAAACTGATAGCTAGGTGTGGGCACACAGTTTTGGAAAAGTAACTATAATTACAAGCGTGGTTTTACTGCCTAGTACTTAGACAGTAGGGTGTCTCCTTCAACTTAGGGTGTTGAAGGAGAAACTGAAGCAGAACTGAGTGCAAGATACCTTTGACCTGATGTAGAGCAGCCTGGGAAAAGCTACTGCAGAATGAGAATGACCAGATGGAAAAGTCCAAATACATGAGGGAAATGTGCAGTGTGAGTCGTATGTCTGGTGTGATAAGGACTGCAAAGTGCCCACCCAGGGGCATGAGGTTAGCCAGGTGAGGGATCCATGATAACTCCCTAGTACTTTATGCAAGATCACATGAAGGACAGGGAAATGATCAAGAGGGATCCAGAGGTGGGGTCTGGAAAGAGTAGCTAACACTATTACTTAGCACAGCTCTTCCTACAGATAGTAGGGAAGGTCCAGCAAAAGCCCTGAGAAACATTCTCAGGGTCTAGAAATTGCACAATATGAAAACATCCTGAGCAAGGAAATACTTCAAATTACATTACTAACAAATACACAGAAACATGTTCAATTTCTGCTGATGTCAAGTTAAATTTTAAGTAATGCTTTAGCACTTCCCTAAAATGGAGTGAATTCCTGAATTTGGGACTGACAAAATCTATCAAAGCATATCAAAACAAAAATAAGTCATGACTTCCTTATGGTCTAACCTGCAAACCAGGATTAACCAGACTAAATGACTGGGATGTGAAACACCTGAAATTTAAAACAGAAGAGCAGTATGGTTTGAATATTTTACAATATGGACAATTGATTGTTTACCAAGGCCTGTGAAAATTCCCTAATGCCTGTAGGCCTTTCAAACAAGTGTGTTGTTCTTCAACAATAATGCTAAAAGTTGGGTGACATTTTTTGCCTGGAATATGCTAAGTGGTACAATGATGTTCATATGTTGTCAAGTCTTAAAATTTGATTAATCCCTTTGTTTCCTCTTTAAATAAGAAATGTTTGCTCATCTCTGCAGTGGAGTTAAAGGAACAGTTATTCCAAGCACCATGTTTTTGAACAGTTGAAGCTTTTATGTCTGATGTGGTTCATCCTTGCGAAGTCAAAGATTTAAACCTGCTCAGCCGTCTCACGTTGTCCATACAAAACACCAAAGTTCTCCTTAAAAGGAAGACACAGCAACATGTCAAGATTTTTCTGCCTTAGTTTTGCATGTAGGTTTCAAGCTTGATCAGCCCAGGAGCACATAGCAGTAAGTGTAGGAAGTAATTTTCATGTTTAATGCTACCTCTTAGCAACCATCAAGATTTTTGTTAGTTTGTCCTGGTAGTGACACCAAGCTGGCCCCATAGTTTCTCACTGTATTTTTTTTTTTTTCTGGTACAAAAGAAAAAAAAAAGAACAAAAAGTACTTCTGTTTTCTAATACCTCCAGTATCAGTTTATCTAAGACAAGTTTTTCTGGCCTAAGTTAGGTTTTAAGAAGAGGACTCGGTCCTTAGCATCACACAGCTATGAAAACTCTCACCTCCTGAGTGAAGACACACATTCCAGTAGTGCTGCTTCAGCTCTCTGCTTTTGCCTCTGTTTGGCTGGAGAAGCAATATCTTGAATTACAATATTTTTCAATTACACTGTCCATGCCGTGAAGGCCTCTTGTTTGCCACTGCTCTTCAAACACTACGCGGTCTCTACAGGCTGAGAAACCTGCAGAAGGGGAATTGTCCTAATTCTGTATTATTGCAAGGTGGCCTCCTAGATCTCTCACACCTTGTTACCTTGTCAAAGTTACGAGAAGTTATTCATCCAAGTAGAAATCTAGCACTGCTGCTCCCCTCTGTCAGCAGTTTGAGCAAATGCTGTCTGCTAGCACCCGAAATTGCTGCAGCGACTCCCATGGTGCCAGAGCATTCTCATTTCACAGTAACTCACCCAGGTGCTGGCTTTAGCAGCAGCAGCCTGTGCTATAAACACGCATCATCAGCTCTGCCATCCAAAAACTGCCATTAAGAAACAACATCTTCCAGATGTCCAAAGTAAGTCAGCAAGCTGACAGCAGTGTGGCCCAGCAGCAGGGCAGCAAATTGTTTTGGTTTTCTAAATTCTCAATGATAATGTCATTGTGAGTGGAGCAAAATGTTCAGCAAGACCCCCTGCTGAAAACAGCAAGAAATACTGAAAAATACCTGGACCCTTCCAGTGTGATGGAAAGACACCAAAATATTTAAGCATTTTCTGCACTAGTAATTAAACATAAAGCAAGAGAAGTTGATCTTCCACTTTTACAGACCGGGCAACTGATACCTGGAAAGGCTAAAATGGATTGAAACCCATCATACAGTAAGTGTAGGGTGCAGGGCAGGAGACAACAAAACACAGATGATCCTTCCCCAATGTAGTAATTGCTAAAGTCACAGTTCCCCAGCAATGTATCATCATAGTGCAGGTTACTCCAAGTTGTTAGATGTTCAAGGCTAGACACACCTCCAGTTTGGTTTAAATTAAAAATATTAAATTTTAAGGTGAAAGTTTAGTATGTGAACCAGCTGCAGAGTTCAGACCAACAAGAGCAGAAGTCTGACAAACCCAACCCTCAGGGCAAAGTCAGCCAAAAGGATCTAAGTAAACCACTCTCTAAGGAAGAAAAGATAACAAGTCATGCCAGGCAGCCATCTTAAGGTGGCATTAATCTGTGCTATGCTGAGTGGAGTGAGCTCCAATTGCCCCTATGCTCTCCCATTCTCTTCCACAGCCTCCTTAATGTTAACACTAAAGTTGTTTCACTGGATGTGGTTTGTTTGCTAGTTTATTTTGTAATATGTCTTTCTTCCAAGAAGGACACTGGGTCAGTGGAGTAGGTAATTTGGGAAGAGAGGACAGTCTTTAGGAGTTAAAGAAAAAAAAAAGAAACATCAGTTGGAGTGGTTCAAATACAGTCAATCTTGTCAGGTCACAGGGTGAGAATCGAATGAACTGCTCCTGTTTTATACAGCAAATGTCATCAATCCAAACAGCAAAGAAAAATCCCAGGGCATGTTGGTGAGACTGTTTCTACACTTCTCCTTTGCTCTTGGCCTCAGATGAAGCATGGGTTGAGGGAAGTGGTTCCACTCTTGCAAACTTCTTTCCTGGGACCCTCTCCACCAGTGTTCAGGTTCCTCAGTCCTTCCCTATCTGTGCCACCTTCCAGGCATCTGATCTTTTAAGCTCTGAATAGCCACTTCACTCTTAGTCCGCTGCTCCCCCTGAGCGAGCTCTGCTCTGCAAACTCTCTGATATAAAACTTCTTTCACCAATACACTGTTGGAAAATGGTTTTATGTGTTTTCTGACTTTGCTTAATTATTCTCTGTGCAAAATTAAGAGTTGTTAGGATATATCTGTACAACTGCTTCTCACCCTGTCTCTGGGAAAACGATGTTCTTAAGATTAGCCCTTGCTCCTTGTAATGCAAGCACCATCACATCTACAAAGAGATCAGAGGGACTCAGCCTGTGTAATGTAATTTAGAGACTTATTTACTCTTCTCCCACTGGACTTAAAACCACTGTGTGCTCTATTTGTCTCCTTCTAAACTGACTTACACAAACACCGCAAAATAATTCTCCTGAACTGAATATACTTAAGTTTTCCTATGTGGTCACAGAGACATTTTATTCTTTAAGCAGTTATTACATATTATATGCATTCAAAAAGAAATATTTAATGTTTACAATTAAATAGGCTTTAAAGATAAATCTTAATCGGTGTGGACTTCTCCCTGGCGTGCAAGATTGATCTTGCATAGCTCACAGACTGCTGGAAACAAATGTTTATTATTTACCCAGGATATGTATTATATCCTTATATGAGGATATAATGCAAAGTTTAGAAACCTTGAGTTTAGAAACCGTAGAGTTTTCATGACCAACCAGAAATTTTAAACCCCACCATATTTCTTAGCTGTGGGATAATATGGGTAGCAGTGTGCTCTGCTGCTCAATGCTATTCTTGCTTTCCTCCTACACTCAAGTCTCCTTGGAGCTCACATTTTTAATCTGTAGCCAAAAAGCAGTCTGGCAGTAGGGCAGCAGTTATCAGTCAGAAAGGGACAGTCAGCAATTGTCAACGGACAGACAGCAAAATTAATGTCAGGCAGTGCAGGTGGTTGCAGTAAAGGCAGAGTGCATTGCCAAAGAGCAAAGGAAAACAGTGAAAGCTGTTTAAGAGTTGTCTTCTGTTCTATGGAATCAGGAGTTTAATGATGCTAAAGATGAGCAAAGAGGCCCTGTACATATCCCAAGGCAACAGCAGGAGCTTTTTACCTTCTTCCTTTTGCTGGGAATTTGTTTCCTGCTGAAAATCGGAGTGTCTGCATCCCAGAACAGACCTACCAGGATCCTCAGCATGAAGTAATGACAGCATTTGGCAGAGAGGTCCAAATTAATTACAGCTACTGCCTTTGCCTGAACCTGACACTCAAACTCTTCCTGTAAGTACTGTAAGCAAAGAGGCTTCTAGGGAATAATAGGGGTAGTGATAGAAATCTGACTTCTGCTCCTTTCTTTCAGTCTTGCAAAGAGACTTTATTGCAGCTGCTAAGAAAGGGCCTAAAGCAATGTCACCTGCAGCAATGTCACCTGCTCTGCTGAGCCTCTGGAATCAGCAGTGAACTGGTCTGTATGTTCCTGTACTACTAAGGAAGCAAAGGTTTGTCAGCAAACTGATCTCATGGCTTATAATACATGAATGTGAGCATGAACCTAAAAAGCCTTGCAAATTATCTACTGCATTTGTCTCTTGATGGCTAGTTTGCAATAGCTTTTTGTACCTTATATCAGTAGTTAAACATTAGTTTACTTTCATTTATGTCTTTCCTGTATTTGCAGCATCCATAATTTCTCATTGCCATCACAAATATTTGATCACAATTTTTATCTTTTAAGACAATTGTACTTCTAGATCATCAAAAACACAGATGTCAGAACTACCCAGCCTTGAAGCCCTTGTCAAAACAGTCCCACGTCTCTGTAAACACATTCTGGTCCAACACACTGGGGTGTGGCAAGGCCAACACCTTTTACCCAATTAGTAAACACAATTGATCTGTGTGGCAAAGAGAAAGGGTCTTGCTTCCATTATGCAAACTAATAAATTTCTTATAAACAAGTCTCTCAGGAGAGACCAGTTCTACCCCACTTACACCATTATCTTTAATAGAAACCTTTCCATAAGCAACACAAGTTCAATCTAAGCGTGCTTCTCAAATCCTCTTCATTTTCAAGTTGCAGAGTATGCTCATGGATCAGAAAGCACTCCTGTTTTCCCAAGATTGCATCAATGCCACTAACAGAAATAAGATGACCAAGGTTAATGACAGAGAGCAGTCAAGCCACAGCCTTCTTCTACAGCAGAATGCTGGGCAATATTACGTTGCAGCTGGCCTTAGGTCTCAATACTACAGGCTCTATTTTTCCCATTCTCCTGGCAATGGAACCTTATTACAACAGATGTTTTACCCTGCTGCTCGTGCCATGCTCTGTTTCCTCAAGTCTTTTGAGGTTAACACCACTTTTCATTTCCTAGTTAACCTCAAAGGAAATCACAGCATAATCTTGACATTTTAGTGCTTCTTTGAGATCCATTGTGCCACCTGGCCACATGCGGAGCGTGTAGGGCATTTAAAAGAAGCCAGTGCCAAATTGCCAGCTTTCTTCTCAAAACCACATGAAAAATGTGAGAGAGAGAGAAATCCATGGCTTCTTGCCAGGGCTGAGTAGTCTGAAAAACAGGGTGGTCAGCACCCAAAATCCTATGATCACTGAGCATTGGACACTCCTGCCAAGGATTGGAGCATTTGGAATAGAAATTCCCCCTTTCCCCAGGGATGAGGGCTCAGTGCTACATTTGATATAATGCAGATAATGAATAGGAACTGAAGATTTTGTCCTGAATGCCTGGAACACTCTCTAACAATTGATCATTTCCTGGCATTTCTGTGGCATTCAGCAATGCAGAATCTCTCACTACTAGGTTTCTTTGCAATAACTATGATTGTTTTGAAGTCCATCCTGTAAAAGCAAAACCATCCCACCTATCCTCTCTAGTTTGTGCAGTGATCATGTTACTACTGGCTCCATTAAAAATCAGCATTTTGCTCATGGCTGATCTAATGCCAAATATTCCAGTAAATAGCAATAATCAAAATCCATTAAGTCAATGGACCAGTTGGGGCTTGTTTTCCCTAGCTTTTTACTGTTCTGTTTTTCATTAGTAAGAAGGCAGATCTGTTCCTCATAACTTTGTTAACATTTATCTGAAAGCTATCTGCTATAGTGAGTCCATCAGAGTTCCCAGGAAATACAAATAAAGACCAAACCAAGCAACTTTATTGAGACTAGATTTGTAAATTTGCTTATCTTCTAACTTCTGGTCACCATGACACAGGGCAGATGGCTAAGATTACTTTCAGTCTCATTTGATTACTACTTTTTTTGTCTCTTCTGCAAGGGAGCACATGAGACCCCACATTGAATTAGATGGAAAGAACCTTGTCCTAACAGTCTCACCAAGGATGTCTCATTACTCCATGATCCAGTGCACTCTCCAGTCCTCCTAGTAGCAACAAAACATCAAAAGTCAGTGTACATGGTTGAAATTCAGTTAAACTGAGCACCTGAAATAGGTAGTGTAAATATTATCTATTAAAAATAGAAATCTCATGGCAACAAGCACAGTAGAAATACCAAGATATAGCTTCAGTTAGAGATGGAAAACTCTTAGCATTTCAAATTCAGACAGGGATTTAGCATTTAATCCTTAGACTTGCAACACACTTCACTAGGACTTCAGGCAAATCAATCTTTTTTCTTCCTGTTTTCTACTTCTGCCTCTATTACTCCATGTTTAGTATTTAGAAAGCTCCCCAGACCTCTCTCAGCTTTGGTCTGCCTGGTGCAACTCATGCAGGGACTCAGTTTCTGCCTCAGGCAGTTTTCATTCACTGAAGAAGTGGGAGCATTTTGGCTGCCAAGACACATTGCAACTTCTTATAAGTAACACCAGGAGCTACAGGGGAAATCCATTGATTCATTCTCTAAACAGTGAAAACTGGCAGAAATGTGTCACGCCACTGTGTGGTGAGGCCAGGGCAGCACCTGAGATCCTGTCTGCAGGTTCATGAACACGCCAAGACAAGAAGTCCCTAACATTCCAAAACTCTTGCTTTCTCAGAGGGAAGGATTGGAGTCCAGGCCCCTTAAGGTGCCTTAAAGAAACCAAGGATGTTCGAGTCTTCCCATGCAGAGGGAAGCCTACCAAGGGAAGTTGTTCATTGAATATGAAAATCTTCACAAACAAAATAGGAAGTTAAAATCACAAAATGGGTGGACTAAATGGGTAGAATAAACCTGCTTCATCTTTTTAACATTTTAAAGGTGTTGCCAGAAGTGCAAGAGGAAGTAGAGAGCCAGATACGTGTCGGTCGCAGTTTCAAGAAGAGCAGATGACTGAGAATTTGGTTACTCTGACTTATGCTGAACCCCACTGTTCACTCCCTTTTTTCTCAGCTACTCCATTTCGGTGTTATTTGTCTAGGTTGTAAGAGTTTGAGAGCACAGTTCAGACTCACCTTATTTCCTCTGCATCTTGTCAGTAATACAAAAAGAGCAAAAATGGCAATGGTAGATTCAGCATGAACCTTCTGGTCTATAATGAGCACATCTACGGAGGCAAAAACTTGCAGTGGGTGAAATCCACATGTTATTTCAATATCTAAAAACATAAACCAAGTGGATGTCTCCCAGATGAATATATTACAATATATAATATAATAAGACTAAAAACATCATATTAGAAGGCTAAACCAGACAGGCTGTTCTGAAGGAGCATGAGTGTGATACGTAACTGAGGCTACTGCATAAACCTGGAGCAGTCTTGGCCCTGTAACTAACCACACATGAGAACGCACACTGCTCAGACTCACTTTCATCCCTCCATTTGTATTAATTTCCAAATTAGACCTCTTTGAAAAGGTTAACTTGTGATTTTGCATCCAATCTCATGGACTGCTTATAATCTTGCCTGATTTCCATTCACCAAAATTAGTGTCTCACCCAAAATAGCATTAGCTGGTTCATCTACCTGGGTAGTTTCCTCTATGATATGTCCAACATCCATGGGAATTTTCCTTTACTGGAAACCTCTCATTAGCAAACTGAAGGGAAAGCTTGGACACAGGTACCCAGCTGTTCACCCAGAAGTTTATCCGTCTGCAAGCAGGCCAGCAGAAACTCGAGTCTGAAGAACACACATTCATATTCAGAGAGGAGAGTCATCTTTTACTGGGGAGGGAGGAATGAGCACTTGTGGATGAGCACTTGCTGATTGGGACTGCAGTACTGAGCAGGGGCCTCTGGTCACACTGCCACAGGCAGGACAGGGGCAGCCTTGGATTTCAGGACAAGTAAAGGAAAGATTTTTTTTCTCAACCACTCTATAAATTCAGAACTAGAAGGACTATGTGCTCACTTCCAGAACACCAAGGGACTGAAAGAAGGACTTTGCTGCACCTGAGTTTTTATACTTTTCCCTACTCTGCTTGTGAGTTCAGTAAAGACTCGGTCAGAAAGCTGTCCATGGTGTAAAAGTAAATCATGTCACTGAGGACTTCTTGAAGAGGCTTTATATGAGGAAATCTGTTAAGGGTGACAAAGCACACGAAGACGTGCAGGTCAAAGAATCTGCAAAGTTTCAGGACTCAGTGCCACATTACTAGGCTTTTGCAGTAAAGCCCGAAAACTTCAAAAGTACACATGTCTAATGTAAACCTGTACCCTAACCCTAAGCACAGCAGTAAAAGCAGCCTTTTCCTGAGGCTAAGGTTCCCAGCACATGGGTGGTGCCAAGGAGAAAGTTGTGGAGGGAGCAATGTTGTGGCAGTGCTGTGCTCCCCTTGGCATGCTTTTTGTAGTTGCAGTGTCCCTGGAGCTCTGGGCTTTGTGGTTTTTTCAGCCCTAATCATAACCCTAACCTGAAGCCCAAATGCCTCTGAGACCTGGCATACACAACTACAAGAACTTCCAAACCTTTTTTCTTTCTCCTTTTTGTTATCTCCATGGGGATCTTTCTCCAGGCTTCCAAACACCTTCCCCACCAGCACATTCAAGGGAAGTTTTAAACCAGCTATCGGCAGCTGGACTTACCTGTCTAAACCCACAAGCAACCTGTCCTGGGGCTCCACACTTTCTCAAGAGAGGCTGCTGGCAAGCTTTTAAGTGGGGTGATGGCTTTTTCCATTTCAGTACTTTGGTGTGCCAGTTGTTTAGCAGCAGATTAGGACATTGAACCCACCAAACTCTCGGAGCCCATTTGTCCCCTCCACACCTCTGCTGTGACACACGGACAAGCCAGTTGGTGCTCCTGCAGTGCTGTGCTTGCCCAGCTCCTACATGTGGGTGGGAAAGGATGTGGCGTTTCTTTGTATTTCTTTCTTTAAGAAGGATTCAATGTATTTTTGCCTGCTTAAAGTACATGGTGCGGAGAATGTTATCCTCGATCAAATTATGAAAAGTGATGGTGTTATTTTAGCATGTACCTGAAATTCATATTTAGCTTCCTTAGGATGCCTTGTCAAGGATAAATAACCACATCCTCCAGTGCCTGTCTAGAATATTTGCCACTGACAACTCTTTAGCATGAGACGGTCTTTCCCTCCGAACTTCTCAGCGATCGAATTTCCGTATTTATCCCTTTCCTTCTTTTGGGGGGGCTTGGCGTCCCCTGGCGGTCGCGGCGCGCCCGGATTTTCTGCGAGGCAGACGTGAAGGGAAAAGATACAAATAAACGTGATTCC